>NC_092213.1:74910348-75000673 GCF_043381705.1 Parasteatoda tepidariorum | reverse complement strand
AAAAAAAAGAAGGAAAAAAAACAGATTTTGTTATCAGCTCGGTTAATCGAGGTTCTACTGTATTTAGCTTTTTTCATTTGCCAGAGATGATTCGGGGTATTAAACTGATGATAAATGTTTTTTTTTACACAGAGGAAAAATTTGAATGATGTTGATGTATGATGTTTTGCTTCAGTTCCTTCCCAGAAAGCAATGCAACCTTACGGCAACCTTGTGTAGGAATGTTCTTCTTATAGTCACGAAAATGTTTGTACTAAAAACCTTTTTTCAATAATGCAAAAATACTGCAGTTTCAAACCTTTCATCCTAAAAGGATCAAAAATTATTTTTTAAAACTTTTTTTAAAAAGTATTGTCATTTAGGTAAAGGGGCCTCTAAAGGTCCATAATGACGTTTTAGCTGACGTCACACTAGCGATAGGATCAAATTGCATTGTCCATTAAAATTTCACGACAAGGTGGATTTTAGCTGAGCATACAACACTTTGCGAAAAGAAACCTTATAATTACCTAGATTTATGATTATTTTCACCTTGAGACTAGCTTTATTAATGGAATTTTACGCGCTTGAAAAGCCCTAAGATAACCTCGATTTAAGGTTTTTATATAGAAGGTTGTTTTCCAAGGTTTTGGATTAGGGTAATGAGAGTAGAATAGAGCAGATTATCACAGATCTCGTTTTAAGGTTAGAATAAGGTTTACACGTAAACCGTATTACAAACCTTTTCAGCTTTACATTAAAAGGTTTTTACTGGGTGAAAATAAACCTTATTTTGCTATCTGGGTTGTATTTATTAATAAAAAAAATATGTTGATTTTTTGCATTTTTTTTCTTGGCACAAATTAGTAAGGGAAGCGGTTCATAAAATTTTAAGATTCATTTTCCCTTTATTATGTAATCATTTTTAAAAGAAAAAAATAGATAATTTGATTTATTCGTAATCTTTATTACTACTGACCAAAATCCTTGAAATGAACTTTTTTCCAAAGACTAACTTAAAACTTTGCTTTGTAAACACATTTAAAATTTATAAACAATCTTCACCGTTAATTAAATCAAGCCAAAAGAAATTAAATTCTAAATGAATTGTTAAAATAATTTAGAATATTAGTTGCTTTTCAAAAAAATTATTGACTTTTTTAAACTTTTTAAATCAAGTATTTTAGGAATACAGTGTTTGAAAAACATATATAATCTTCTTTGACTAAACGAGCAGAATTCTTAAACCTTCCTATTACAATTTCGAGATCTAAGATTATTATTATTATTTTTTTAACCTTTTAAACGCGTAATATCAATCATTATTAAATAAAATTCCGGCAACAAAGTTATTTGCAGAAACATTTGCGCTTATTTATGCTGCAGGCTTGATGCACTTATATAAGCATTAAAAAATACTTCTTTTTTTCTTCTTCTAAAAACGGTAAGGTATTAAGAACGATAGGAATACTAAATGTATTAGTGCATCGAATTTTTTTCCCCTCAATAGATTGACAGAGCACCTCTCACGCGGAAGAAGAATAACAGTTAAAAAATATTTATTTTTGTCCAATATAATTTTGCGATGCTAATTTTATTTCAGCCCTTTAGAATTTATTTATAATTATTTTTTATCACAACATCATATAATTAATTCATACAATTGTTCGAACAATATCAATTTATTTTCAAGTTTAGTGATATGTATATCTTAGCTACCATAGTAAGGAGTAACCTAAAAAAAAAAAGATGCGTATTTAAAACTAAAATCTAATGACACCTGGAAACTTTATTTATTTATTTTTCTATTTTATTTATTTTTAGAGCAGATAGTCTGATATTTCTATAATATATGAATTTACTTTGAAAATCTATGGTCTGGGAAGAGTTAGCAAAACAGGGTAGTTTAAGAAAAACAAGATCCAGCACATTTCGCTAGATTTGTTAACGTAATTATGGAGCAAAAATAAACATTTTTCTATTGCTTTTTGTTAATTAATAGTTAAAACAGGTTTCTATAAAAATCTCTTGAATTATGGCCTGTTCTGATTTTAGGGAGGAAAAAAAAAAAAAAAAACAGAAAAAACGGGCTTTTTGGTTTTTCCAACTAACTGTCCAACTAATTTTTAAAAAAATACTCATGTTGTTTTACTTTTAGCTACTGTATGTTTCTCAGTGTTGAAATCCATTTCATTAATCTGATACTATATATATGAATGTTCAAAATAAAAATAAAAACTTTTTATTAATGATCGTAAAATGGGTATACTTTGTGAGAGACAGAGTAAATAAGTGTTACATATGTTTTCTGATTTTTTTTTTAAAACTTGTTTCAAAAATTAAAAGAATTATTAAAGAAGAATAAAAGAAATAAAATTAAAAAAAAAAAGGTAAAACTTGTGATCCCTTTATTACGATCACTGGTTACCCCTTGGTCAAATGTTTTTTCTTTCTGGATTGACTCCGTTAAACGCCACAACATTTCAAATCATGGGTTGCAAAAACTGTCTCCATTGATGTTTGTCGTCGGATTGGTTTTCATATCCTGCCTATGCACGTTTTTCAAGACGTCACAAAATACTTTTCATTTTCTAAATTCATATTTATATTGAAATCACCCTCAAGACAATAATTATAAGTTAATAATAAAAAGAATATAAAAATACTTTAAATTATTATTATGTAAATACATTAAAAATGCCTGTTAGTGAAAAGAAAAACAGCAGCGGCCACCATAGCAACGCATGCAATGACAACACATTGTTTATTATTGCTCTTGAACACGTTGAAAAGTGTGATGACGTCCAAATAAGCTGCGCTCGCCATCAAACCCAAACCAGCACCCATTTTGCCAATGGGTAAAAACTTTTTTTTAATTTTTTATTACTATTAATTATTTAAACCGGATAATCATAGTTTGAAAAAAAAATTATTTACCTTTAAAAATAAAGACATACCACTTTAAAAATATTTATTTTTGGAATCGAAGTTCTAATTCGAATGAAAATTTAAACAATTTTATTCACTTTAATTACATGAGGGTAAGAAAAAAGAGATCTAGTTTTTAATAACAAATATTCAATTGTTATTATTAATCTTTTCAATACCGTTTAGCATATGCCGAGTAATACAGTTAAATTATATTCTATAATAGATTCACATAAATGATTGATAAAAATATTTTTTTTCTATGGAAAAAAAAAAAAAAAACTCATATAAATATTTAATAAAGAAAAAGAAAATCGGTTCATAACAATTTTGTTTTTCTTGTAATGTGATTTCAGGATTTTATCAAATAAATCTTTAAATGCTACAATAAAATTTCTATAGATTTTAAACATTAAGATTATTAAGAAAGAAATTTTTAATCAGAACTATTCAAATTGTTTTGATAGGCATCTTACGTTACCCAAAACGTTAGTTTGAAATATTACTCTTATGTCGAATACTTTATTTAACGCTATATCAAACTCAATCTTACTAATAGCATATTTTAAATTCTTTGATTATTTATAAGGCATTTTTCGTTTTTTAAATGAATGAAACTTACTTATGAGACTAAAAATACAAACTCCAGCATGCCATATCAGCTTTATCCCTACGATAAAGAATGTTTCCCTTCCTCAGGGATTAAGTGTAAAAGTGACAAGCTGTTGCATCATTTTTATCATCTGCGCATGCTCAAAATAAAAGCGTCTTTTACTGCACGAGACGCTTTGCCGGTTGAATTTTGAAGAAACAAATCCAAACAAGTTGAAACTTGTTTTCGTGGTTATAGTTAATTTAGTTTTTTTTTCTAGAACTTTATCAAATTTTATTTAGATTCTTTCATATCACTCTCAAAAAATTTTAATAATGCGATAAATGAAATTTAAAAAAAATCTAGAAGTATTTATATCATTCCGCTCAAATTTTCAGCTTCGAAATTTAATAACTAAATAAAACTTGGTTTCTAATGACGGTTCGCTGTTCATTCGTTTGTTTTTGTTTTGATTTGCGAAGAAATGGTTTTCCGTCATGTTGATGAATTGTGTAAATAACATTTATCTTAAATGATTTTTATCTTAAAAGAAAACTGATATAAATTGTTCACTAAAGAAAGATTCAAATTTGCCTGTTGAAAGTTTATGATCCTTTTGCCTCTTAACAAATCCCGATTAAAATGAACTCAAAAACAAGAGTGATGTTGTTAAGCTGTGGTTCCTTCAACCCGATTACACATATGCATTTAAGGATTTTCGGTAACTTAATGTTTATAGTTCCATTTATTTAATAACTGTTTTTTACACATTGCCACGTAGTAGGTACCGAGATGGTAAAATATCTCCACATTACTACCTGCGCTAAAATAGCTGCCAAGTTTTAGCGGCTTACGAGCAGTGTCCTGTAATAAAATAAAATTAACATCCCAGGAAAGGACTAACTGAAAAAATTTTCGAATCGTGATCTGTGACAGAATAATCGCCAATTCTTCGTAATTTCCGGGTAACGCCTCGCTCGAAACTAAAGTAAAAACATAGCAGAAGTGGACCAACTTGAAGGATATAATTCTAAGCTACCCCAGGTAAACCCATGCCTGCTTTTCTAAAAAAAAATCGCAAGTGTAAAATCCATTTGCCGTCATGGCAATTGTAATTTGTGTGACAAATCACGGGGACATTTCATATTGTGATCTGCCAAACGAACTACAGTCGCCAAGGCACCATAATTTTTTTAAACCGGAAATTTTTTTTTCATTTTTAAGAAAGCCATGTTGAAGTTTGCCCAGGGGATGGCTGCGACTTTGCAGTTCAGTTTGGTCCCTTTCTGTGATGTTTTTTTTGGGTTTTTTTTTCCATATCATAATCTGTTGTGCCAACTACTCTTGCATTTTGTAGGGAGAAAAACTGTAATAATTTCCTTTTTTTTTCATTTTGTAAATCATTGTCAAGTTAAAAAAAAATAATAATAAATCGTGAAAACCTGTAGCAGTAACTACCGTTAAAAAAAAAGATCAAAGGCAAAATCATGTGAATCGAACTCTTCAAGAAAGGGTTATTAAATGCTTGTTTTCAATTCAAGATTCAGTTGCGGTAATAAATAATATCAAATTAAAAATATAGGATTTTAAACACTATGTGGAAATCAATAATAATAACTAAATAAAAAAGGATAGAACAAAAATTTCTCTAGAAAAGAAAACCACAATTTTTTACTTTTGGAATGAAAAATCTTTCTGCACTCAGTAACATTCTGCTACAATGTCGCCAGGTGCCCTGATTCTGCCGCGAGGAACACCACCAAAAGCCTACCTCTGCATGTTTTGTTTTTTTAATTTTGCAAATTTAAATCCACTTGGCAGTTGTAGTTGACACAGAACTATCCAATGGATTATAAACCTACAAAAGTTTTGAAAAAACATTTAGAAGTTTGTTGTAGGAGTAGTTATTTGTACATCATTTGTGTTGGGGTGTCTGTGATTTTTTATTTATTTTTTCTCTGTCCACTGCTCAGAAGTCACTAAATTTTGACAATTATTTAAGGTGCAGGTACCAGTAGGGAAATCTTCTTTTAACTAAGATTATAGTATTTTTTATGAAATATTGAATTTTTTCTTTCTTTTTGGATTTAGAGCTAGCAAGAGATTTCTTAAATAGTACTGGTCGTTTTCATGTTGTCGGAGGCATTATGTCACCTGTCAATGATGGTTACAAGAAAAAGGACCTCATATCAGCAACACACAGGTGTAAGATGGTTGACTTAGCTCTGCAGTCTAGTGATTGGATCAAGTACGTATTATTTTTCTCTTATTTCTACATTATTAATAAAGCTCAGATATATTTAATGACTATAAATAAATAATGTGCAGTATTTTTATTACTGAAAACGCTTACATTAAATTAGATTTGTTAGGCTTTATCAACCTTCATTTTTATCATAATAGTTTTTTCATCTGAATTCTTTGTTTACAATTGGCTCTTTTAGTGAAAACTCTAGAATTTTTAATAAATAGAGAAATAATGGTATTTTGTATCCGAACCAAAGCCTTGGTATTCGTTATTTATGAGAGGGAAACTTAAGTGACCTAAACATTATGTTTTACTAAAATTTTAATTCTCTGATTCTTTTGCAAATGGTCAAGTTTAGGAGAATTTTTCTCTTCTATGCTTTATTCCATGTTATATAATATAAGAAAACTTAGTTTTATAACGAGGCAATGATTCAACTCATTGTGACATGTTTAGCTAGAAGTACTGTTCTATATAAACTTTCACCCATAGCTACATGTTCTGTATTCTACTATAATATTGGATGAACCAAACCTGAAATCAACTTTAAATAATTTTATCGAGTATTTTACTGTGTTTGTAATGTTACTCAAGCATGTTACTTCTGCTTAAGTGCTGTACCACTGAAAGCAGACTTGATATCTAAACTGATATGCCAACAGTCCATGGCATACTTATGCAAGGATACACACTGACCAAGGAGAAAGTTTGCGGGTTACTTTATTGCACTGATCTGCTATAGTAACTAGAAACACTTGTTGACTTATCACATTTACGTAACATAATTAAACAATAATAATTAGTGTGATTGCATGTAACCGAGTAGACAGATGGAAAAATACAAACAACTAGTAGTTTAAGCAATTAAATCCAAATGACTACTCTATTTATATTGATACCCAACTAATTTGCATAAGATCAATGCCACTTTAGAGTATGTAAGTTTAAATTATTATGATTAATTTAAAGCTTAAGATATATAGATTCTATGACATGGATAGACTATTTATGACCCAAAGGCCAAAATTTATGACTTAAACTTGGAACAATTTCAAATATTAATAAAATATATAAAAGAAAAACTAATGAAAAAAACTATAAAAATTTAACTATATTAGTTAATTTTTTTTTACTGGTCAATCTGCTTTTTTATTTACTTTCACTTATTGTCCTAGTGCAATTCTTAACTTGATTATAACCATTCCTTTTTCCAAGTACTATTTATGTTATGAGTTTAGTACTTGGAAGAAAATAGAATTTCCTATGAATTTTACGCATTATTATCAGGGTTCCCAAGGTACTTGAAAAACCTTGAAAGTCCTTGAATTTGGTTGAAAAAAATCAGGGCCCCAGAAAGTCCTTGAATTCTGCCATAGGGTACTTGAAAAGTACTTAATTTTTTAGAAATTAAAATACTAATTTTTCTCGCAAAAAAGTAATGAAAAAAAATATATAAATTCAAAGGAAAATTATAGAAATTCTAATTATGCAATTTTTAATGCTTGAAGTGAAAAGGGGTTAAAGAAGATGCAAAACTTTTCTCTCCTGCATTTTTCAGACCAGATTGTTGTTCATATCTCAGATGTTTTGAAAGCTGAAATTTCTAGCAAATTTTAGGTTTTTTAGTCATGGTTTTGCAAATGATATATAGGGTTTAATTGATTTATAAACATGTTTAATGTGTTGACTTCATTATTACGACAGGTTAAAATTGTTGTCCTATTTGTTCTTTTAATTTATGTAAGAAGGATAATTAATTTTGTATCATTTACAATCAAATTTTTACATTCAGTTTTTACTGCTAATAAATAAAGTTTAGTCCTACAGGTTTCATTGATTATGAATAATAATCGTGATTCACATTAAACTGATTCTTGATTTATGGATCAGAAATTCACATAAAATGTTCTACGAATTGTGGTTTAGTGATCAATGAATCACATATTGAATATTACTTTAAAGTGATTTGCAAATTACTCATCAGGATTTGTATTAAGGTATTTTATAAATCATATCATGATTCACATTAAAGTTATTTATCAATTATGCCTCACGATTCTTATTCTAGTAGTTACAAATCACGCATTGCGATTCACAAAAGAGAGATTTAAGAATTACCACCCACAATTCTCATCAAAATGATTTTAGAATCACACATATCTGTCCTATATTAAGCACCTTTCGAAACACAAATTGCAATTTGTGAAAATTAGGCATATTCACAAAATTTTAATTTTATGGATATATTTTAAAGAAAATAAAGCTTGGTAAGTCTTAGTTATCTGTAAAATATTGTTCTACTATAGATTTTATTATGCTCAAAATACATTACTGATATTCTTAAGTAAGAACATAGAAAATTTGATATTAAAATTGAAACAGATATGTTAAATAGATATATTTTGATAATTTATCTAATTATATACATTTCCTGTATCCTAAAATTTGATCTAATATATTAAAAAAAGTATTTATATTTTAAAAACTGTGCAATTACACAAACTTTATCAATTATTTACTCTGCTTCTTTAATGTAATATGCATTACTCATTCATTTAGTTTCATTAATTCTAATTCATTTGTCATGATAAAGTTTCACTGATGCTAGTTTTAAATGTTGGCTAGTATCCTGTGTCAATTGGAGTTTTTTTTTGTTGGTCAATTGGAATTTTTTATAGTAATTTGAAACAGCAATGTAACTGTCAACCATTCGTATTATTAGCTGATAAATTTAATAAATAATTTTTTGTTGTTGTCAAATAAGCATTATGATTTAAAAATATACAATTTCTGCTTCTACGTAATTGTAAAATCTTGTTGACATGTACTTTAGCGTATAACAATAATATCGAATAGGTCCTTGAAAATTATGATTTTAGGTCCTTGAAAGTCATTGAAAAGTCCTTGAATTTTTTTTGAAAGATTGAGTGGGAACCCTGAATGTACATTACACTTTATATTAGGTCTAAAATACTCATAATATTTTTACAATTACTGTTTTATCTTATTTAGGTTGGCCCTCTAGATAGCATTTTTTTGTTTTTGCGGCCCGTTATCAGAAAATAGTTGTATATCCCTGTTCTATTTTATGATGTTGTATAAAGATACATTATGTTGCATTTAGCAATTGAAACTAGAAATGAAAAGCAATCCTTGTACCAAAAATAGTTTAATATATTTTTTTTTTTTTTGCGTGTGTGCTGTAAAATGCCCTAAAGACCAAACTAAATAAAGTGGACAACTTCCAAAGTGTGAAATCTTACAGTAATAGTTCAAAAATTTGAGTAAAGATTGCGCTGGTTGATTGTGCAATGCCCGGTGATCTGGAGAGCATCCTAACTGCCATCGGCAATAATGGTCTCGTCATTCTGCTCATGTACAATAAAATAAATAATAATAACAATAAAAATAACAAATAATTTTCTGATAAAAATAACAATAATATTAAGATGGCACAGGGAATAGAGCGTTTGCCTTCCAATGAGGTGAACCTGGCGATGGCTGTTCAATACGAATTCCGCATCCGGCTTGCACTGACCACAATGATAATGTGAAATATCCTTAGTGGTAGGCGGATCATGGGTTAGAATCCCCTTGCCATCAGGTTAACCATGGGAGGTTCTCTTGGTCTTCCTCTCCATGTAGCGCAAATACGGGTTAGTTCCATCAAAAAGTCCTCCATGAAGGCAAATTTATCCCAATACTTGATCTAGGAGCTCCATTGTCTTCTGGGTTGGGTTCAAAATTACAAGGCTACATAGTTGAATATTAGTAGTCGTAAACCCAGAAATTGGATTGGCTGTTCATAGACGGTTATAAAATAAAATATAAAATAATGTAAAAAAGATGTTTAAAAACTAAATGTGAAGGAGTTATGTTAATATGTAAGGTGTTGTTGGCTATGAATCCTGAAAGAGGGAAACGGAGAACACCCTAAGTTCCAGATGCGAGTATTTTTAATTTCTCCTGAAGAAAAAAAAAATTTTGGACTTAGATCATTTTTCATTACTAGTTCTCAATTTAGCTCGCCGGTGATAAACCACATGAACACCCAAAAAGTGTGTAAGCAATCAATTCACAGATCAAAGTACCTGATGTTGTCGATGGACAACCTTCATTCTGTTGTAATATTAATGTTAATGTGAATTTCTATTATATATGATTTATTGAAGTATGATGCAGACGTGATTGTTGTTTTCATTGATAGGCTAGATTCGTGGGAGAGTGCTCAAGATGATTGGACACCTACAGCAAGAGTAATGGAACACCATCAGACCATTTTAAACAAAATCACCAACTCTAATAATACATCAGAATCTGTTGCGAAAAGACAAAAGCTAGATGTCAATAACTTAAATTGTGAGTACTTATTTTTAAAAAACCATTTACTATTTGTTATATTGCATAAATCTAGATATGTTGCTTTTTTATGTTGCCCAAAAGAAATAACATTCAAAATATTTTTTAATTTTAAAAGTTTTAGGAAATCATACCCAATGGTCTAATTGGAGATTATAATTTTTAGGTACAAAGATTTTTTATATACTACACAGTTAAATGTTTCTTAAAAATAATTATAGGAATTAAAAACTTTTGCATTCAAAGGTATTACTCTTTATTGTTGGCATATGAGTAAAGTAACAATAAAATTAAGTCTTATTGTGTATTGAATAGTATATTAATGAGTTGGAACTATTTTGCCTGTCCATTACTTTTTTTGTTAATTGGCACTGACTTTCAGGCTTATTGTGCTTTCTCTTATCCCCTGATAAGCATTGTATGGCGAGGGGTTGTGGTATATTGTTATTTTCTAATATTATTAAAATTCAAATATATCTTTGTTTATTTTCTTGTTATATGTTACGGACGGGGAGTGTCGATGAAGCTTCAAAGCAGTCTAGGGTTGCATTNTTATTTTCTTGTTATATTTCATCAAACCCATGACTATCATTTTTTATTTTGTTTTCAGATTGTAATTATTGAAATATTTTTTTAGAATGATAGGTTTATATGTTTACTTTATATAATAAATATATCAGAGTTTAAATGACTTTTTTTGAAATTATTTATATTGAATACCTCATAAATGCTCTCATAATATTTCTGTAATATCTTTTAAATTAAAGAGTTGGGTATTACCAAATTCAACAGAGATCTCCCAGATATAGTGAAATATTTTTTAGAAATTCAGAGGTCGCAAATGTGTGATGATCCTCAGATATTTTGGATACTGTAACATTCTCATCATGTCCTTGAGATATCGGACAAATGTAGATTATAAATCACAGATATGCAAGGAATATCCAGTACTTAACATTTATACCAGTGGTTACAAACTGGCGGCCTGCAAACTAAAATATATTGTTGTTTTTTGTGGGCAATTTTCAGAAAAAATCTATATGGGTTTAAAATACTTTTCATTCGTTTAAAGTTTCACTAATTTCTTTGTTTCTGAGAAATTTAACATAACAACGGTGCAAAAAATTTATTTCTCCCGTTTTGCATCCACGAAAATATTTATTCAAATACAAAAATAATCGTGTATGTTGCTCTCTTCTATTTTTTTTTGTATTTTGTGAATATAATTTAGCATGTGCGTATCAGAAATTTTCTCGAAGAAATTCTCCCATTTAACTTTTTGAAACCACTCATTTTGTACAAAATTATTTTCATTTGTAAATTTTAAAATGCATAAAAGAAGAAGAGGAAAAAAAAAGAGCAGAATGGCATGAGCGGAAGAGAAAAAAGAAATTAATTTCAGATGCTCGACAATTTTTGTTGTTGTTGCTATAATTCCTAAAAAGTCGAAAGAAATGGTTATTTATCACAGAGTTAAATTTAAAAGAAAAAAAAATCTTGTTACTAAGTTTCTGAGTGAGAGAAGATTCAAAATGATACGTAACAAGCATTATTTGTTATACTTATTATTTTGCTTTTTAATATTAAAAAGATTTTTTCTAAAAATCTGACAGTAATATTTAATTCAAACATAAGAGTCATAAACAAACATAAGAGTCCTATATAAAATTTTGATAAAGTCGCGGCCCGCCATTTAACTGGTGTTTTTCATAGCGGCCCCCGGCCTCATGTAAGTTGGAAAGTCCTGATTTATATCCAAGAAACATCCGCCAGACATCAATTTGTATATAATATTTGGATATCTCGAGAGCATTCATTGAAGAGATATCTTAGTCCTTTTGAAGAGATATATTAGTCCTTGAAGCAAAAACAAATTTAATGGTCTAATATGAAGAATATATTTTTTCCTTTCCGGAACAGCAAACTTCGATTGAAAATTATAATAATGTAGGACATTAGTTAGTGCAACTATAGACAGTATATTCTAAAAAAGAAAATATCTGAAATTCAACTAGTTTCTACATGAGACTTCTGACAAGTGGAAGAGAAAACTATTTTAAAAATTAATTTTTGAAATTAAAAATTGCTTAAAATTTTTATTTATTTATTTATAATTGCTTTTTGGTAACTTGCAGCTATTAATAACAATGATTTTAATAACACCTGGGACTTAAGCCAACCTGTACGTATAATGTTGCTGTGTGGTGGCGATATGCTTGAATCATTTGCTGTACCAGATTTGTGGGAACAATCAGATGTAAGTTCATTTCTTAAAATATTTTTATTGCTATATACTGTTTTATTGTATTTAAATAAAAGTTTTGAGTCGGCTTTACATTTTTTAATGCTATAATTTTAGATGAAAAATTCAGTAAAATTAAATAACTTTTTATTTATTTCAATTGAATAAATAAGTTTTTATTTTAATAAAATAATTAGTTTAATAAAATAATTAGTTTTTGCTCTAATGTCAGTGATTCTGCTGGAGTTGAGAAATTACAAATCATTGGGATTTATATACTTCTGCAACCTTTTTTTTACTAAAAGTGGATTGCTATTTGAAATATGAGTTCTCATCCTCTATACCCATCTATTACTATTCCAGGGTGCTTGTCATTTTTTAAAAGTGCTTATTTTTTATTTACATTTTTTAAAAACCCTTAAAGGTGCTTTTTTTTATTCTGGATTTGTAAAAAGTGCTTAATTTTTTATCTTTTAATAAGAGAATTTTTTTCTTTGCCGTGCTGATTGTCGTTCTAAAATACAAAGAAATGCATGATTTTCACAATTATCTCTGCAATATTTATCAGACACTAGTTATTGTTATCATGATTATATGAAGTTTGTGTTAGTGTTTTTGAATTGTATTGATTTTATGTTTATAAATTATGAACTTTAAACAATAGAAAAAATTATGAATTTTTTATTATTTTTTGGAAAAGTGATTAAAAATATTTTT
This sequence comes from Parasteatoda tepidariorum, assembly GCF_043381705.1. NCBI lineage: Eukaryota > Metazoa > Arthropoda > Arachnida > Araneae > Theridiidae > Parasteatoda > Parasteatoda tepidariorum. Next base: position 74,987,608 of record NC_092213.1, on the reverse strand, counting down.
TGAGTGCTTAAAAAATATTTGCAAGGTGCTTATTTTTTGTTGAAAAATCTGGCTATGCACCCTGCTATGTTAATCTGCCTGCATGCTATTCCTCCTTACTTGAAAATTACGCATCTTCTTCATTGCGTCATAATTTATTTTTCGTGTCCTTAAGGATTTTTGATGCATTATAGCCTGTAAATGGAATCGCTGAGTGTGCAAAATTATTTTTTTTTAGATAGCTTGAAATTGATTCTTTCTTTATCAAAAATAATTTCTCTGTTTTGCATGCATTAATTGAATGTAAGACAATAGAAAAATATGCAATCTATATAATATATATAGTTTCAAAGAGGCAAAGTTCAAAAGGCAAAATATGTTATAGCACAATTGGGATGTTGCCTTGGTAAAAACTGCAGTACATTTTATCTTAGATTTATAGAGATATATTTTTAATTTGTAATATTCTCTCTTTTCATTTTTTATAAAATAAATAATCTGAGATCAAAAGACATCATTCAGAGCAATGAGAAAAGCAGATTTTACGAATGCCCTGATCAACTGTTATGTTATGAAAAACATATTAAATATTGCATATGAAGTTTTTTAAAAATCAATTTTTTTTGTTTTTACAGATTGAGAAAATTGTAGGAAAACATGGTCTTGTTGTGATAACTAGGAGCGGTTCTAACCCTGAACGCTTCATATATGAATCTGATACATTAACCACTTTTCGAGTTAGTAAGTTTGTCATACTTTAATATTAAAATATCTAAATATGTAATCATAATAGATGTTTTAATTTATGCAATTGTCAAGTAATGTGTATCATAATCTAGTTGTATTTTAAAATTTATATATATTAAATATTTAGTCAAATATTTATGTCCTTTAGAGAGTTTATCTAAAAAATTATTGAATATATATGTTTGTAATATATATGATCTGAAGAAAATTGTCATAGTTAAGCTTTATTTTAAATCTGTAAGAAATATACCTTTAATTTAGGATTCCAATGGTACTTAAAAAAGCCTTGAATCTTATTGGAAAATATCAGGGCCCTGATAAGTCCTTGAATTAATGCCCATGAACATTTTTTGATTTTCAAATTAATAATATCCTTTTTATATAAAAGATGGGGAAAAAAGGTTCAAGCAAAATTATGAAAATTTTGATCACTCCTCCCTCTTCCCTTTCTTTTTGTCGTTTTCCTTACTGAAGAATAGTTCAAAGTCAGATAAGTAAGGTGGTAGCCTAGGAGTCTGATATAAATTTAGAAAAAGACCCGTATCCTTCAAAATACAAACAAGGTGTGAAGAAACCAATAATGAAAAGAAAATATAAAACTAAGTTATGTCTAGTATTATCCACTTTTAACCACATGTAGCCTGCACTTCTTTTTAAACATGTATGGTCTCGATTTGAAGAGAAAGAAATTCATCTCTTCATTCAATCACATAATTTTTGAGAAACTTTTATGCATAAATTCTTAACTGTGAAAGGAAAATACATAATTTTCCTCTCCTATGTTTTTCTCGCCAGATTATCGTTCACCTTCATGTTTAGAAAGTTGGAATCTCTAGTAAACAATTTTAGCTTTTGTACTTAGTTTTAGTTTCCGCTCAACATGTAGTCTATCTTCAAATTTTAAATATAACCAATGCATTAACTTCATTAATGGCAGATTTATATTGTTATCATTAATACTTAACTATTTGATCTTTTCATTTTCAATAATGATCAATAATTTTTTATTCAGATTTGTACAATTTTTATTACAAATACGTGATTTAGTTCTTCAGATTCCTTGAATTATGAATTAAACATTCATATGAAAGTGATTAGTATAATAGTGATGTATGGATCATCTTATTAATGTGATTTGTAATAAATAATGTGATATGTTACTTGTAAGAATAATTTAATGATTTTATTGAATATTGTTTTTTAATGTAATTATATTTCAGAAATTAAGTATGAGTGTATATTTAACATATATATTTTTATTTATTACGTAAAATATTACATGGTTCCATAATTAAGTAAAACTTTGAAATGTATAGGTATTAGTTTTATAGAAAGAAATGATGTATTTTTTTCTTTTACAATTAATTTCATTTATATTTTTTAACTAAAAAATTAACAAAAATTGTTCTAGATAGATCACTGCTTATATCTTTTTCTTATGTATCATTTGTTAATAAGTGAATTTTTAACCTATGTCTCCATTTATATTCACCTTTTGTATATTTTCCAAATAAAATATTTTAATTAAAGTCTTATAATGAATTAACAGAAATTATTGTAAGAACTTCCTATTTTAAAACAATATTTGCCGACTAGTGTTTCTCAAAAGGAGCCATGTTTCCTTGTGCACTAAATTATATTCTCTTGTGTTCTTGAGATAAAATTAGATGAACAAACTTTTAAATAAATGCTTTTATAAAAATATTTGTTTTCTCTTTTAAAAAAAAAAGAATTTTTGATTAAGAAATAAGAAATGTTTTTAAAACTTCTTAGCTTGATTTAAAATATTGTTTGTTAATTGAGAACATCATTTTATAGCTGCTAGCATTAGTAACTGACAGGATAACTTGAAGACAAGTCTTTTAGTCTTAGATCTCGTTATAGTTTTAAAGTTATTTTGAAGATTAAAAATAACTATTGTACTTATTCCCTATACAAAATAAGGATTTATAAGGAGGAGAATAAATTTTATTTCTATTTAATTTAATAAGGATTGGTTTTGAAGTTATATTTCTTTTTAGTTTAATGAGGATTTCATCTAGATTTTTTATTTAGTTTAATAATTATTCTGTTTAGATAATATTTATATTTAGTTTAATAAGGATTCTATATTGATTAAATTTCTTTTTAGTTTGATAATGATTCCATTTTGTTTAATGCGGATCAATGATTAAATCCTAAATATGCCCAGTTTTAAGTCATGTTAGATATTTCTATCAGACTCAGGGTGTGCTGTCAACATAACTTAAAACTGATTTTTTGTTACTTCAGCTTTAGATATATTGTTTAGTTTGATTTTTGAGATTCTATTTCGATTGAATTTCTTTTTAGTTTGATAATGATTCCATTTTGTTTAATGCGGATCAAAGATTAAATCCTAAATATGCTCCGTTTTAAGTCATGTTAGATATTTCTATCAGACTCAGGGTGTGCTGTCAACATAACTTAAAACTGATTTTTTGTTACTTCAGCTTTAGATATATTGTTTAGTTTGATTTTTGAGACGCAAGTGATTATTTTTTTATTAATTGATTGATGATTTATGAATAGTTAATTGATTGATGACTTAAAATTGATTTTTTTAAAACCAATTTTGATATTTAAAATTTTTTTATTTTAGAATTAAAAATAGGAAGAAAAATTTTCTTTTTATACTTTTATAGTGCAAAAATTTTTAATTAAATATTTAAACTTTTATACTTAAAATTAAGTATTTAATAATTTTGAAAATTTTAAATTTTTCTGGTTTGGGAAAAAAATGATCTTATCTTTTAGAAAAAAAGTTTAAAAAGATGTTTTGTTTTAATCTTAAGTTGATCATATATTATTTTACCTCTTTACTTTGTTTCACGTCTTGATGTTAAGATATAATTTTCTATTTTTAGAATAACATACACATAGTTACTGAATGGATTCCTAATGAAATAAGTTCCACACATATCAGGTAAATATTTATTTTTCCAATTAAATATAGCTTCAAATGTTTTTCATGTTAACAATTATAATTTATAAGTTTTATTCACTCATCTATTATTCTTCATTTTATCATATTTGACTTCCACAGTGGACAAATCCCATGATTTGTCCACTGTGGAAGTCAAGAAGTCACTAGGAGAAATAGTTTTCTCCTAGCCCTAGTGGAGGAAATAGAAGACTACTAAATTAACAAATGATATACTAAATGTATAGCTACCATATTGGTTTTACAATAACAAATAGCATAATAATTTTTCTAATCGAACACTGTTTAAGAATCAATACTAAAAGTCTTAAGAAATATGTTATGTAAATTTTAAAATTTTGTATAAAACTAGGATTAAAATTTTAAAAAAAGAATTTTTTCATAACTTTTTTTTATATTAAATTTATATTATACTTAAAACACTTACTTCTAAGCAACTGTATTGTTTATTTTTAGTTTCTTCCACTTCGCCTAGTTTCATCTGTTTTTTTTCCTTCCATTCTTCTGGAAGATATAGGTTTCTTCCAGGTCAAATGTTAATACAGTCAAACCCCGCTATAGTGAACACTCAGATGTAGTGAACTTTTTTAGCGGTCCCGTCCGTATTCCTATTTAAATAATGTTATTTTTAACGCTTATAGTGAACAGCTTAGAACTTGGTTATAGTGGACTCAAATTTCATTTCTTTAAATATCTTTTTCAGTCCTCCATCTTTAAACTTGTAAGTGTTGGGACTGAAAATGAATGCATTCCTATAAAATGTGTCATATTACTCTCCTTTATGCTTATCACTTTTAACTATCCTGTAATAAATGTCAAACAGATCATTTATCTTATACTCCCCCCTCCCTGACAAACCTCGCTTTATCTCTTTTCCCCAAGCTTGCTCTACAACTAGTTAACTTGGCCACCTGCTGAATTTTTGGAATTTTCTTATCTGTTCAAACCATATTCTTTACAAATCACCCCTTGACAATCAAGAAGGGGAACAATTTAACTCATTCTACAGCTGCTCTCTTCATATTCTTACATAATCTATTTGAGACAAGATTTTTATTTCAAAAGCAGTGAAAATGGCAAATTCTCTAAAGAGAAAAGCGTTTTCGATAGAGGACAAAGTTAAAATTGTAAAGCGTATTGATGATGGAACCAATCAATCGACACTGTGTAAGGAATTTTCCTTTGTCAAAATCTAGAGTTTCAAACATTTGGAAAAATCAAAGTGCAATTCTTGCGGCATACGACAAAAACATGGTTTCATCGAAAAAACTGCAGCTGAAAGAGAAAACGTAGAAGATGCTTTGTCAAGATAGCTCGAAATCTTGTTCAAAATGTAAAAATCTTGCATTCTTTGCACATTGTAGATAAGAAAATTGATGAACTCAATTTAAAATAAAATTATGTTCAATCAAAAATCACAAATTTTTTTCATAAAAAGTGAAAATAAAACTAATATTTAGCGACGTAATTACTTTTTCCATCAATTTTTGCTTTATTATCTGTTAATTAGTTAATAATTTTTTAAATAACTTATTTAAATTGCAAAACCAATTTTCAATCATTCAACTGTCTTATGCAAAAAATATTCTTCAGGATATAGTGAACCATCGGTTATAGTGGACACATTACTGAGTCCGCAGACGGTTCGCTATAGCGGGGTTCGACTGTAACAGAAAATACTATAGAATTTATGGAAATTTTTTTATCTGACGATATACAGTTTTATCATAGATTTTACTTTTATTCTTACCTTTGTAAATGTGTTTGGCATGATTGCATTTTGAGTGTATTTAATATAGTTTAATTACTATGAAACTTATTTTTCTTCATACTGTTCTAATTTTCAATTTATTAGAATTTCTTAAGTATATCTATGAAATTAATTGAGCTGCATGTGTTTTCTCTCTCTCTCTCTTTTTTTTTTTGAAATTTTTTGCTTGAAAAAAAAATCTTATGATTTAAGACACTACGTAAAATGTCAAATATTTGAACAGCTTACTTAATTATTAAAATATACTTATATGGAAAAATATTTTATTTAGATATTCCTTTAGATAGATACTTTTTTTTTTGTGTCTGAAATTTGAGCAAATCAAAATTGAAAACTTTTTACTGCTCTTTTACTTGAAATTAAATACAGTTAACTGAGTTCAGAATCAGAATTTATTTTCTATATACACATATATAGTTATTGTTTGAAACAAGAAGTGAGAAAAAATAGCAAAAAATGCACTTGCAGTTGCAATAACTTTTGAAATTTTATTACAAATTTTAATTTATTAAAAAAAAGAAATCTCTACTCAGTGGTAAGTTCACAAATGAAAATTATCCTTTTAGCATGTTCAGCTTCAACTCCTTAAATGCAAATTTTTCGGGATGCAGACTGTCTCAAGTGGTATTTTTAACAGTTAATAATTCTTATACTAATTCTCAAATGTAATATCTTTTATTCTATTACACACTCTGGGCATTTCTTTGCATGCCTTCACACTTGAAAGCTTTTAATTATAGTCCTTGCGCAGCAGAACGTAATGTAATTTCAAGTTGAACACTCAAAACAATTCTTAATTTAAAGAGAGAATAATATTCTGAAATGCATGCATAAGGAGAAAATGATTTTTGAATGTTCAAAATTTTTTTATTCTATATTTTCTCAAAAATGGTCTTACATTATTTTATTTCGTAGCTTTTTGTTTCGACAGATAATCAAGAGTTTATTTTCTGTATTTTCAAATGTTAAGATAAACTTATATCCTATTTTAAAATTTATCCTGCTTCTTTTTCAGACGAGCTCTTCGAAGGGGATGTAGTGTAAAATACTTAATACCAGACTCTGTTCTCAAATACATTAAAGAGCATGAATTATTTTCTTCTATTAAGTAAGTAGAAACTTTTTATAATGTATGTTTTTACAAATAGTACATAATGCAAATTGTATATAATACATTTTTACGAATAATTTTTAGCAAACATTTTTATTACTAGTAATTTTTTGCAAACTTTAGATCTTTCAAAATAAGTAGGAGATTTTAATTTAAAGACAAGAAAATGTAAAGGTTTTTATTTTTAAAACAATGCATTGCTATCATTTGATTTTACAAAATTGCATTAATGATTACAAAACAAAATGGCATAAAGGAGTAGTATGTTTTTGGATTGCAATGATTTTGTTCTCAAGTTTAATTTTAAAAAGCATCTGATTTAATAAACCAGTGATTTTTTTGTGGGGGTCGCTGTATTTGAATTTCTTTATGTATAAATAACAACTTTTAAAAGATAACAGTAGAAGATGTTATAAAAGAAGTTTTTATATGCAAATTCATTAAAATAATTGGATCTTAAAGTATAAAGAGTGTTATGTAATAAATTTTTTTCCTGTTTTTAATTTAATTCTCAAATATAATGCATATATTTTTCTTTCTTTTCACTCTTTTCATGGATTCTGTAGTAAGTATCATGTTTCTTTTCATGTGAATGATTCAAATTATGAGTACATAAAAGGTTTATGTGATGATATGATTCTGGAACCTGAACAGGAAACTGCTGTTTGAAATACTAAAATGTATAATTAATCGTGAAACAAAATAAGTTTCCTAATTATATATATACAATCATAATGTGTAGTTTACATGACTTGAAAAATTGTTTACATAATTTTATATTTTATAATGAAAAACAATTTATATAATTTACATAATATCATACATATTTTACTTGAAATGCTTACTTTATTTATATTAGTTTTGCGGTGCATACTTGGTACATATTAATCTTTAATACTTTCCAAGCATTGTTTTGTTTACTTGTATAATTTAGGTAATGTAAAGTATTTTAATTAGTTAATGTAACACTTATATTTTGATTAGAAGATTTAAAGAATTAATTTTATATAAGTTTTTAATTTTTTGTGGCAAATCCTATTTTGTTACACCAAATTATGTCATATTTTCTAGATGAGTGTAACATAAATAGCTTTAAAATTTCTTAATTTGATTGTATTAATGTACGGCATGAAAGCTTAATTATTCAAAAGGCTTTTAAAAATATTGTAAAAATGCAGGAAAAATAAATTAATGATTTTCTGCTGATAAACTGATAGAGATTTTAATTTTAAATATTAAAGAATATATATTTTTGTTTGTTTAGATAGATAATTTTTTAAGGTATGCAAATATGTTTATAAAGATAGGTATTGTAATATTGTTTAGAAATTGTGAGCATTCTGTATTATAATTATTCATATGTTGAATTATTGTTTTAAGGGCATTCTTTCTATGAATATTTCATTAATATAATTTGATGTTAATGTACAAGTACTTTCGGAAATAAGTGTAAGCTAACTTAATAAAGCTCTCCTGATTAAATTATTAGGCCTTTATCTTTCTGATTGCTTTACCTCTCTTTATTTTCATGGTAAAAAAACCGAATATGTCAAAAATGATATGCTGATTCATAAATAATTTGTTTTTGTGTATGATTTCATTGCTTATTTAATAATTGACCGTAATTTGCACATATGAGGTCAACTCTTCAAACCAATGAAAAGGCTGTCGACTAATATGCTTTTTACAATAAATTCAAGTTGTTGACAATTAAAAACTAAAGCTTTCAGAATTTTTGGTAATTTTAACAAAATTTAAAAAGCTTTACAACATGGGAGCTTGAACAAAGTGATTTTTCATATAAGCTTTAGAATAATTTACAAATAGTGATATGGAAAATAACTTTAATCAAATTTATGAAACAACAAAAAATACATCGAAACATAAACTTGGACTACCACTGGAAGAAATCTTCCTAAAAAGCATGGAAAGTTGGCAGGCCTGCATTGAGATTCGAAATGAATGAGATTGAAGGAAAATTCGATCGTTAGAACAAAAGTACTCAGTTCAATAATTTAGTTTTTCTTTCTTTTTTCACTGTTCTCTATAATATAATTCCAAAATAAATACTTGCAAAAATCGTAGTTACAAAATTTTGATTAATGAGTGCAAATCTAATGTTTATAAGGTAATTATATTCATCAAACTTATTTAAGAATTCTCTGCACTATCTTTTGTAATATTTTTCTTGTGAAGTTATATTAATTTTGCATTATTTTACTTTTTTTTTTTTAGAACATGATAGCAACTCCTGCTTAATAGATATCCTGAAAACTACATATTGCTGTTCTAAATGTTCCTACATTGTTGAAGATGGCCATATAACTGTGCAATTCTAATTATGTATCATTGTTTTAAAATATTTATATTTATAACGTTGTGTATAAATGTTTTTAATTGGATTTGAAAAAAAATATTAATTTAAATACTGTTTTGTTTTGATTTTAAGAAATGGTGCTGTCTGATCAACTTCAAACTAAAACAGTTGTTAGTTTTAGCATTTTATAGGAATGATTTTTATTCCATTTAGATTTTTATGAGCAAAATTAGCAAGGACTTGCATCTGACATTTTTGTTATGACAATAATTTGCTTTTATTTGTTGATTTTATTTAAAATATATCATTTTAATTACTGTGATATGATGTTAATTCTGTAATGGCAGATTTTTTTGTTAGTGTAATTGCTATTTATTTATCTACTTTGCTGCTTTAAGTGTGTATTGTTGACATGAATAAAAATGAATCTATTTGAAATTGTTTCTTTCATTCAAATTAGTAATCTCATTAGGCCTAAAAAACTTTGGCAGTTTTTGAAATAATTTTTCTATATTCACAATATTCTATTTCAACAGGGTTCCCACGGTCCTTGAGAGTCCTTGAAAGTCCTTGAATTTTTTTTTGCTAAATTTAGGTCCTTGAAAGTGCTTGAAAAACTTGATAGGTCCTTGAATTTGTCCAATACTGCCGGCGGCCCGTTTTATAAAACATCCGCGGATCTTTCTTGTTCTTTCTGTTTTGTTCCCTAACTCTCTCACATGGTTTTTAACGCCACCGTTTCTAACCGGGCCTAGCGTCTTGGTGTCTGCCAAGCGCGCGGAGCACAGCAGACAATCAATGCGTTCGGGGCGAGACTCCACTTCATCTTCTGTCGCATATGCTTAGATCTTCTTTTNCTGTTCAAGCATTTTTATTTTTTCAGGGTGTGTAGCCGAGCTATGTAACAAAAAATAAGCACTTTTCAAGCACTCAAAAAATATTTTGAAGCACTTTAAAAAAATATCATAATTTGGCAGGGCTGGAAAGTTTTTGCAATTGACGGTTTTATCCAGGGCCGAATTAAATTTCGTATATTTTTTATTTATTCAAATATAAAAGTATTTATGTATCTTTTCATTTAAGAAAGCATATTTGAAGTAAAAATAAATAATAAAAAATTAAATTTTTCTTTATTTTGTTAAATTAGAACTAAAAAAATTATCGTATTTTATTAATATATATTTGAAATTGATTTTTTTTTAAATCATTGTTTTTCTTAATTTTTTAAAATTTATTTTCGAAAAATTATTTTTAAGGGGTCCCCAGGCCATGGCCTAGTCTGACCTAATGGGTAATCCAGCCCTGGTTTTATCTTGTTTTAACCGTCATGTAAAAAAAAAATAATGAATGAAAAAAACCTTTTGGCATTGTTTTTGACAATTGTCAAAAATCAGGAAATTTTGACTCGTGCAAAACGAATGGCGTTTTCATGCGCTACGGACTGACAATACGCCGAAATAGATTGGGGTTGAGTGAATTGTGAAAACGTTGAATAGAACAATGTGAACCGTGTCTTTTTGCATAATTCGAAACGAAAATAAACATGGTAAAGAAGAAATCTCATTTTGAAACAGGGAATATCAAGCGCTTTTTAAGAACACCCAATGAAAAAAGCACCTTTAAGGGCTTTTAAAAAAGGAAAATCGAAATAAAGCACTTTTTTTGAAAACGCTATGCACCCTGTTTTTTTAATAAAGCAGTTCAATGAGAACTTGTTTTATTAGCTTTGATTCCTAAATAAAAGGAAATGTTTGTGTTGATTGCATATGTACTCCTGGTTCAGTGACTTATTGTGAAGAAGTGGGGCTCAATTCTCAGTGGCAGCTGGGATGGATAGGTACCAGCTAGTCTGGAAAATGACGATGGACTGTGTGTAATGCTGTCCACATTGCAGCTAACTGGCATGTATGGTGTTCAGGGAGCTGATCCCATGTCAGAAAAATTCCATGTTTGAAACACAACCACAGATATAAATTTTCTTACTTCCTCTTTGTACTATCTGTCCTTTTCACTGGGGGGGGGGGGGAATGNGGGGGGGGGGGGTAATGTTGACATTGGTGTCCCTGAAAGAGTGGCCAACACTTCTGACTTTTAATATGTGGGTAAGTATTGAAAAAAAAATGCTATTGGTCAGAAAATTGTGAAGGTTTAACCACCCTGACCCCCGCTACCTCATAGTTATTGCTGGAATTCTTCACTTTTTATTTTAAGTGGTAGTAAACTTTGCACTTGGATTACTTTATTCAAAATTATTTAGATCATCTTCACTTAAAAACATAAATCTGAAAAGCACAAAGGCAAAATTAAAAAATATTTTTGTCTTCAATTATTATTTAATTTTCACTTCAATCATCAATGTGAATTGGGGAAATCCTCAACTTTCTGAAAGAATTTGAGGACTGATTGTTAAAAACTAGGACACTTTGCATGATAAACTATGCAAACCAGGTTTGGACTTAACCTTGATTAAGTTATAGGTCACTGTGATATCAAGAGGAAATATTATGATTTATTATTCTCGTAACTACCCAAAAATTTTATCTACTCTAACTATATAAAACTGAACTTATTGAATTTGATTATTTAATTCTAGGTAAAAGCTAATTTCAGATTCTTTTCAATAAGAGTTTTTTTAGCTTTAACAATGGGAAAAAAAATTAAAAACCGGGATCAATTTTGCTACAAATCTGACTATTTCTTAGTTTCAGCTTTAATAGGAAAAAAAAATTCAGAGTCGAAAGATACATTAACCATAAGCAATGAAACTATTCTGGTAGGTAAAAATATAATAAATTTTCTAGCTTAATGTTTCTACCACATTTGAAGCTTTGCTTGGTGTTTACAAACCCTGATTAATGCAACACCCACTCCATTGTTTCATTAATGTAGTTTCAAAAGCTAGTCAAACAGGGCTAGTTATTTCTGGCAGAAATAAGCAAACTTAAAAGCAATTTTTTGAAAAATGCAAAAAATATTTTTAAGGCAATTATTTATAATATTAATTTTATTTTAAATTATTTTTTTATGCGTGAAAGAAACTTATATGAAAATGTGTTGGTTTTGTAATAAAATTCATAAAAAACAATGTGTGTATGTATATTGATATTTTGCCCCCCAAACCAATGAATATTTTTCATTTTTGCATTCGCTACATAGAAATGAAAACTGATATCAAGCAAGTGAGCAGTCAGAGATAAATTATTCTAACTTTACTTTATTATTTCTTCCTTACATCTTATTTCTCGTGTAAGGAGGAAAATAAACTGAAATCAATTGATTTGAAATGTAGAGTCAAAAACCAATCGCTCTTATAAACTGTACAGACTGAGCTTGCTTTTAATAAGCCTGACACTAATCCACCACCAAGGAACAAACTAAAATTACAGGCTTTTACGGTGATAAATTGGCGAATAAATTTTAACTGCTCTTGTGACGAATATAAATAGAAAAATCAGATAGATTTAGTTTCTGGATTCTCTTTGTTTTTTAAATTGAGGAATGGAAAAGCTAAAATACTCTTACTTATAGCTTTTTATTTACATTTGACAGTATAATTTATTTAATTGAAAAAAACGTATAATGATATTATTATAGTAAAATGAAGAATAAAAAATTATTAAAAGGGAAGAAAATAAAAAAATATTATAAGGGAATAGTAAGTATATAAGGGAATAGCATATAATATGGGACTGAAAATTCAGTGCATGACTCAGAAGAGTGGAGTGGAGGCCATTAAACACTGACTCTCCCATCAAATATAAATAAGAATTTAGGAACAATTATTTACTATTGATTTTTTTAAAAAAGAGAGAGATTGTTTTTTAATTTTTTCAAGAATATTTCATTTTGAAATGCTCAAAAACCATCTTAATTATAGCAAACAAATCAATTATCAGAGAAGGTGAATTGAAACAAGGGTGAGTTTCTATCTATTTTTAAGTCCATAAGATGGCAGCACAAATAATGTTTATGGCTCAATTCTCTACGCAAGCCATAAGCTAACAATATATGACATATACCTGTCCTTGAAGTTATTAAATAAGAGCTGGCATCATGTAATATGATAATTGTGATTGGCTAGTTCCGATGCTCCCTACTTTTTTCTTTGTTTCGGACCACAAATGTAAAGGCACAGGTTTTGACAAATTTAAACGTCGTGTTTATCCGACAAACCTTTACAAAAGTATGATTTTTTTGGCTTTATCTTTTGAAGCTTCTTATTCTATTAAGGCTTATTTGTTTATGCGTCATTTATTTCCGAATATTTAGTTTATATGATACAATGTGTATTGATAAGTTTATGATATTCTTAAGCCCTGTTACAGAATCACGGCGACATTCTTCCTGACAGAATTTTCCATTAGGAAGTAAAAAAAAAATTGGTTTATTTTTCTTCAGAAATATTCAGAATTTCTTTTTTTCTGAAATTATATTTAAAAGATGCCTTTTTCGCACATCGGACGGGAAAGAAATGTTCGTGATCTTCCATTCTTATTTGAGAACAAATAAGGAATAATGAAATAAAAAAAAATGTTAGTGTGGACATCAAAAGATTTTTATTCGAAGGATCAAAAGGATGTCAAAAGATGTATTTTCCAAAGATTTTTATTCTGAAGAATTATTATATAACAGCGTATATTGTAAAACAAAACTTTGTACATTTGTCATAAGTTTCTTTTCGCGGGAGTCGGATGTTAAAGAAATGCTCTTGATTCTTAGATTCCTATTAAAGAATAAAAAAAAAATTCGATAATATCCCCTCGATAATGACTGGTTTCAGTTAAAATTTCTATTACCAAATATAAGAAGAAAAAAAAAACCGAAATCGCGAAAGTTGGAAAGATTGTTTCGTTTTAGAAATCATGTTTTTTCATTCATATATATTTATATTTTAAAGTACACCGTATTTAACATTTTAATAAAATTAATCTGAATGAGGATTTTATTATAAATTCAGATTTGTAGAAAAATAATATTCTACTTTGTTTTTTATTTGGTGGAAATACAATCAATCCAATATATTTTCTAAAAATAATTACACACATAAAAATTTTAAATCCTGCATATCCTTGAGTATTCACTTTTTTGCTCACAACTTGCGCCGATTATCTCGTAAATATATGTTTTGTTTTAATTATTTTTATGGTAATTATTGCTCTGAAGTTTTGCTTTGTTTTTTTTTGAAAATTGTGATGTCTTTCATTGCTCAGTTGTTATTACAGTGTGGAAACATACAGATATTATTACGGCACGTGAAATTCAAATTGTGGATATAAGGTATTCTTTGACACGCTTATTTATTGCCAATATTCTCATTAATTCATGCAGTTTTTCAATTGATCTTTTGATAGTTCATTGGTACGAATTTTCACATTTTTAAAAAAAAACTAATCTTGATGATTTTTATAAAGTTTAATTATATGCGAAACTTAATTCAATACCTTATCGTTTTTTTGACTCTTTAATGAATTTTTTGACTCCTACTGAATTACACAGTTTTTAAAATTCTGGCAATTTCTCAGTTGATATTATTTCAACACATATAATTTAAATTTCACATTTAAATAAACAATTTTTGACACACTTGCTTTATACCAGTACTATCTTAAATCCACGTGTTTCGATTGTATTTTTGGCAGAAATACGATGGAAAAAATCGATGCAAAAAAAGATTGAAAGTTTTATGTCGATAGTAAAAGATGTATGGTTGATTGGTTTTAGTAAACTCAAATTTTTTTTCATTTGATTCTAGTTTATAATTCTTGAAGATATATTTCAATATTTAGTTAATTTTGCATTAGTAAATCAAGCAAATTTTTTAAAGTATTAGTATACAAAAAACAGTAGTTTCACAAAATACTTTTTCTTAGAATTTTATTTTTGTATCTCATAGGAAACGATAAATCCATATTTTTGTGCTGATTTTTTATATAATTTTTAATTTTCACAAAATAGGTACCTAGACAGACCCTGAATATAGCTTTTTTTTATTTTTTCAGAATTTCTGAGAACATCCACATGAAATGTGCATCTTTAACAAATTAAGTTAAATGCTTTTATATCTTTTAACACACTCACGCCGGGGTGACCCACCAGTGGGTCACGCCAGATTGTCTCATCGGGCGGAGCACCGGAGTAAAAACTGGAAACAAATAAATTTAATTTTTTAGTTTTTTTCCGGGAATAATAAAAATCCATGACTACCAATCGTTTTTAACGGAAGCAATTTTTATATTGAATTTCTTCTTCGCCGTGATAAATTTACTTACAGTGAATTGTTATTGTTGAGAATAGATTAACTCTTCCCGAATACTATCTAATATTGAAATAGTTCTTCTACCAGTATTTTCTCTTTTCCGTCCCGCTTTCAGACGCAACACCGGCGTGAACGTGTTAAATTAGATTTTTATTACACATCCTATTTTATAAGTGTCAGCATCTATCTATGTAATAGTGGCAGTCTTGCGAGCAGGACAAACAGGCACATGATTTTAAAAAGAGCAAATTAATTGTTTTTATTTACTCATCATTATGAGAGAATGACTGTCCAAGTGACACGAAATCACTGTGCTCCTCAACAAAAGTTAGGGAAAATCTTGCAAAATAAATCCGTAAAATGTTATGTATTACAGATTAAGGGAAATCTTAGGTATTATAATTGGTCTGTTAAAATATGTCCCGGGATTCTCACAAGTTAGAAAGAGGGAAAACTTTAGAATGTTCATCATATAATGCATACTTGAACTAAAAATAGATTATAGGACAGGATGTGGATATTAATGTGTGAGAAAGAGCTTTTCGATTTGAATAATAAATTAAGAAAAGGATTTATAGAAAATTAAAAAGATGAAGCTTTATATGTGTGTATATATATGGATTATTTTATGTTATTAAACTATCAATATTGAAAAAATATATTTAACATAACAGAGTGATGACTTTAACAACTACTATATGCATCTAGAAATTATTTTTGTGACTATTTTTTATATTTGAAGCTGCTAAAAGGATTATGATCCCAGTTTGAACTCTGTTCTAAGATTATCATATCAATATTAGCTTTTATCTTATCTTATCAATCTTATTTTTCAAATACTAAAATATTTTAATATTATTTATTTTTCAGTTCATGATGTCTGCTGACGATTCTGTTCAAGAGGTTGGCTCCTCCCAAGAGCTGCCTCTGTCCCAAGAGACTTTTCTATATGGTTGGAACAAGTAAGTTGAAATTTCCTTTTTTTTATATTTTTAAATCCCCTTCAGTGTTTTCATCATAGAAAAAAAATGGGTGAGAATTTCTCACCCTTTCTCAAAAACAGGGTGAGATTTCAGAAAGTTAAGTGAGATTTCCAAAAACTTAAAAAACACAAATAGACTTGGAAAAAAAATCATTTCTTTTATTATAATACATTTTTAACGTCTTCTATTTTTTAAAGCATTGAATATTCTTGCTGCATCATCATAGAAGATTTTGCCTTTACTAGGTATTTGTCCATCTTACATTAGTGTATAAAAAATTTGAACGTCTTACATGAAAAAACCTTACCTACGGTAAAAACGTGATTGCAGAGAAATGTGTTCTGAAAGGGGTTCCGTGGTTCGGTTGTGTTCTGTTGTTCGAAAAGGTTCTGAACAATACTGGTAAATAGGGAAGCTAGATAACGGAGCAAATGTTGAAAATAATGAGAGATCCAGGAAGAAAAGTGAAACGGATTTTATTCTAAATAGCGTAATTCGAAGCTTCTTCCAAAATGCGAGAAATTCGCGAATTTTGAAATTGATTTATAGAATGCGCGAATTTCTCGCAGTAATAATTTTTTAATGCGAGAAAAGAAAAAAATATGCGAGATTCTCGCGTTCTCGCGCTGTAGTGAAAACACTGCCCTTTTAAGATCACGGTGTTGACATTTGCTCAACAGCATGTCTAAAACTCTGCAGGGTGGGTAGCGTTTTAAAAAGGTACTTACTTTCTTTTTTTAAAGCCCTTAAGAGCAGGAATCTGAGAAACTGTCACACCTGATATTATGGGGTGATAGTGCTCCGGAAAAAATTCGGATTTTTCGCTAATCGCAATCAAAAAGTTTCCAGAAATCGTCAATCACATTTATCAGGGGTCTGTCTAGGTATTTCTGAGAGGTACCTATTTTGTGAAAATTTCGACATAATTTGTGAAAAATTAAAAATTATATTAAAAAATCAACACAAAAATATGGTCAAAATATGGATTTATCGTTTCCTAAGGGATGCAAAAATAAAATTTTAAGAAAAAGTATTTTGTGAAACTACCGTTTTTCCTAAAGTTGAATTTGTGAAACTACCGTTCTTCCTAAAATTGAATTTGTGAAGGTACCGCTAAACGGTAGTAAATTAGGCCTGGACAGACCCCTGTTTATATATAAAAATTCTTGTAAATTTTATATAAAAATATTAGTGCTAGAATTTATACTTGGCATCACTTTTATTTGTAAATATTTTTTCTGGTAGAATAAATGTGATTAGAGATAAAAGAAAACTTGCACATAATTGTTCATTTAAATTATGCTGCATATAATTCATTTAGAATATCATGGTTTGAAAATTTCAATGATTTAAATTTATAAAGATATTAATTTTTTGAATAATTTTACTCAAGAAATTTTCAGGATTTTTGAGTTGGGGCCCCGCAATCACCCACTGTTCATGCCATCTCAGATTTCCTCCAAAAAATTCCTCTGTAAAAAGACAAGATCTAAAATTTTTTGCCCAAAGTTGAGTTGTTCATTTTTTATGGCCCCCCATAAACTCAGTGTTGCAGGAAAATTTCAGCATTTTTGCACTATGTGTGTGGAAATTGCAATGACTCACAGCTCTTAGCGCAAACAAAGTGCCACCAAGTAATTTAAATATCTTAAAAGTAAGAATGTTGGACTTGGTAAAATGGGTGAAAAGGCAAGTTATTATCACAAGGTCACTAAAGGTTGTAAAAAGAAATGTTTTTGGTGTATTTTTTTTACAATTTTTAACAATTAACTATAGCTTGCGCCTTCTAGTTGCCACAAATTAAAGATATACAAAAACACTTTCGAAAATTATTTATATAATTGAGGCATATTTTCGAAAATTATTTATATAATTGAAGCATATTTAATGCATTCTTAATTATATGGAGTTGAAACTTGAAAATTTTCAAATTTTACCAATATTTTAACTGTTATAACTTTTTGTGGCGTAAATATATTTAAATATTTTTTTACCTTTATTTTACTCCATTTTTAGTCAATCTAAAAAAGTAAAACTAATTGAAGCATGTAGCTTTAAAAAAATTAAATTTTTTTTTACTACTCCCTGTTTTGGTAGCTTCTTTCTCGAAGCAACTTATTCGAACACTTTACTATCTATATACAGTTCACCTTGAAAACCGATATTTTTTAGCATTTTATTGTATTTAATCTTGTTGGTTATCCATTTAAAGTAATATTTTATTATCATTGGCGTTTAGAATTTGTATAAAACAGAAATACATAAAGGTAATGCTGTAAAACATTTGTTTTGTAGCTACAAAATGCGTGTGAATTATTTATTTAGTGCAATTATTTTATTACGATTCTCAAGGGTCCCGAAAAATACACAAAATTGAGTTATTGAAAGTAAAAAAAAGATGGTGTGGGAACCGTCAAAAAGAAATGAATGCTTTTGAATTCGTGAAAAATTTTATTGTATTCTTAACGAGTAAAAAAAAAGGTTAAGATATCTGATTATTTTTCATTAAAATAATGCAAGTTTTTCTTCTTTGCTAAATAAAGTAGATTTAGGTTTCAGGTAGCATTAGAGCTTTCAACGAAATGTTAAATTTGTATATTTTTAAATTTTCATTTCATATAGTAGCGTCTTGTTATATTCGAGGATTTTGTCCAATCTGATGAGCATCATTATCAGGGGTCTGTCTAGGTTTTTCTGAGAGGTACCTATTTTGTGAAATTTTAGAATTAATTTGTGAAAAATTTAAAATTATATTAAAAATCAACACAAAAATATGGTAAAAATATGAATTTATCGTTTCTTAAGGGATGCAAAAATAAAATTTTAAGAAAAAGTATTTTGTGAAAGTACCGTTTTTCCTAAAGTTGAATTTGTGAAGGTACCGCTAAACGGTAGTAAATTCGGCCTGGGCAGACCCTTGATTATATGCATTTATTTTTTTAATTTCTAAATTTTTCTTTTGATAAATGCTTAAGAATATTATTTTAAAGTTAAAAAATACCTTTCAAAAAGAAATGAAATAAACAAGTTTCCAAAATTCCTTTAAGAATTTCTTGAAAAATTAAATATTTAATTCAGTGGGAAAAAGCTTTCATCTTAGGATGTATAACTTAATGTGATTTAATAATTTGTATAAAAATTACTATTGTTTATTACGAACATATATGTAAAAAAAATCCTATAAAATATAGAAAAAAATTTCATTGGTGTTATAGGCTTGATTTTTTTCATGTTTTGTTGAAT
Source organism: Parasteatoda tepidariorum (assembly GCF_043381705.1). Classification (NCBI taxonomy): domain Eukaryota; kingdom Metazoa; phylum Arthropoda; class Arachnida; order Araneae; family Theridiidae; genus Parasteatoda; species Parasteatoda tepidariorum. Next base: position 74,968,239 of record NC_092213.1, on the reverse strand, counting down.
AATTAATTAGTAGCTTTGTGGTATAAAATCGCTGCTCTGTATAGTAACTGTGTTTGCTGTTAGAAAATTTATTTAGAGTTTCGGATGTGTGTATTACGCAATATATCTCTACCATTGGATGCTCCAGCCAGTAAGAATAAACAATCAATATGTGCTTATATATTTATTAACAAAACGTAACAATGAAATTAACAATTAGACTGAAAACGAAAACAACAAAACATGACAAATAAAAAAACAACAGGAGCTTCCAAGAGGTGCTCTCTCCGGCGTAAGTGTATCCAGAACAACTAACAAAAATTATTTTGATTGGCGACAGATTGGCTCCGCCGAAAAGAATTAATTCGTATCATACGTTCATCAAAATTGTTAAGAATACAATATAGTATACCATTAAAAAAAAAGTTCGATTAAAGATAATTTTCAATTACAATATTTCAAATTGCAAATAAATTCTATTAAATTTAGAAAATCTTAACCCTAATTAATTTTGAAGCGAATTATTAAATTATTCATTATATTCACACAATTATTCAATATAGACTATAATATTCAAAAAGTTTTGTAACATCAACATTCAAATTTTAGATCTTAATTCAAAAATACAACAAAACAAATCTTAATTTTATGCTCTAATTGTAAACATAAAACTTTTAAAAAAATAAAATTTTTAGGTGAAATTTCCGCACAAATTCTGAATAATATTCTAGAGAACAATATTAAACATTCAAGATAATAAAACCCTTTTTTCATATACAAATGCGAGAATAATAATATATATATATAAGAATAATGAAGTAGTAATCAAATATCTAAATTTCACTGCATATTCAGTTCAGAAATATAACCAGTAAATTTCAATGTAAGTTATCAAGAAAAATATTGTTTAACAAACAACATTTAATACACTAAATCAAGAAATTATTAGTTAAAACATTTGCATTAACTAAATATTATACAATTTAAAAAATGCAATTCTAGATATTTATTTATAAAAATTTTTTTTTTAAAACACATCAATAACATTATGATATGCCAATTAATTATTTCAAATGATATTTTTAATAAATTTGAACTTTAGTTTGCAAATTGTACAGGGCGTTTAATAACTGAAGATTCAGTTTTTACCTTGCAAGCCCTCACCTTGCCATCTCTTCCAGGAAACAATTGAATTATTCTACCTAATTTCTAGGTAAATGATCTTCTTTAATTAAAACAATATCGTTAATCTTAAATGGAGGGATATTACTCTTGCCTTAACTAAATTTGAATTAATATATCTTAAATTTGTAAGATATTCATTTTTCCAACAAGACCAAAAATTTCTCATTAATAGTAAGGTCTAATTAGGTTTTTTCTAGAAGAGAGGTTTGTATCAAGGTGAAGTCTTACCGGGGGTAAAGATGTTATTCTTTTACCTAAAAGAAAGTGAGCCGGTGTTAAGACATTTGGCTCTTCTGCATCACTTCCAACATAAGTTATTGGGCCAGAATTTATCATTGCCTCAATTTCGAAAAGAACAATAAGCAATTGTTTAATAGTCAAGGAGGATTTACCTAGGGATTTCCGAAGAGCAACTTGTACAGATCTAGCCATGCGTTCGTAAAAACCGCCCCACTAGGCATCTGTCTCAACGATGTATTTCCATTTAATACAATTATAGGCACAAAATACTTTTATCTTTCTATCATTCAAAATTGACCTCATCAATTTTATTTCCAATTCAGCACGTTTAAAGGTATGCACATAATCAGAAAACACTATCGATGGTAAACCACATCGAGCAATGAAACGGCCAAAGGCTAAGAGAAAAGTATCTGTTGAAAAATATCCCACTACCTCAAGATGAAACACTTCATGTCACTGCGCATGTAATGAATAGGATGTATTGTTTACTTTCATTGTTTTTAACAAAGAGAGGACCAGAAAAGTCCACTCCAATGACGGAAAACTGAGAAGATTGCTCCACTCGTTCAGCTGGCAGCAGTGCTACAACTTGGTCTCCAGGAGAAGAATTTAATCTTCTACAGATTACACATTTCCCGAGTAGTGATTTTACTGTTTGTCTAGCCTTTAAATTCCAGTATTTTTCTCTCGCTTGCACTAATGTGTTAGAGACACTGGAATGGAAGACTCTTTTATGGGAATCCGAAATTAACAGCTCTGTTAATTTGGATTTAGCTGGAAGTATCACAAGATGTTTTTCATTCATTGATAAATCAGTCTTGCCTAAGCGTCCAGTGACGCATAAGACACCTTCTTGATCAAGAAATGGATTTAAGCAAAGCAGTTTTGAGTCTTTGGAAAGAGGTTTCTTTGCAATCAAGTTATTTTTATCTTCATGGAACGCTTCATTTTGAACAAGTTTTCTCTAAAATAGTTCTGCTCTGTTAAGTTCATCGGAAGTAAGGGGACCCTTTGGTTGAAGATTTGTTTTTAACAGGTGGAGGAAACGGAGTACCCAAGCAGTTACTCTAAATAGTTTTCTTAAACTGCTATATCTATCAGGATCTATTAACTTGGCACACACAATTGTTGAGGAAACCAAAACTTTCGGTCTGTATTCGGATTCCAACTCTTCAATTTCAGACTTTTGAGTACATGACCATGTGTCTTCTGAGTTACTTAACCATTCGGGTCCATGCCACCATTTTCTTGAAGAAATCAGGTCCTTGCAAGAAATTCCCCATGTCAAGAGATCTGCTGTGTTATCCTTGCCAATGCAATGACTCCAAACACTAGGATCTGTGATTGCTTGGATTTCTGTGACCCTATTAGACACAAATTGCTTCCATTTGGACGCTGAGCCAGTGCAGCACAATCGTAGAGTCACACCATAAAGATATTTAATCAAGATTTTTAAATAGTTCCTTGAGATGTTTCACTATTCTTGCAGCTATGATAGCTCCCATTAGCTCCAATCTGGGTAGAGTTAATTTCTTAAGGGTTGTTACTCTGGACTTAGAAATTACAAAACTAGTACTAAAAGTACTTCCAGATGTTTTGTTCCTGAAGTATGCTACAGCTTCAAAGGACTTCAGTGAAGCATCGGAAAACATGTGTAGTTGCATGTCTTTTTCTACTAAATTTAATTCGGGAAAATAATATCGAGGAATATTCAAGTTCTTAAGTTCATTAATTTCATTGCACTATATAATCCATTGGTCTTTTAATTCACCACTAAACTCATCGTCCCAATCAATTCCAAGTTGCCATAATTCTTGTAAAATGCATTTAACACGAATCAAAATGGGGGAAATAAATCCAGATGAATAAAATATTTTGGAGGCAATATGAAGAACATTCCGTTTAGTGCATTTATTTGCATATAAATTTGATAATGAATACCTTAAATCAAGTTCAAGAATATCATTTTCATTATTCCATTTAAATCCTAAACTTTTAAATGAGAATCAGGATCTTCATTAATTCCTATTTTGGAATTAGAGTGTTTCCATAAATTTTTAAGTTCTTTCAAGTTTGTGTCAAATTTTTTCATTGTCATATTTGCATCCTTTAAAATAGAAACAGCATCTGTTGATAACTGAAAGGCTTCTTCTACAGAAGAACTTCCATAAAAGAGGTCATCAACATAGAGGAAATTATTCAGCATTTCATATGCAAAAGGATGCGCATTTTTATAAGCTTTAATATGAGTTTTGATAGTTGCTGCCAAAACAAAAGGTGAACAGGTGACTCCAAAACAGTGTCTATTAAAATGAAACATTGTAGGGGGTTGAGTTTTATCGCAATTCTTATAATAGANACAGAAGAACTTCCATAAAAGAGGTCATCAACATAGAGGAAATTATTCAGCATTTCATATGCAAAAGGATGCGCATTTTTATAAGCTTTAATATGAGTTTTGTTAGTTGCTGCCAAAACAAAAGGCTAATAGGTGACTCCAAAACAGTGTCTATTAAAATGAAACATTGTAGGGAGTTGAGATTTATCGCAATCCTTATAATAGACAAAACATAAATAATTTCTATCAAATTCCGAAACTTGTATTTGTAAAAAAAACGCTCGAGCAATATCTCCGCAAAATCCGATTTTATGTTCCCGAAATTTTAAAATTATTTCTACAAGATAAGCAGTTAAATTATCGCCGGAAATAAGACATTAGTTAAAACTTAAATTATTTCCGTGTTTACTACTGGCATCATGAACTATTCTTGTTTTTGTACTGGAAGAATTTTCTTTAAAAACATCTCTATGCCACATTGTATAGCCCACAAAACAATTAGAATTACAAATTTCGATAATCCCTTCTTTTAATTGTTCTTTCATAACATCATTATATCTTTCCAATAAAGATTCCTCAGTGTTAAACCTCCTTTCTAGTAAACAAAATCTTTTTTCAGTGATCTCAAAATTATTGCATAAATTTTCACCAGCAGTCTCAGATTTCCACAAATGCAGTGCCTCATATCTTCCAATTTCAAACTGCAACTTGTTTTCAAAATTAATAAGATGATTGGAGTTCATTTTTAATTCAATATTCCATACACATGACAAATCATTTGCAGCTGAATCAGCTAAAGTGCTACTAATGTTTAAACAGGAAGCCACACCCTTAAAAAGACCATCTGACACCTGTCCTACTAAAGAATCTCCAAACAACATCAGCTGAAGGAATAATTTATTGCTTATTTTCAATAACTCACCCTTTAAAGTGGAATATGAGAAATCAGCACCTAACAATATTTGAATGGGTTTCTTATCATCCCATGAATCAGCAATTTTAAATCCTAGAGAAAGTAAAGTTTCTATTAATTGGGGATCAAATTCTAAATTTCCTCAGTAACTAAGGCTTCAATGTTTATACTCGTGTAGGGGGAGACCTTCTGTGTAATGTGATATTAACACATTCCTTATTCCTTTTCCAAAGGATTTCCATTTGAAAATATGTAAACAAAAAGTTTTTCCTTTCTTAAACTTTTTCATGTTTAATGCTTTAGCCAAATCCTTTGGAGCAGAATCATGAAGTAAGTATTAGAGCTATTAATTATAGCAGTTTGCAATAAAGTACTATTAATTAAATATTGATGAGGTGAGGTTTAAAAACAGAAGACATTACCACTTGATTTTCTTGAATTTGAATAGTTTCGGTGTTATTTGGAGGAGAAGTTTGTAATAAATTGTTATTTTTTAACTTTGGGCAAAACAATAAATTATGTTGAAAACTTTGACTTATTTCACAACGTTTGATTTCAACTTTACACTGATTTTGCAAATGGTTTTTATAAAAACATTTGTAACAGCGTCCTTCCTTTTTTAATTTAAAACGATTCTGTTCATCAGTAAAGGTTTTGCATTTTAACCCTGTATGAATTACAAAAAATGCAAGAATTTTTAACAATTGTATTTAAAGTGGCTGATGTAGGAATATTTTTGTTTTTAGTATATCTAATTTCGTTTTTTGATCTAGCTGGTTTGTGAGTTTTAATAGAAATCGCAGAAACTGCATTAGCTGCTTCTCGAAATTCAATTTCAAATTTTCTGAATATCATTAATTCACTGATATCGCCCGATTTATTATGATCTCTTTTTCCATGATATTTTATTAAGTTATGAGGCAATTGTTTTAATAAAATCGGAATTAATAAATAACGAAATTTATCTGATGCATAGGTTGTAAATTTCTTGTACTGATTTCACTTTCATCATACAAATGCCTGTGAATATTTGAAGAATATTTAACTGGTTCGATTTCCAAGAGTTTGTTTACAAAATTAATTAAATCTACTGAATTTTCCATATCTATCTCAGTGTTTTCATCTCAGAAAAAAAATGGGTGAGAATTTCTCCCCCTTTCTCAAAAACAGGGTGAGATTTCAAAAAGTTAAGTGAGACTTTAAAAATTAAAAAAAAAAACAAACAAAAAAAAAAAACACCAAGAGACTTGAAAAAAATTCATTTCTTTTATTATAATGCATTTTTAACATCTTCTAATTTTTAAAGCATTGAATATTTTTGCTGCATCATCATATGGAAAATGTTCTACATCTACTTTTTCATCAGCTATTCTCATTAGGTTGCTCAAATGCGTATTTGTTTCGTTTTGATCGTTTCTACCCACATTTGTTTCATTTTCATTTGTCCGTTTCGGAGTAGAAGATATTGGCTTTACAAGGTATTTGTCCATCTTACATTAACGAGCAAAAAATTTGAACATCTTACATGAAGAAACCTTACCTACGGTAAACACGTGGTTGCAGAGAAATGCGTTCTGAAAGAGGTTCCGTGGTTCGGAAGGATGGTGTTCTGTTGTTCTTAAAGGTTCTGAACAATACTGGTAAATAGGGAAGCTAGATAATGGGGCAGATGTTGAAAATAATAAAAGATCCAGGAAGAAAAGTGAAACGGATTTTATTCTAAATGGCGCAAATGAGAAATTTTTTTCAAAATGCGAGAAATTCGCGAATTTTGAAATTGGTTTATAGAATGCGCGAATTTCTCGCGGTAATCATTTTTTAATGCGAGAATATAAAAAAATATGCGAGATTCTCGCGTTCTCGCGCTGTAGTGAAAACACTGTATCTTTTAGTCAGGTTAAACACGATTTATAATTTTTTTCTGTTAAAGCAAAACCTGCTACTTAATGATTCATTAAAATCTATAGCGCTACTGAAACTATTACAAAATTCTAAAAATGTAGTTGAATCACCATTAGAAGTTGGAATGTTAAGTTTAGGCAAATTTGTAGGAATCGGAATATTTTTCCTATCATTAACATTTGGAACCATAACATTATTAGTGGAAACTGATTCTTTTATTTTGAACTTTGTTAACAACATTTTAATTTTCATTTTGGAGTCACCTATGTTTTCATCATATTCCATAGAGTTTTTAATTATGATTAGTTCCTCATTAAGGGATTTTAGCTCAGTTCGTTTTTCTTCGAGATCAAGTAAATATTCTGATAATTGTTTCTGATGAATTTCATCTTCGAAATTGAGATTCTGTACAGATGTGTCAATTTTCGTAATTGACTTAGCACAATTAGATCTACCAAGCTTTCGTTTTGCTTTAAGTTTATGAATAGTTTCCAATTTCGACACATTGTAATTAAATATTAGTACAGTACCTGTTAAGTTAAAGCTTTCTGTTTCAAGTATTCCAAAATTTCAAGTAATCCTTTCTTGAATCCATTCAGCTAAACCTTTGCAATTACGATGGACACGTTTGGCCAATCAAAAGACTGTATTTTTACATATCGTAAAATGCGATTTCTTTACAAAAATACAGGCTTCTGATTGGCCTAATTGAGCCACCATAAGTGCGAAAATTTAGCTAAATTTCGCCATAATGTCAGCAAGGATATGGGTTTTTCGCATCTAGGTGACAAAATCAACAATCAGAAAATTACATTCGGCATGATGGACATAGAATTGTCAGAAAATCAATAAAATGGACCGGACGATATTTCGTCTGACCATGGGGGGGGGGCTTTATACCTGTTTTAGGTTCTAGTTAATTTTCCTGTTATATATATATAATGAGGTGAAAAATTTAAATACCTCTATAAAGTTTAGTTCTTCATTACTAAAGTAGTGAGGCAGAGGGGGCCCCCAAAGAAGTTTTTGCCCCGAGCCCCAATTAGGCTAAGTCGGGCCCTGTTACGACTATCTGACCTTTTTTAAATAAAGTGATTTCTCTGAAAACTTCGTTCATTTTTTACTCATTTCAAAATCATTATTCTTGATGTCAAAACTAGAATGATTGTTCATAAATGAATTTTTCAAATTTTGTTTTAATATGTTTCCTTAATTTCTTATTATAATATTTTTTAGCATACCCGCTGTTCTCAGAGATATGCTTTGTAGTGAAAACGTAAGTATTATTAAATATTTCTGAAGTATTTTTTTTCTGCTTTCAAATAATTGGTTCTGTCAGTGTAGATGATTTCTGCTATAAAAATATGTTGATTTTTTTTTGCAAAATTTATTATTAATTTATAGAATTGATAAATCTCATTTCATCACACATGCAATAAATGCTTTTATTGAATCAATAAAAATATCTCCTATTTTTTAAACACAGTAGTTGTCTAAATTATTTAGTGTACTTGATTGTGTATTTATTCAAATATGCTAAAGTTATAATTAATAATGTAGACATTTTTTTAAAACTTTTAGTTTAATATTTCGTTACACCCTGAAGAAACGAACTTAGTGCAAGGTCCCATGATGGTAAGATTTTAATTAAATATTAAAGAAATGTGTAGACAATTCTTTGTTCATACTATGAAAAAATTTAAAGTTTTGTACCAGAATGGAATGGAAGAAAATGCCCTTGAAAAAATAGGTCTTTTCTAACCCAGGTAGAAGAATTAGAAGAAACTCATTTTAAAAAAGAAATATGCAGTATTAAATAAAAATTTTAAACAGTTAATTATCACAATCTTGTTATTTTTTTTAATTAGTGAGAATAAGATTAAGAATTAAGGAATTGTTTAAGAAATTAAGACAACTGTCATTTACAAGACATTGTCAAACATTAGAAAAATCAAGAGAATATCAATAATAATAATTGAATTTCAAAAGATATTGGTATTTCAAAAAAAGATAGAAATTCAGAGCGATAATTGCCAAAACAGTTGTAAAAATCGGCACGAGTTATGAGTGATGATAAAGTGAGTTTCAAATGTGGGATTTTGAATTTTCATGTGCGTGATATATTAAAAACATTGGACTGATTTTATTTTAACCAAATTGAAAAAGAATAATAATCAATGTACTGTATTGATTAATCTGTTTGCTACAAATCTGAATTTAGAACCAAATCTTCAGTCAGTCATATTTTATTAAAATATAAGATATGTTTTTTTTTCCAATGCGAACAAACTGTCTTTTTTTTGTGATTTCGTTTATTATTGTTATTTTTTAATATTTATTTGAAATTCTAGCTGAAGCCTGTCATTATTTAATTTTTTTTAAATTCACAAATGAGAATAGAAAAATCACAAGCTCTTCTATTCCCTTTGATGCTTGAAAAAGGAATCTTTTGAATATAATCCGGCAGAAAAAAAGCAGCCCTTTTAAAAATTTATATAAGAAAGAAAACCGAAATATTATTTCGCAAGGGAAATATTTTTCTGCTAGAACCCTGTAATGTTCTGAAACAATATCGCTGTCTCCTTCTGAATCTATCATAGGGTATCAGACACATACGTACACCAGTGTTTCTGTGCGAGTATGCGCTTGTTTTTTTGTTTAAACTTACTGTTTAGTAAAAAAATACTGATTACTTTGACTAAATCATTTTTCTACTGATGATTAAAATTCTTTGATATATTTGCTTTAGTGTTTTTATTTATTTATTATTATTTTTTTTTTGTAATCTTTCTAATTGCCTCCCTTCAACATTGTCTGAATGAAATTGAACTGTAGTTTTAATTTTGAAATTAAAATGTAGGCATGCTTTTTTTTCTTATTTTTAAAAAAATTTTTTTTCTCTATTCTATAGCAACTGATAGTTTAGATGTGCTCATTAACCTATTTTAATTTTATTAAATTTGGAGAAAGAAAATGTGTTAAGAAAAATAATATGAAGTATCGATAAGATATTAAATTATAAAGATTCTTTTTATTAATTCTTTATTATATTTATTATATTATATTCATATGCTAAAATTTGATAATGGTTATTTTGGCTATTAATAACTTTTTTCTCTTTTTCAAAAGCAAAATAATGCCAGCCTTCCATTGTCAACAATTCCTGCCTCTTCACTTGTGCCACAGTCATCCTTGCCCTCGACGTAAGTTATCCTTAAATTTACTGTGTAAAGGTCACCAAAATTTCCTCTTGTTAAAGATCCAGTTTCGTTTTTTATCGGTATGCAATGTTTATTTTTATTTTAAGGAAAGCATAATTACAAACATACTGAAATTATGTTATAATTATTAATAAAAATTACTATATTAATAGATCTAGAAATAGGTTGTTCTGAAGGAGTTTCCAACCAAAGGCCTTGACCTACCCTGGGGTGTCTTGACAAATACGATTAAGAATGGCCTTGGCTGCCTCAACAGCTGACTAACCCGAGCACATCCTATTCATGGCAACTCACTTCCAATTTCTAATCTTAAGGGTTTTCAAATCAATTTCGATGTTGAGCTGTCTAGTAGGGGGTCTGCCTCTGGGATGTGACCCCTCGGGGTTCTTAAAGGTGACTATTCTCATGGCGCTATTTTCAGGGCTTCTGCATAGGTGGCCCAGCCATCTCAGCCTACTACTGCGGATTATTTGTGAAAATTGGGACTGGTTGTGGAGTCGGTAGAGCTCGATGTTTAATCAGGTTCGTCAGCATCCCCTTTCTTGAATTGGACCAAAAATGGCTCTGAGGATCTTCTAGTGTCCGCTGTATATCTGAATTTAGGGTCCAAGTTTCACTTCCATAAAGTAGCACAGAAAGGATGCGTGTCTTATAGAGTTTTAACTTTGTTTTTTGGCTGAGAAGATTCGATCTTAGCTGTCTCCTCAGTCCAAAGAAATACTTGTTAGCCATTTGGACTCTACTGTTGATTTCTGCTCTAAGAATGTTTTGATCGTTAACAGCAGTGCCAAGGTATTTGAATTCGTTGACCCTTTCAAAGTTATAACCATTAATGCATAAAGAGGCACTGTAATTTTCAGTTGGACGGAAATTCCATGAATTTTGTCGTGTCTTCATAAATAGCAAGGCCCATATTTGTGGCAGCAGCTTTGAGAGCTCGAAAAACCTCTGGCACCCCTTTCTGACCTTCCAATTATATCGATGTCATCAGCTTAGGCCAAAACGTGATCCAGAGAGTGCCTCTTCAGTTCAGTTTACTATCTTGGATACATTCCTCCAAGGCAAGCACCCTGATGCAAGCCTCTTTCAGTTACAAAGGGTTTTTAATTTTAATCCTGCATCTTACATTATTGCGTGTAGCGCTGGTTAACAAGCTATGCAGGTATACGGAACTCATTCATTGCCTCAAGCAGCTTATTGAACGGAGCCGGTATATGCGCGTTCTTGAGGTTTCTGAACTTCTTTCTGATTGCTCTTATAAATTATCAAGTAATTGTTGATCTCTTTTTTTTCATGTTCTTCTAAAACTAATATTTTATTCAAAATTTTATTTTTGCTATAGGGAGGATTTGCCTGGTTTCTTCAATTTTACAGTTACTGTGCCAGTCAATGAAGCTGTTGCATCTAAAAACTCAACATTCGTAGTAAGCTAATTTAAATTTATCATGTTATTATATTGCTGCTTTTTGTTTTAAACTGTTAATGAAATAAGATTGTTGTGTCAATTTTAAATTGTAATAAGTCTTTCCAGTGGTTCACAACTGAACTGGTGCTGAAATTTCTAGACATTTCTTTCCATCTTTTGTGTTTTCTTTCACTTCTTTTTGTTTCTATCTCTCTTTTTTTTTTTAAATCTGAACTTTGTATTTTGAACTGAATAATAGGGAGTTAAAAAAAGTTAAGAACAAAAACTATTTCTTTTTTTTTTACTTGAGATATTCTCTCCTTCCGATTCTGCTATTTTTTATTTTGTCAGCAATTTTCCACATTTAATTTCTAAACTAAGGAATGTTTTTCAATATTCTTATTTGTAGTTTAGAATACATTTTATTTTTCTTCTGACATACTGATAAAGCTCTATTTTATATCAGCATTTTTAATTTAAAACAGCATTTTTCCAGTGCATATCAAAAACCTTCATTTTTGTTGTTAAAAAAAATTAAAAAAAAGAAAAATATCAGTGGGAAAAAAAAATTATCAATGTTTTGAATTTCAAATTTTTTAATTTTTTTTCTAATTTTTTAGTTAGTTAAGTTTATTGATCTTTTTTATTTTTTTTTTGTTCTACTATTCTAATTTATTACCTTTTTTGTAAATATCGATTCCATTTTGAGTATTTCAGAAAGTCAAAATTTTAATGTAGTTCAGAAGTTATAAAACCTATTTTAAATATCAAACTGTTAATGAATTTATTTTTTCTTCAGTTGTACCAAAGGTGCAAATTTCATGCCAATTTGTCTTTGGGAAAATTTGTAAGGTTACAAGCCGAATTTAAGGTCACTAAAAATTTTAAGGCCGATTTTAGTTCAGTGTTTTCACTGAAATATGTATCTTCGTGGTTCACTGCTTGCATTAACACAGCTTAATGCTAAGTGGAAAAATTTTCTTATCGCATATATTATGGACACTTACGATCAATTTTTTAAAAAAAAAAAGTCTTAAAGCATTCAGAATCCTTAAAAACTCATAAGAAAACATTTTATTACTTTCCTAGAGTGCTAATTATTAAGTTATTTTTGAGCAAAATACTCTTACTTTCATTTTCACCTTAACCGGGGAGTTGTGTGATTATTCACGAACTGATGTCGCATGTGTCCATCTGCTGTGTCCAACCACTATTTCATTCCAATAAGTTCTTGCTTTTGTTTGAATTTTTGTAATTAAATCCAATTATTTTAGATGGTCAATAACTATTTGTATAATAAATTGTGTCCTGTTGTAGCTTAATGAAAATGTGGGCACCCACTAAAACATTGTTAAAAGTTGACGAAATTTTCTAGTTTCAAATATTTGAGATTTTTTCGTTCAGTAAAAAATGTGTTTGAATGAGTTATGTATCTCTGATATTACTTATTTATATATTATGTTATAAATACAAAAAATTTGTTCCGTCATTTTTTAAACCATATTAATCTTGATTTTAATGTATGTTTCAAATTCATTTTTGTTAAGTGAAAGAAATGTTGAATAATTTTTTCAGAATTTTTCAGATTTTTAAATGTAGGAAAGTTTAAGTTATTGATATTTTTTATTTATTTATTCTAGTGTGAATTCAAAGCAGTAGCCTTTTAAAATTCATTCTTACAACAAAAAAAAAGTGCTATAAGAAGAAAAAATTAATATATTCCAGTAGATTTTAATAACTTAATTTCAATTGCGTTAATCTATGTTATAAGAGCATTTGAAATCAAGCATATGCATTTATTTAGTTCTACATTACAGAAACTGGAATCAACTTTATAAATTCATTTAAAAATGTTTCGTCCTAACCAAAGTTCCTATTTACTCAAAGCTATTTTTTAATTATTAAATAAAATAAAAAAATGTGCATTGGAATTTTGTACAAGTTTATTTTTTAATTTTTATTCTTTAGCTCTAGTGAAACAAAAACGTCTGGCTTAATATTATCTGCTGAAATTATGTGGATAAGTTAAATGACAATTGGTGAAATTTTAAGTATAAGTAAATTATGGCAATGATGATGGATATATATTTCAATGGACTAGAAACTTGAAAGGATTGATTCGTTATCGACAATATCGAATGCTTAACCCAGTGTTTTCATCATAGAAAAAAATGGGTGAGAATTTCTCACCCTTTCTCAAAAACAGGGTGAGATTTCAAAAAGTTAAGTGAGATTTCAAGAAAGTAACAAAACACAAAAACTCTTGAAAAATTTTTTTTCTTTAATTATAATGCATTTCTAACGTCTTCTATTTTTTAAAGCATTGAATATTTTTGGTGCATCATCATAGAAGATTTTGCCTTTACAAGGTATTTGTCCATCTTACATTAGCATATAAAAAATTTGAACGTCTTACATGAAGAAACCTTACCTATGGTGAACACGTGGTTGCTGAGAAATGTGTTCTGAAAGGGGTTCCGTGGTTGTGTTCTGTTGTTCGAAATGGTTCTGAACAATACTGGTAAATAGGGAAGCTAGATCACGGGGCAGATGTTGAAAATAATGAAAGACCTAGGAAGAAAAGTGAAACAGATTTTATTCTAAATGAAGCTTTTTAAAAAATGCGTGAAATTCGCGAATTTTGAACTTTATTTATAGAATGCATGAATTTCTCGTGGTAATAATTTTTAAATGCGAGAAAAGAAAAAAATATGCGAGATTCTCGTGCTTTAGTGAAAACACTGCTTAACCCGAGATTCAACTATTTCAATTAAAAATGTAAATTTATTAATTTTGTTATTTTATAATTCTTCAATGAAGCTCAACCTGTATTTTATGCTTTTTACTTTTTTGTAACTTCTTTTTTAATTTCAGTATTCCTCCATGCTGAAAAGATTGTATGTGAGACTGGATTCTCCTTGCCCCTTTAATTTTTCTGTCAATCAACACATAGGGGCATTAGTTCAGCCATCTTTTGTCAGAGCCACCTTATTTTATTGTTCTCCAGAAAACATTAACTATGCAGTTAAAAGGTGCTGCAATCATAGGCGACCAGATTCCGAAAAAGGTACTTTTTATAATTATTTTAAGTTTATTTATATATTTTATTGCAGAATATTTTGCATTTTTTTAATTTTTTCAATGAAATTAAATGATGCCTCAGTTGATTTTATTTTTCCTGAAAGTCGGACATATCATCAACTTTGTCATGATTTTTTTTAAAAAAAACTCAATTTATTTTAAATCATCTGTAACTAGTTTCATTCAGTTTCATTTCAAAGAAAGCTCAAAATGATTAGGGGGCCCCTTGTTGCAGAATTGCAGCGACACGTCATCATTCTCTCGCAGAACGTTTATGAGTTCTTGCAGAAATTTTTTTTTTTTTTAAAAAAAAAGAAGAAACGAAATTACTTTTCTTTTCTATAGAAATTTTGACTTAATATTTGAATTATGCATTTAGATAATCATTTAGATTTACGCCAATTGCATCGTAAATAAATGTAATGTTTCAACTGTAATTTCGGAAGTTATTGATATCGATTTTCACATGGATTTTAAATATCCCGATGTGTTTCAAACAATATGGAAAATTTAAATATTTGAATTGAAGGCAATAATTCTATAAAATTTTTGGCAGTTATTTTTATTGATTTCTCCATAGTTTTCAAATCCGATATTTTTTATATGATATTATTTATTACAACAACCTAATCTCGAGAAAAAACACGCAATTGAGGAGTTCGATTGGCATGATTTCATCACCGATCTTTTTTTCGGCAATTGCTGCTAAGTATTTCATGATTTTTAATTATTTTTTTTTACTGTGATGATTATTTACAAAATGGGAAGAAGGAAATAAATTTTGCTCCCACAGTAAAATGAGAGAATATCACCCGTAATATTAGGATAAAAAATTTTTTCATGTTCAAAGAAAAATTTGCATATGTATATCTATTTTTGTAGACACAGCATTTGTGTTATTTTAAATTAGTTACATTTCTTTTTGTTATTATTAAAAATATCTTGCAGAAAGGTATTAGTGCTAGAGAGTTTTGTCGCGGATAGCTCAAAAAAATTCTGCCACATGGGTCGGGTTTTCCGCACATTTTATTTTATATCATAAGACAGCTTTTGAAAATTACAAAAACTACTCAAAAAATTGCTTATATCTTTTTAAATTTTTTAGATATTCTAATCAAAAATGTTTCATTAGTCGCCATATACAATTCACTATAAAACAATATAAAAACTTTTTTTAATTTTTCTGCTTATGCGCAGTATAAAAGAATTACCTTAAATATTTTTTGTATATTGTACCTGTGTTCATGATTTTTTTTTAAAACTTGAAGTCAATAATTTTGTAATTAATTTTAAATTGCTCCAAAAATTTTGTTTAATTCCATTTAATATTTATAAAGTTATAGCAAAAAAGTAAGCCAAAAAAAAAAAAAAAACTTTATAAAATTGTCCATATCAAATTTTCTAAGTTTATGAAATTTAATACAGTTATCAAAAACAACAACTAAAGTATTTGATACAAGTTACAAGCATATTGCTTGATTTTCTGGCATAGTGTTCAAAAATGCTTGTGTGACACCCCTTTTTATGCCAGTTTCATTATTATTATATCTATTAGATCAAGGAGTGTTATAGAATTGGTTTAAAGGTTATGCCTTTTTTCTTTCTTCTTTTTTTGGACTGCTGCTGACAAATGGTGGTGTTAAATTTTAGAAATCTAACTGTTAAAAATGCAATATTAAATTTACCTAAAACTTGGAGACCTTCCAAGTTTGAGATTTTCTAAACTTCGAAGAAAATATTTGTACACAATATTATAAATTGCAATGAAATTTTCCAGAGAAGGAATTATTTAGGAAAGTGCTATGTTAACTGTCTATTTTTTCTTAATTTTTCAGTGTTATTTTGTTGTTTCATTCTATTATTATTTTCTTCTCTTTAATCTTGATTTTATATAATATTTTTTTGGACTGTCAATTTACATATATTGTGAAGAAAAAAAATGTACTTAATAAACATTTAAATAACTTAAATGATTTCTTTTCTGTGTTATTTTGTTGTTTCATTCTGTTATTTTTTCTTCTCTTTAATCATGATTTTATATAATAGTTTCTTGAACTGTCAATTTACATATATTGTAAAAAAAAAATGTACTAAATAAGCATATAAATAACTTAAATGATTTCTTTTCGTGTAATATATTTTCACATGCTGCTTATTTTTACTTTTTCATGATTTGAGTTGATAGGTATTTTCAGACTTATTTTTCTTTTCCTACTCTAATGCCAGACTTTGCATGTGACATATATATGTTCCATATGTAACTATAATGTATTCTCGGGATTCAAAATTATCAAGTTATTTTATGAATAAATTTAGAGGCACACCATTGCATTATCGCTATTTTTCTTTATTTTCACATTAAATAATTGTTATGCGACCATTAACGAGCACCCTAATTGGTTGACATTCCTTATTTTAGAATATGGTTTAGAAAACAAGTTTAGAGTTATTTTTTTTAAAGATTTATGTCTTGTATTTATTGATTTGGTTCTAATATAAAATTGTTATTTTAATTATGATAACTGTTGTTTTTAGGAGACTTGCTATGTGAGCATATTCTGAGGTCTGAAGGTCAGGGGGCAAAATATTTTAAGGATTCGGTGACAGGACGATGTAGCGTGTTGGTGCCTTTGGAAAAGCCTCCAAGTAAATCTCTCTCTTTATATATATATTAATCACACATTTATAGATGTATATACTAGAGAATGTATATACTATATATATATACTAGTGGGCTGCTCAATCTTATATGGTTTGCTTCGCTTGCTACTAACTTAGGTACATTGCAAATGCCCAAATTGCATTGCTATTAGAAATGTGCTATAGTATAAAATCTTAAGATAAAATTTCTAAAACTGATATCTCTTTAAAAGGGTTAAAATTTTGGCTATAATTAAGTCTATTAAAAATTGAAATAAGCGAATTGCAATGGAAAAACCTGCATAAACAAAACATTATGTTTTTAAAAAATAATAACCATGAATGATTCACAACTTTGTTAAAAACTTAAGTATAAGTCTTAGAATAAATTCGTGATATAAATCAAAAACCGTCAAATAAATTTGTAATATATAAACTCGTGGAGAAAAAAAAAAGCGCTTTCGGCAAAATATTAAAATCGAGATCTATTGACAAAGACTACTCACTTCTGCCTAGCTTAATAGTATGAGATTGATTATTTGAGTTCCCTCTGGTTATTTCAGTTTCCATTTTTAAAAGCGCTATATGTTGAGCCACATCAGCTAGATTTGGCATGTTACATTTTTAGCGGCAATCATTGGTCGATTTTCTAGGGTTGCCATTTAGGGAGTTGTAATGAGACTTTTTTTGTCGCCGTGTAAGAGAAATATATATAGATAGAGACACACACACACACACATTGATTTTAATTATTTGTATCAGCTTTAGAATTGCCTTTTTTAATTAAATTAATTTTTTGCAATACCTAAATGCAGGGTTAAAAGAAAACTTTTTTTTTCAAAAACTATTTTTCCTGTTTTTTGGTTTAAACTAGACTTTTTTCTGTTTCATTTGGAAAAAAAAAGGTTAAATAATAATTTACATTCTAAATTAAAAGTATTTTAAGTTATTATGAGGTATAATCATGAAAAATGTTTCATTTTTAATTAATCATATAAGTATCAATAACTATTTAAAAAATATCCACTTTTCTATAAACATGCTAACTTAATAGAAAGATGAAAGATTTTGAATATTCTTATACATTACTTTACATTTTAACTTAACATGCAAATAAAATTTAATTATAAAATGGTATATTAGTAATGTGTGAAGGAATCTCGTACTTAAGCATTATTTAATGTCACTAATTTGTTTGTATACAATGTACAACATTAATATTAAATATACTTAATAAAATGTTCCTTTTTTTTTCTTTCCCCCAATTGAATTAATAAAATTTTTAAGAGCGTAAAAAATGTCAGGTATTTTTCAGTTCAAACATATTTGAAAGTAATGGAAAAATTAAAAAGGCTAGAAACATCAAATATGTCACATACATATGTGTATATAAAATAGTAAAGGTATGCGTTACTACCTATTAATGATTTAATGATAAATAATGAATAAAATACTTATCGACATTTTTTTGACAGAATGAAGCTAAAAATCAATATGCTTATAATGCAGTATTAAATAAAATAATATACATTGATTAAATTTTAAATGAAATTTGAATATTTTTCAATATTTTTGATATATTATTTTTTATATAAGCATTGTATTTTGAAAATGTTAGAATCTTTGTAAACACTCTTCATACATAGCATTATTCTATATTTGCATTTTTTTATTAATGAAAAAAAAATTATTTATGAATTTTAAAAATTGAGTATGGAAATGATGATGGTCTGTAGTATTTGAAGAATTTTTAGAAACATAATGACTTTAAATCTACTCATCATTAATTATTTTATAATTATATTTTACTAGAAGAGCAATTGTACATTAACACTGAAAAATTACATATTACATTTGTTCATTTAAAGTAACATGAGCTGTTAAGCTCAAAATTCTAATATAAAAATTTAAAATTTTTCTTTCAGAGATATTTAGTTATTTAAAATATATTTTATTCTTTTACAAGAAACCCTTTTTTATATTTTTTTTATAAATAAACTTACTTGATTTAAACCATCGTTTGTTCAAACCTGTCATAAATAATATCTAACCAAGGAAGGTATTGAAGTTAATGATTTTTTTAAAAAAAAAATTAGTTTTTGTAGTTAGTCTTAGTTAGTTAATACAATTCTAATAATGAGTATTAGTGTTTTGTTATATGTTTTATGTAAAAGTAAAATTTATAACTGAGCAATTAGTTATAAAAATTTTGTTACCAATTACAAAAATCATGGAAATTTGATAAAATTAGTTCGTAGAAGTCAGAGATGTAAGTTTTTGTAGCCACCTTTTTGCTGAGGATTTTACCATTGTGTCCAATACATAGCCAACCCCGTTTTTAATCAGTTAAAATAAATATTACATATTAACAACTTTATTTTCTGTGGATTTAAAATTGTTCTTTGTGAGACCACAATAATGCAAGATAAAAATGACTAACAGTTACTAGTTCAAGTTATAAATTTAATTTGATAAAAATATTTTTTGGTATTGCGTTTAATAATTTCTTTCTTCATATTATAGTGGGTCAAGATTTCAGCACTTATTTATATAAATTCCTTTGCTATACCTCATGTACAGGCGGTCCTAATCGACGCCCGATGTCTGTTGTTTTTACGTTAGAGAACATGTAAGTTGTTCATATTTTTAAATTTCTGTCTTCATAAAACCTTCCTCTGGAAATAGAATGTATTATTTAAATCTCCCCATAAATTTCCTGAAATATTTTGAGAAATTTTATCAGGGGTCTGTCTAGGTTTTTCTGTGAGGTACCCATTTTGTAAAAATTTAGACATAATTTGTGAAAGTTAAAAATTATTTTAAAAAAAAATCAACACAAATATATGGTAAAAATATGGATTTATCATTTCTTACGGGATACAAAAATAAAATTTCAAGAAAAAGCATTTTGTAAAACTACAGTTTTTCCTAAAGTTAAATTTGTGAAGGTACCGCTAAACTGTATAGATGTGACCTGGACAGACCCCTGTTTATTAAACTATTTAATGGTTTTCTTCCATTATCAGAGATGACAACTGCTCCTGATTAAACAAATCATTTTTAAAAAAAACTGTAAAGAACTACAAATCAAAATTTGCAGATTTTCAGTTCATTTTCCCAACTTTTTAAAAGGATTAACATGGTTTAACTGTAATAAAATGGCATAAGCCTTTGAATTATTTTGAAGTAGTGGTAAATAAACTCCCATCTAAATCAAATTTACTAAACCGAGAATTACCACCTGGGTAATATTTGTTCACTGTCCCAAGAAAGTTAGCATCTTTGCACTATTCAATGACATTTTATTTATCAAGATTTATTCCTTCTTTACGTAAATATTGATTTCACATTTTGTAGAGCATCTTAGTAATTAATAATCTTTTTCTTTTTAGTTTCTACATCAATCTTTTGTTTCTCTTCTTGAGAACATAATGCAGTTTTCAATTAGCCTACTAGAGCTTATCTTTTTTGTCATTCTATGGACTCTGAAAAAATAAGCAATCTAAGGGCAGGATATCCGCGCAACAGGAAAGTCATGAAAAATCATGGACAGTCATGAATTTTAGTATTGAAAAAAATTAGTCATGAAATGTCATGGTTTTAACTATATTTTAAGAAAAAATCATGGAAAGTCATGAATTTAGGTCGCCGAAAAATCTTATTTCTAAAACGGAATTTCCCCCCTCCTGTTTTATGGTGTTCCGAATATCTGAATAAGTAACAAAATCTCCACTCACTGTCTTATTTTATTAAAATATAAAATGTTTTTATCTGTTCTTTAGAAATTATGGTGTTCTTTCAAAAAATGAAAGAAAAAACATACTTTCTAGAGCAAATGATCATTTAAATTTCTGTGATTTCAGAATTTTTGTTTTTTTTATTTTATCAATTTGAAATTCTAGCTGAAGCAAGCCAGACATTGGCCAATTTTTTTTTTGAATTGCAAACAGAAAAATCGGGAGTATTTCTTTCTTTTCTGATGAACAAGAAAAATATCTTTAGAATGTAATTCTGCAGAAAAAAAGAAAGAAAAAATTATTTGCTCAGCTATTATTTTTTCAGATATTTTATATCTTCATCTCTTTCTTTACTTTGTTTTTTAAGTTTAAAATCAATAAATATGAAACTGCAGAGAATAACAGTTTTGGTTATACCTATCACTTCAATGAATGTTATTATAATGCTTTTTAAATTTATTATTCTGTTTTTGTCGGAGAAAATAGTAGCTTTGTTAGGTCATGAAAAGTTCTAGGAATGAGGCATGGAAAGTCATGAATTTGAGAATCTAAAATGTAGCAGATACTATGTAAGGCAGGGATGGCGAACCAATGGCACGCCACATAATATTTTGGGCACGCCACCGATTACGAAGTTCACTGTGAAGCAATTTACCAATTAAATTAAAATTCACAAAAGCAAACATAAAAAAAATAAGCAATTATTGACAAAAAAATTACAATTAATGCCAAAAAGCAATTAATTACCATAAAAAACAAGCTAACAATAAATAACTAGCAAAAAAAATTAACAGACCTGCTTAAAATAACTTACATCCTATTTTAAGTTATTTGTCATCTTATCTGTAACAACAGAAGTCACACTGATGTTACTTTAAGTAGAAGAAGTTGAATTACGCGTATAACTCAGACATTGCAAAATTTATTCTTTTTCATAGTAAATAAAGAGTTTTGGGTTGATAGTATTTAGTGTTATTATTTTCCCAATAATCACGAAGTCAAAATTGTTTGACGGCACGTCTATGACCAAATTAAACAACTTTTTAGAAAAAATGGCACGTTGGTGCATAAAGGTTCGCCACCCCTGATGTAAGGGATGAGGCATGGAAAGTCATGAATTTGAAAATCTAAAATGTAGCAGATACTATGTAAGGGATGAGGCATGGAAAGTCAGGAATGAGGCATGGAAAGTCATGAATTTGAGAATCTAAAATGTAGCAGATACTATGTAAGGGATTTTCAGATAGTAAGATTTTTTTCCCCAACTAAATTTAGTGGGGACTAATGCCCTTTTTTATTAAAGACCCGTTATTATCTTCATGCATCGCATTTTTATATTTAAATATGCTTAAAATTTTTTTTAATTATAAATATATTAGAAAATAACAATTCAATTGAAATAGAAAAAATTCAAGCAATACAGGATTTCATCAGGGGGCACCTTGCATGCATTCATGTGGGAGTTTACCTGTGAATAACTGTAATGAAACAAAGGTGTTATTTGTTTCCTGAAGCCCCATTAGGAAAAAATACATAAAATCTACTTTACATTAAAGATGTATTAAAAATGGAATAGTAATTTGTAGAAAATCAGCTGCTAAAAAGTCTAGCCTTGCCATTATTATTTGCAGTTTTAAAAATTATGACTAATATCACTTGGTGACTGTAGTCCTGTGACTGGTTATAACATTGAGTGAGTGCACTTGGAGGTGAAAACTTCCTTCCCATTGAACTAATTAGGGATTCATAGCTGTCAATTCTACTGGATTTTCCAGTTTCTCCTGGTTTACTGATTTTATTAAAATTCTCCTTTATACATACATTTTAGAAAATTTCTTAAAATTGAGTAAGTTACCTTAAAAAATCCCTATTGAAATAAATTTTATTGTGCAGATTATTGCTTGCTTGAATATTTAAATATGTGTCACTAATACATAATGAAGCACGCCTCATTAATAAAATTCAGTTAACTATCCTTGAGGAATTAAATGCCTATAACAATTCTAAATTATGAATAAACTTAATACATAACATTTCAAATTTATTTAATGTGAAATAATAACTGGAAAACATTGCAGTTTTTCGATTTTGATGACAATAAGAATCCCTAAAATTCCCTGTGTGTAAAATATTTTGCAATAATTATCATGAAATTTATATTATTTCGTAAAATCTACTGGATTATTTGCGATCCGTGTTGGCATCTATGGGGATTGAAAAATGACCTCATTCTTACGTCATATGTCTACACCTAGGCAAAACCTATAATTTTACATTTTTACTGATAGACTGAGCATTCCCCCCTTTCTATTTGATATTTTTTACTTAGTACAGTAGAGAACCATTTATCTGGTATCCAGAAAACTGGGAAGAATTTTGCTTAGTTTTCCCGCTATTTTGAAGTATAGTGATTATAAAAAAAAAGCTGAAATTTGTCTCATCCTTGAAGTTGAGTAGAGGAAAAAGGGGGGAATTCTTCTCCTTTAGTCAGAGAAACTTCAATTCTTCCCCTGACCTTGAAGATCATTAGATCCAGAGGCGCCAGGGAAGGGACAAATGTTTTGTTTTCTCCTGTGTGTTGGTTGTTTTTCTGATAAGCTATCAAACTAAGCTTCAATCAAACTAAAAGGAGTGGCATGCTGATTTCATTTTCTCTTTGATATATAAGGGTGTAAGGAAAATGTATTACACACACATAGCTGCCAACCTTTCCACATTTTTACTTATTTTAGCTATTTTTTACGCTCAGAAGATAAGCAGGGGTCTGTCTAGGTTTTTCTGAAAGGTACCTATTTTGTGAAAATTTAGACATAATTTGTGAAAAATAAAAAATTGTATTTAAAAATCGCAGAAAAATGTTGTAAAAATATGGATTTATCGTTTCTTAAAGGATACAAAAATAAAATTTTAAGATAAAGTATTTTGTGAAACTACCGTTTTTCCTAAAGTTGAATTTGTGAAGGTACCGCTAAACGGTAGTAAATTCTGCCTGGACAGACCCCTGATAAGATTTTCTGCATTTTACCCGTCCCCCCGATGGGTAGGATTTTAAGTCAGACTATGTTGACTATACCCCACAGCAATGCTGAATGCGAAAGGGTGTCTTCTGTAGTAAAAAAAATAGGACTCAATTCCGCTCATCGATGTCTGATGAGACTCACGAAAAACTTTTAATAATTAAGTCTAAAGAAGGTAGACTTTGTTTTGAAAGAGATTTTTCGAAAGATGTTTAGTAAAAGCAAAAAATGCTACTAAAGAATCTTTGCAAAAAAAAAAATTTTTTTTGATGTAATTCTTTTTCCGTAATTTCTATTGAGTTTATATATATAGCGCATACTATTATAGTGTAATTAAACTAATGTTAAAATAAATATCAAAATATTATATATTTTCCTTTAATCAAGAATTAATAAATGAATATTGTCCCCTAAAGTAGCTGGTCAAAAGTTTTTTAAATTTTTTTTCCTTTTCTTGTTTTAAGAAAAAGGGGTCTATTTTTTTTAAATAAATTTATTAGGAATTAGTATGCATTTGCGAATCTTCTGCATTTTTATAACTAGAGATTGGCAGCTATGCACACACGTATCAATGAATGTCCAAGTTAAGAAACTTGAAACTTCTGGCTAAGAGTTGATATGGGAGATTTATTTTAAATCCTTTTTAGTTACTCAGTTTTTGTTATCCTTGATTAATAATGATTAATTATTTTATTATTTCAGATAATGCATTTTTTATTGCAAACGAAATGTTTTTTAATCACCAGTTATATTCATCTATTTGACATCGATTAACAAAACAATATATTTTTATTTTTTGAATAAATTCTGATTTTTTAGTAGTGCGGTATCATTAGCAATTTTTTTTTTATGTGAAATAACATCTGCTTTTGTTAAAAATAGTATTTTTCTGAAAAATAAAATAAAAGATTGTTTATTAATTTAAGCATATAATTATTTGTTAATAAAAGCAGACGATTATTTTATGAAGCAGATAGCAGTTTTCTTTTTTTTAATTTTGATTCTGTTTTCTTGATTTCACTGCATTTGTTTTTTTTTCTTTCTTTTTACGATAAATTTCGCACTCCATAAATTAATTCTTTTTATTCATAAATTTTAACATTAAGTTTTTTTTTTATTTAATTCCGTTGATCTTACAACATCCTGCTTTGTTCCAGGTTTTAATATTTATGTTAGTGCCTTTTTTAAATATCGTTTCCGTTTGATAATATTCAAGTGTTGTTTTTATTTAGATTAATAATGATCTAAATATAACCCCCCCCCCGTATATTTTGGTATGAAATATATTGGGTTTCTTAATTATTAGTTTTGTTTTATATTAGTTAATTTGGGGATTTTAAATATTATCGAAGAATAACTATAAAAATTTTGTATTTTTTAAACTTGTTTTTCTTGTGTAAACTTGCAAATGTTTTTATCATTTTAAATGTTATTTTTCTACCATTATTTTTAAAAATCCAGGAGATCTTTTTGTTTTTTTCTTCTTATTTTAAGATGTGTTTTACCTTTTCCTTCTAATTTGGTAAAACATTGATTAACGGCACTTTTTTCTGATCCAGAGAACCGGGATATTCAGACATCCGGGATGGTCCCGAGCATTCCAGTTAATTGGTTCTCTACTGTAATTTGCTTATGAAAGTGTTTTAAACATTCAAATAAGACTAACTTTAAGTTGAAATATAAATAGATTTTCAAGATAATTCAAGATGTCAATAATTAAAGATAATTCAAGAGGTCAATAATTAAAGATAATTCAAAAGTTTCATTAATTTTATAAGTATAATTCATGCATAGAATTTCTGCCATTCGAAGATATTTGTTCGTAGACATGGTGTAGCATAGTGTATGAATCTAGGTCCAAAAATTTTTTATTTTAAAAGCTTTGTTTTTAATTGTAATCCTACTATTCTGGGCAAATTTTCTTGATTGTTTTTTCTTTGTTTTCATTTAAACTACTATTAATTAAAATATGTGTTACTAATCATTTGGCAATGTTATGTCTTATAATAATTATTTGTTAAATATCTGTTGTATGATTTTGATTTTAAAAAACCGATTTTCTTAACTTTATGTAAATTTATAAAATTCTGTATTAAAAGGTGTGAGATTATGGGACGTCGAAAGATAGATGTAAGAGTGTGTTCTTGTCCTTTGAGAGATAAGACTTTAGATGAAAACAGATTTGCAAATGAAAATACAACAGACAATGCAATATCTCCAATGATCAGAGATATGCCAATTTCATGTAAGAGTTATTTGTTTCTACATTTGTTTCTTTACTTGTATCTAGTACTTGAAGGACTTGGGACAGTATAATGATAAGCCACATTTTAATATTGATCAAGTAACCCTTTTTTGATTTAAAAAAAGAAACACTAACATTTTAAAATAGGCAATAGTTATTAATGATTTTGCTGTTATGTTATAGCAATTTATAAATTTCTTGAAATATGCCATTTTTAAGAAAAATGTGTCTTATCATTATATTGCCTCAATTTTTTTTTATTTTTCAATAGTTTAAAAGTATGTTTTTCTTTTTCTAAAAATCAGCGGATTCCTCATTGTCGGACATCACTAATGACTGCAAACGGGCTACCAAATCTGCAAAGAGAAAGAAAGAGGAAGATAGTAGCTCTGGAGAGGAAAAGGAATTCATAATAAAAGTATATTTATTTTTAGTATATTTTATTTAACTAGTTACTTTTGTAATTTCAAGGTTGCCTCTCCGCAAAGAGAATAGGGAAAACCTGGAAAATAGAGAGAATTTAAACATTGCCTAAAATAACAGGGAAAATGCTAGGAATTTTGGATATTTCCTTTCAAACTGGGAAAAAACAGGGAATTTAATCTCTTATTTTTGTCTTTAAAAAAATGCAAACCTCTAAAAGCGCAATCTTAATTAAAGATTAATTATATAGCATTATTTGTTTAATGTTGAGCTGTTTTTCCAGCTACTAAAACTACCATCTCTATCCTAATATAGTTCACACGAGCACAGTTAATGTGTGTTTCCTCTTAATGTATTGTGTATAATATGTGTAGACAAAACAAAGGGAATTTTTTTACAGATATCAGTGGATGTATTACCAATGGATATTAGAAAATAAATCTGAAAATAAATAAATAAATAAATCTGTACCAATGGATATTAGAAAATGAATTAAGGTAGTACATTGAAAAATAAAATATCTAAGATTAGAATATAAAAGCTGGTTTATTAAGTTCTTTTGAGTTACTGGTTGTTGAACCAGATATTGCTATACCATACTCCTTTCTATACTATATATTGCTATACCATACTCATATTTGATGGTCGAGTCCAGTCCTATTAGAAGTATTGGATTTGAAAATATGGAAATTAGCATTAAACCCTTAACGATCGGTTAATTTTCAAGAAAATGGTCATAAAGGTGCCTATTTTTTTATATACTATATTATACATGTATTTAATTAGTATTAGTTTAAAATAAAGTTTTCAGTTTAAAGTAAACTAATTTAAAACATCTAGTTTAAAATAAACTAATTATCTACAATTACCTTAAAAATATCCTGGTACAGTAGGGAATCAATTATCCGGAATGATCGGGACCATTGCTATTCCACATAACTGATTTTTCCGGTTTTCTGAATCGCTACAAAAAGCCGTTTCTTTTTTTTTTAATTGTTAAACCCAACTAAAAAAAAAAATTTTGGAAATAATCTTAAAAAGAAGAAAAAACAATGAAGTAATACACTAATGATTATTTCCAAAATGATGGTAAGGTGAACATCTTTCAAAAAAAAAATTTTAAAATCTTATGAGGGGAAAAAAAAATGGCGGGAAAATTTAGCGAATTTCGTTCCGGTTTTTTGGTTTTCTGATTTCCGGATAATGGGTTCTGTACTCTACTACCATCTGGTGTGTAAAATGAGAAATAAAATACTTAGTTTTATTCTAAATGGCGCTTTACTACTGAACACTCCAGCCGGAAATAATACGGGAGCGAGAAATAGAGGGCGGAACCTCACCCCATCATTTTCACGGGAGCAAGAAAGAAGGGGTTGAAAATAAAATGTTTAACTGTGAAAGTAATGTGCCTACTGCAAAATATTTACAGTTCGTTTATTTGTTTAAAATATTTAGAAAGTTTGATCTGTAAGTTCGTGTGAATACAAGTCGTTGTTGCTAAGGTTTCAAGAACTTGGCACTGGTGTTTCTGTTTGTAGTTGGTCTTTCACTATTTTCACCAACTGATGAAATAACATCGGGGAGGGGTAGCATTATCTTCTCAAAAAGAAAAACCTAAATTTTTTTTTGAATGTCAGTATGATTCTGATGGGATAGGAGAATCTGCCAGTTTCTAAAACTTTCTAACTAAGCATATTTTACACTATTAGAATAACTTTTGTGACGGAACAGTTCAAATAAAACTAAACCAAATTTAAACAGAATAGGTTGAGTAGTTCTTGAAATGAAATTTTAGATATAAGACTTTTTTACAATTCGATAACTCAGAAACTTCTACTGATTATGCTCACATTTTATATTTTTCTATTTAAAAGTAATTAAAAATCATGTAAAAATTTCTATAGCTTACTATTCAAATTAAGTAATATAATAATAAATAATTAATCTGTGGATTTTACTATTGTTTGCAATTTTTTTTTCTTCGATTTACTTGAACACTTCTCAAAATAAAGCGACGTACACCACAAACTTTAAAATAACAATAATATGTATAAACTTACCAATGCTTTACTTCCTAAATTATTAGGACCATATTATTTAGGTTACAGCTATCCCCACAATTTGAAAGTCACTAAATCAGGTCTACGGGGAAAAAAAGCATATTTATTTAGAAGAAGTACTTGTTTGTATTATTTGGTAACTTATAATATCTGCGCTATTTAATTAGCATGTTGAATGTTATGCTAATGAACCATTTAGATTGAGTCCTTGTTCGTAAAAATCTTATCATTAGATAAAAGTTTTTCAAGGTGTTCATGTTGAATTTTTTATTTTGTGCATTGTATTCCATATACATATGTGCATTCCAAAAATAGCTAAACTAGGAAAGTCATGATAAAATAATTTTTCATGGATAAAGTAATTTTTCAGCTGTAATTAAAAAAGTTTGAAGCAGTAATCTGCTAGTATTTTTATGTACCATTTGCTGTAATGCATAAAAATGCTAGATTTGCTACAGTAAAAAAAAGTACTATGTAATATTTGCAAGTTGTTGAAAGAAAAAAAAGGAAAAAAATTATGCTTTTAAAAAATAGAAGAGTTATGATCATTTAAAGTGAAACACAATCGAAATAAGCACTGCCCTATTTGCAGTGTTAAAGTATTTCTGATAAAATATTGTTGTGTCTAGAAAATATGTGATCTGGAATTAAACTGATCTTTTCCTGTTAAGTAAGGGACATTTATTCTGAAATATATATATATAATTGCTTCTCAAATCTGCAGGTAGGTTGCAATCCCTGTAGCAGAATTTTTTCGAGCTATCTGCGACTAATCTCTCCAGCACAAATATCTTTCTGCAAGATACTTTTAATTAAAACAAACATGTATGTTACTTGTTACTAATTGAAAATAACAAATACTCTGTGTTTACAAAAAAGACTATACAGCTTTTTTAAATTGAATAAATAATAATTTTTTATTTTTATATTAAGGATGATATTCTCGCATTTTGTTGGGTAAAAAACGCACAAATTATCTGTGCGCTTTTCCAAATGATTAAATTTTGTAAATAATCATCACAATAAAAAAAGTAATTAACAATCATGAAATCCACATGGTCCCCATAGCTGAAAAAAGATCGACAACGAAATCACGCGAATCGGACTCCTTAAACGTGTGTTTCGTTTCGAGATTAGGTTTTTGTAACAAATAATATTGCATAAAAAAAATTGGATTTAAAAACTATGGAGAAATCGGTAACAAGAACAGTCAAAAATTCGATAGAATTATAGCCTTAAAAAGTACTCAAATGCACGATTCGAATTTTCCATATTTGAAATATATCGGGATATTTAAAATGAGCGTGAAAATCAATAACAGTAACTGCCGGAAATACAATTGAAAAATTACATCGATTGCCGATACTATCGGCATAATTTGAGCGTGTCAAAAAGTGATTATCTAAATGCATGATTCAAATATGTGTAAATTTTTATAGAAAAGAAAGCAGATTTTTTTTTACTTTTCCAAAGAAAGATTTTTCTGCAGGAACTCTCTGTAACGTTCTGCGACAATGTCTCCGTGTCGCTGCTATTCTGCCACGGGGGGTTGCAATTAGCTCTTGAGCTAACATACAATTTAAGCTCTGCATTGAGTTATCCATAATTTTTATTTAAATTTTCAATTTATTTGTTCATCATCCATATGAATTTAACTGTTAACCATTTTCTCCTTTTAAGGTACGAAGTGAGGAGTGTTATAGGTTCCTCAAGGGACTTAAGACGTGGTTCGACATTATGCAAAATTGTAAGACGATGAAAAATAATAATTGGGTTCCTACTGTAATTGATGCTAGAAATCTGCTGAATGCGTAAGTAAAATTTTATTCCCTTCGTTAACTGAAGTACACTCATAACTAAGGACACCTCCATCTTTTGTTATTTTATGTAACACAAGTCGGAGGGTGGCCATATGTGTCCTTGTGTTTTTAGCAGTTGATGGGAATACCAGACACAGAAATATTCTCTTCAATAAGTATTGTTCTCATAAATATACATTTGTTTTGGGTTCATTAAATAGGCAAGTTCTTTCAAAATTTAAAGGCACTTTTTTGTCTGCTCACACAATGTTAAAAATGAAAGTTTATGCAACTTCTTTTCAATCTGACAGATAATCGGGCTGAAGAAATCAGTTTTTTTTTTTTTAGAGCCGTGGTTGCTGAAGAGATAGAGCGTCCGCCTTCCAATTGGGTGAACACGGTTCGAATCACAGTAATGGCTGGTCGATAAGAATCATGCTCCCAGCTCGTACCGTCCACAGTGCTGACGTAAAATATCCTCAGTGTTAGATGAATCATGGGTTAGGGTACCCTTGCTGTGAGTCTAACCATGAAAGGTCTTCATAGTTTTCCTCTCCTTATAACGCAAATGCGGGTTAGTTCCATTAAAAAGACCTCCACGAAGGTAAATTTCCTCCAATACTTAATCCAGGAGTAGTTCCCTTGTCTTCTAGATTGGGTTCAAAATTACAAGTCTACGAGGCTGAACATGAGTAGCTATAAACCTTAAATTGGGGCTGTTGTTCAACGATGGTTGTTAAAAAAAAAAAAAATGTTTGAAAATTTTTTTAACATACTATTACTGCTAAAATGTTATGTGAAAAAAATTTTTTTTATTAATATATTTGAAAAAATTACATTTAGAGAAGAAAGATTTTTTCAAAGATGAGATAAATATTGAGCAGATAATAAATTCTCTACCTTTTAATCCATCTTATTAATAATCACATTTGCATTTCATCCATATATAGACCGAAAAAAGTTATATTTGAAGGATTAAGACTTTTAATTACATCTAATCAAATCACATTTAGGAAAATGTGTAGTTTGATCTAAAATAATTACTTTCTCTTTCTGATATTAATCTGAAGGGTATTTTTTGTTCAATGTAAGGTTTAATGTTGCCGAGACCGTAAGTAATCTGGTAATGCTCCCATTTTTTTTCTGCTGTTGCACCACAGCTTTATTTTTGTGCCTCGTCAACGATTATTAGCATAGCAAAATATCTCATAAGCAGAATCCATTAGACATTGAATTTTTCTCTTTTTTAGTTTTGCGTTAGTTGCTTCATTAAGTTAAAATTATATTGTTTAAAATAAAATTATACTGTAATTACCAATTATATTGTTTCAGAAAATTATTTAAATAAAAACTTTAAAATTTATAACAGACAAAATTTTATTGATATGAATGATAAACTAGTGTATGTAATGAATCCCTTATATATTAACACCTTTCACTATTTTCACAATTGTAACTCATGATAAAAATTTTGTGTCAAACATGAATATCACTGGTCTGGTTCGTAATCGACATTTCTGGCCAATCACGAGCCATAAGCGATATCTTTATCTCGGGCTTAACAAGAATGTCTAAATAGGTCCCTTATCTCTGCTTTATATGAAAAGGTATTTTAAATCTCGCCTCCTACTCATTTTAAATCTTGTCTCCTACTCTCTAATCCTCTATCTGACTCTCTTGTCTTAGGGGCTTGTTCTGAATTTCAGCATGGTGCAAGGGGTTAAGCTAATTTCTAATTATGATTGATGCTTACTGTCTAGCATGAGAGCAGTGTATGTTTTGCAAAGTGCCTTATAATTATGAGAAACACTTAACCAATCAAATTTTAATGTGCTAAAGTTCAATCATAATGGTGTGTGGAACTAACCTTTAGTATACTAATTAGTTTAGACTTATTACAGACATTTCATGTATAATAGCAGACTCAAGCACATACTTTTTTATTCGAAGGATTTAGACTCAATCTTCAAATTGGGATGGAGCCGCCCAATTATTTAGGTAATAAATATTTAGGGGGAAAAAATTCCAATTTTGGTGAGGTTTTAACCTATGAGCTTAAGTTTCTAAAACTAGTTTTTTCTAAAGTTATTAAGGTGCTATGTTTCCTTCTTTATTAATTTATTCATTTTAATTTTGTGCAATGTATTATATGTTAAATGTTTAATGTTCATTAAAGGTTTCATGGTAACAATTTTTATTTTTCTGTAGACTAACTAGCAACAGTGAGAGCGATGAGAAATAAAGCAAGTAGTTTTTCTTGGAAAAACGAAATCGCTATGAGGACATTCATGTGTATTTTTCTTTCCTGGACAATACTTACAAGAAGTTTTCTTATATTCATTCATTGCAAATTTATTTTTTTCTCATATCTTAGTTCATATATGTCATAGAAGTTCACATATCAGTGTATCTTAACACTGCAACTTAAAAATTATATCTTTAATGTACTCTTTAATGTTTTAATCTCTTTAGTGTTGAACTCTTATATTCTTTAATGTTTGCAAGTATAATTCAACGCATGTTTATAAACATTTGTATTGAAGTTATACTATTATACTAAGTTTCCTTACTTCCATTTTTCATCATATGTAATGTTTAAAGAAATATATAAATGATTATTCAAAATGTGCTACAGTTTTTTAAGAATTATAAAATATTCAGGAACGGGAGATGTGGGGTGTTGGGGGTGGGGCTGAAAAGAACAGAATTTAATTCAAAAAGAAAGGTTGAATTAAGTGTTCAGAGGAGTTATTAGATAAAAATATCTAAATTTAAACTAAACTAAAGTAGTTTAATTGTTTGTGATTTTTGGTAAATTTAATTAGGATTTGGTACAGTGGGTGCAAAGTTTGTGCCTGAATAATTCATTCAATCCATTGTAATATTTTGTTTAATTGATCTAATGATTAAGATTAATAAGAATAACTACTCATAAATTACGATGTTAATTACAAGAATCAACTACACATAAATGAAATGATGCATTCAATTCATGATATTGATTCAAGAGAATAGATAAAAGAAAATATTACTATTACTCACCTTATAAATCCGTGAATTAGGAGTTTACTGTATATAATGACAAATCAAGTCATAAAGTTAAAAAAAAAAAAATGATGCATGGTCACATTAATATATTAATCTAAACTGATAAAAATAACTAGGACAAAATTAAGGAATTTTGAGCATAACGCAAAAGTTAAAAAATAATTTGGTCAGAATAGGCCAACATGAAAAAGCATACTAAAATTAAATAATAATAATTTAAAAAAAGTAGATTATTTATTCAGTAAATAAAATTTGATCAAAATTCAGAAGATTAGGTAATCGAAAAAATATTCAATTAGTCTGAAATAAATTTCTCAATTCATATAAAAGTAGTAACAAAAATAAATAATCAAAGGGCTGCTGTGTTTAATCGAATTCAGAATTATGAATAATTCGTGTTTTGTTTAGAATCAGCAAAATTTTATAATTGGAACTTGCTTAATATTTACTACCCAATAAGAATCAATGTCTTAAATACACATAACACTAAATGCATTACAAATGCTTAAATGAAAATAAGTTAACAATTAAAGAAATATGTAATATTAATTTACTCTGTCACATGTAATTTAACATTGTGTTCAGTATCATAGTGGTGGTCAGTATTAAGTGGATGGTTTAAGGGTTAAAACCAAACTCCAGAAACAATTTTTTTTTTTTTAAAAAATTATAACTTTTCTCTAATACTCTGAAATTTTTCATAAATATGGGTATTCCTAGGAATTCTGGATAAGTAACTTTTTTGTCCTTTTTTTTTTCTCTTTTTCCCTTGATTGATTGATGGAAGTATGCAAAAACTGGTGACTGATAATTACTGATTATGTTATCTATTTTTGCTTTTGTCAATATTGTTCATTATTTCTGAATCTTTATAAGCAAACCTTAGGATTGTGAAAGATTTTCTTGATCAATTTCATTTTCTAGTTTATGAATGATTTGTTTTCTGTATAAAGTCAGTTATTATATTGTGATATTGTGTTTATTATGCTGAATTTTCTTTATGTGAAAGTGAGAAATTTGCCAAAACTAATGTTGATTCCTTTATTATTGCTCATTTAAATCATTTCTTTACTCTTGAAGTATTGTGACTGATTCCTTTTTTATTGCTCACATAAGTGCCTTAGATCACTTGTTTACTCTTGATGTATCACTGTTTATTATTATTTTTTATTGATAACAAAAGTGCCTTAAATCACTTGTTTACTCTTGATATGTCACTGTTGATTTTTTAATTACTGATGTCACTGTTAATTGTTGTTTTCACTGCCTGGTTGAATTTTTATTTTATTTTTTTAAATAAAAATTAAAAAAATTTTCTATAAAATCTTTTTTAAACATATTTTGATTTCACAGTCGCATCAATTTTAAATTTTGAATGTTCAGATAGATAGTAACTTATTTCTTATTTTTCATCACTGAATATTGATTATTAAAGTATAGTAATTTTGAAGCTCTTGAATATTTAAGTATTTCAGGATGTGTAGCATTTGTGAAATCAATGCTCTATGGTGCTAGTTTTTGGTTTTAATTTATTAAAAACCCATAAATGGTACTTATCTTTTATTGTGTGTTTATAAGTAATACTTAATTTTGCTTTTCTTTCCAAAATAAATTTTTTTAAAATTGCTTTGACAATTGTAGCCAAGAGTTCAGGCTTTATCTCCTATTCTCTGAAAGCAATCCAATAATATTTCAAATTTTTGCTGAATTCTACTAAACATTGCCAAATATTTTCGCTGATAGCAAAATAAAATGTTTTCATGCCTTAATAATTTCTTTGCTGTTGAAAAAAATATTTAAAAAATTAAAAGGTGCTTAAAGGTACTTATTTTTTTTTTGTTTAAAAATTTGACTATGCATCCTGCATTTGAAAAGTGCTTATAGAATTTTAGTCTCTGAACTCTTTTGACTAATTTTCTATTTCCTGAGTCAAAAGCTAGTTATCATAAAACTTATAGTCCCTGAACTCTTTTGCGAATTATTTTGTATTTCCTGAGTCAAAAACTAGTTGTCATAAAACTAAGTCAAACACTTGCCATATTTTCCACGCAGTCATGATATATTGGTTTTGAGTTCCTTATAGCTGTTGGCGAAGCTTCTGTTTTTAGCTATTTATTTCCAGGACTGATTTAATAAGTCATAAAAATGTGTGAATTACATTCATTATTTTTCAAAGTAACATTATATAATTCTCTTTTTGTCCATTTTTAGAACAACTTTATATGTGTGTTTTATGCTTTTATATTCATGTATTTTCTATTTTGGAATTTACTTCACTTGTCAGAGTCATCCAAAAAAAAAAAAAAAAAANATCAGTTATCCGGAATAGCGATGGTCCCGATCGTTCCGGATAATCGGTTCCCTACTGTATTTTCTATTTTGGAATTAACTTCACTTGTCAAAGTCATCCAAGAAAAAAAAGAAAAAAAACTTAATTCTTAGAATAAAGAAGCATTCCTAATAAGAGCTTGCAGGTGGAAATTACTTTTAAGCATATTATATAATTTCATATATTTTCAAGATTTTTTTAGATTAGCCTGGAAATGTATAGCTGAATCTTGAACTTTTTGATCATCTTTAGTATATAAATTTACATTTAGCATTTCATTGGCTTAAACATGTTAATAGGAAAAAAAAAGTACAAGTTTGAAATTCCTCAAAACAAAATATTCACATGTGATTAAGTATCTATGTAATGTATCCTTATAATATTTCAGTGCTTATGTATAATTTTTGGTTATGATATTTGTTAATTAAAATTATCTATCTATAAAAATCAGCATTGTAGGAGACTTTTTTTTTTCTTTTAGAATTATGTTTCATAAATGTTTACATTTTTTGTTATTATTTCTTCTGCGTTATTAAGATTTCGTTCACCTTATGGCAGAGAAAACATGTTCTCTGAAATGTTATGAAAATTTTGTGATATTGTTATTTTATTGTAACTATGTTATGTTTAGCATCCTTTATGTAAAAGAAGATCTTAATTTTGTAACTTAGTAAGATCAAAGTTTTTTCTCGAATATTGCATTTATTAATATCAAATTTTGATTCTGAATTATAGGTTCATTCAGAGAAAAAACATTATATACCTCAATTACTTCTTTTTACATAAAAATCATCTTTATTTGGTTTCCTATTAAATTTTATCTGAACAAACAATGATTTTTTTCCTTCTGAATCAGTTCATTTAAATTTTAATAACGGAAACATTGTATAACTTTGTATAAAATTTAAATTTTTTATCTTTTTACCATTCAGTACAATTTATATCAGAATATAAAATTCTGATTGTTTCATTCTATATTTTTATGTATATATATAGTTCATGCTTTTGCATTTACTGCTATATATGTTGAGCGTATGTATATATTTTGCTTTTTTTTCTTATTTTTTTTATTATAACTTTTCTATTGTATGTGTTATGAATAAAGTTTGAACGTTACTTCATACAGTTTTCTTTTTCCTTGGCAGCTGTTTTTCTCACCCAATAATTTATGATTTTTCATAACACAGTCTTTACACAATCATAATATTTACAATCATTACACAATATTTCATAAATAATGTAATTAAATTTTTCTAGATGGCCTTGTGCTTTTCAGATATGTTATAAAATAATTCTATACACACAGGCAAACTGGGTTTTTTTCCCCCGGAGTTGGATTGGATTGGTTCATATTCTAATTAATGAGTTGAAAAAAATTATGTACTATTGTAATCACTGTTTCAAACATGCTATTGCAATATGCTAAATTTTTTTCCCTTCATGAATTTGGATATTGTGAACCACTTTGTATAGTGGACTAATTGTTGGATCTGCAGATAACGGAGTTTGAATAATTATTTAATTACAAATTTATGAGTAAGGTGAATAGTGTAGTAGTAGTAGTATATAAACAAAAAATTAGTCACCCTAGTGCTCAAGCACGGATGAATCCTTAGGTTTCGTTAGATGACGCAGTGGTCAAGCGACGTGCTCAACTGCATGCACATTGCTTCAACCTGATCAAAGACAAGTAGTTATCTGTGAGACATTTTTGTTTGAACTGAAAATTATGTGTAAATATGGGTAAGAGTAAAGATGTGATAGTGGCAAAAAGGGGCAATTGTGTTTGGCTGTGCCAATGGTCATATGGTGAATGAAGTTGCTGGATTTGTTGTCGTTTCAAAGCTGACTGTTCAACGTGTCTACAAGCAGTGGTGTAATATACGTGGTCGGAAAAAGATCCTGCATGAAAGTGACCGGAGACGTGTTTCACGACTTTTCAATCAAAANTGTTTGGCTGTGCCAATGGTCATATGGTGAATGAAGTTGCTGGATTTGTTGTCGTTTCAAATCTCGTGTCTACAAGCAGTGGTGTAATATACGTGGTCACGAAAGACGCCGTCAAAATTGTGGTCGGAAAAAGATCCTGCATGAAAGTGACCGGAGACGTGTTTCACGACTTTTCAATCAAAATCGTTGCCAAACTGGACAGGAATTGCTTCAGTTACTAAATGAAGATCCATCCCATCCTGTTAGTGAGAAAACATTGCTAAGGGAGCTGCATGCAATGAACATATGGAGTCGAACATCTCGTAAGGGGTCATTGCTCAAAAGGCTACTCGACTTCTGTGGACTCTAGAAGTCACCGAACGTGGATAGTTGCTGACTGGCGGAATGTAATGCGGTCTGACGAATCACGTTTTTGCATTTATTCAAAAGACGCACGTCTGCTAGTGCAACGCAGACCAGATGAAGCATTTCATCCTGACTGGGTGCAAGCCGGAGGTGGGTCTGTCATGTCTTGGGGGTGTTTTTCTTATTATGGACTGGGTTCCCTCACTGAAGTGGCCACTAACATGATCCGGCATGTTTATTTAAATGTTCTGGACATTTCGGAGTTGCCTTTCAGTCACCTTCTGCATGCAGAGTGTGTTGTCGATACCACTATTTTTCAAGATGACGACAGCAAAGTTCATGGGGATATGTGACTGGTTTTATGAACACTCAGACACTCCATTACATCTCGGCTGGCCTGCGAAATCACCTGACTTGAACCCCATTGAAATTTTGTGGGACATATTGGAACAACGGGTAAAACGCCAAAATCAGCATTCTCACAATTTGGTGAATTTGCGCCAACAAATCCTCAACGAGGGGCTTAAACTGGATTCGACGTACTTGCAAAACCTTGTGAGCTCACTTCCTAACCGAATCCAGGCGGTTATCAAATCCAGAGGCGGTGTTACACGTTATTACTCGAGCGAGAGTTTGTAAAAATAAAGAAATAAGTTCTTGAGCGAAAAATAAATTTTCTGCAACAAATGAAAGTCAAAAGGCTGAAACAAAATTCCCTAAAAATAACTAAGTTTTCAATTAATTTGAGCAAACTGAAATTTCGAAATAAAATTTGCATTAATAATGTACATAAATAAAACATGCAGAATTCGACAAACTTTCAGCATGTCGAATCTTGACTCCGTAGTTGCATTTCTGCAGACTACAAATTGACCAGAAATGGTTTTTTATCCTACTAGTTAATAATTATTGGGTCTTAATTTTTTTTTCATTATGTCGTATTCCCTGTACTTTTTTCTACACACCTTTATAATTTCAAGTTTCTAAGTCTTCTTGATTTAATGGCGCAAAACAAAATGAAACGTAATGCAAAAAGTGATAAAAAATTCGCAAAAAATCACTTTTACAATAACTTTCGAGAAAGAAAAAAACTTAGTGTTAAGTTAATAAATAAATATGGAAGCATAGTAAATTTCAAATCCCCAAGTTGCATTCTAGCAGGCAATATGTTTTCCCCTGAAAGTAGAAGTGTGATTGATTCTTTGCAGTTGTTTTTGGTTGGTACCCTTTTAAATATGAAAAGGGAAAAGTAGAATTTTCGACTAATTTAGCCTTTTTGCTATAAAAAAAGTTATGCTAACCGTGAGAGGTTTTCATGGTCTTCCTCTCTAAGTATCGCAAATGCGGGTTAGTTTCATCAAAAAGTCCTCCACGAAGGTAAAATTTCTCCCAGTATTGATCCAGGAGTTAGTTCCCTTGTCTTCTGGATTGGGTTCAAAATTGCAAGGCTACGTAGTTGAACATTAATAGTCGTAAACCCAAAAAAGTTGGGTCGACTGTTCAACGACGGTTATAAAAGTATGACGCGCCAAGCCATTTTAAACTATTGAAGAGTCAATAAAAGCATTAATTGACGCTATCTGGCGAATAACAATACACTCGAATTCGACCCATGTTATGTTTAATCTTGAAGCTTGACATATGGTTTCCTCGTGCTTTTACGGTAAAGAATTTGTGAGATTTGCTGCTCAAACGGCAAAAAAATTATCCATTTTTGAAGTGCATCATTACTGGGGACAAGAAATGGATTGTCTACCACCATGTTGCGCTCTCTAATTTTTTTAAATTGGTAAAATATTTACCTCAAATAAGGTGATCAAAAATCACTTGTATCAGTTTTTTGCCAGCAAAGATCAAAAATGGAATCGTGCTACTGTCAGAAAGTTAGCAAAAGGTATGGGACCGAAATTAACACTGTGTGATTCAATAAAATATTTATTCACTATAAGAAAATCTCCTTTCATTTTCATAAATAAATAAATACTTTCAGAACAGCCTGATAACTCTCTAACTATCGAATGTTAAATATTTTTATCCCATAGTGCATTTTTGTACACGTCTTGTAGTGTTAAGTTTCAAATTTTTGCGCAACAAAACAAAAATTTAATGTAAAGTTGAACAGCATCAGCCTTTTTTACAGTTTTTAAGTCGAGAAATATTTATGATCACTACGTTGAAATTAATCGGATTTGACGAGTTTAAATGCTGGTGGGAAATAAAAGAAGCTTACTTTACTTTTTTGCTAGGCATTATTGGGTACATATTTCTCTCAAACTTATTAGTTGGAAGGTATGATTCCATTACTTCATATAGAACAAGAAGTCAATTTTAAAAATAATGTATTAAATCACCCTATCTGTTGGTAAATATAGGCTGACGACCATGAAGCTAAAGTAAGATAATGCGCAAGTTATTATTGTTTTAATAACACAGGTGGGGATATCTTATCATTTTGAAGCTGATAAAAATATTATCAGTGAGTGAAAAATGCGGGTGCTTTGAATGAAGTTGCTCTTATTAAATTCATATTTATACTTGAGAATGGAAACCGTTACTTTCGGAAATATTATAATCCATTTTCATAGCTCTTGTGAAAATGGATTTTACTGTGAATGGAAAATTGAAAATTTTAGTGGTTTGGAATATAACGTGACAATCCAAAGCGCAGAGTTTTATCTGTCTCCGAAATGTGCCTGTTTTTTGGAATTAAAACGACCCTCTTGGTCGAAAATAACTTTAAACTTGTGTAACAGAATTTCCGTAGCTTCAGGGATACTCTTCGAGATCAGCGCATCACGGAGCCATGGAAAACTGTTTTACAACAATTCTGCTACCATCCATTGCTCTAAAGCCAACCAGAAAACAGATTTATTAAGTGATTGTAAGTTACCTTCCTTAAAAAATGAATCACTGACTATTGTTTGTTCCATGAAAGTAATTAGTGCTATTCCACCGTACAACAGACCAATGCAAAAGACATCTACGATTGATGATATGTTTGAGGCAACTGAAAGTAGCTGTTTGATCTGCGCAATTCCTCCCTGCAACGGACCAGTACATAATACATTGACGATTAATGGTATCTTTGAAGCAACTGAAAGTAACTGTATGGTTAGTGCAATTCCTTCAAGCAACATTCTTGAGCAAAATACATCTACGATTAATGATGTCATTGAAGCTACTGAAAGCAGCTGCATGGTTAGCGCATTTCCTCTCTACAACAGGCCAATACAAAATACATCAACGATTAAGGACATCTTTGAAGCAACTGAAAGTATCTCTATGGTTAGCGCAATTTCTCCATGCAACAAATCAATGCAAAATACATCAACGAATAATATCTTTGAAGGTGAAAGTAACAGTATCATTAGTGCAATTCCTCCATGCAACAGACTAGTGCAAAATACGTCTACGATTAATGACGTCATTGAAGTAACTGATAGTAGCTGTAAGAAACAACCTTCTTTGATGAATTCGGAAGTTTTCGAACTTGAATCTCTGAAGAGACTTTCGAATGATTTCTCAAAAATTTTTGAACAATCCATCAACACCGACTTCACTTTTTGTGTAGATGGCAACGACTTAAAAGTACACAAAACTATCTTGCGTGCCCGATCACCTGTGTTTGATAGAATGCTTAATCATATCACTGGCGAATTATTCGATTTGTCAAACTCAATCGATATAACAGATATTCGATTACCGGCGATGAAACGATTTGTGAATTATTTGTATTCCGGGACTTATAGAAGAGCAAGTTTCGATGAGACCTGCGATCTTTATTATGTCGCTGATAAATATGAAGTTCTGACTCTGCGTGATTCATGTCGGAGGGAGCTGCTTAATATTCTGCAAGTCAGCAATGCATGCTCTTTGCTGAAACTTGCAAACCACCATAGCGATGATGTTTTGAAGAATGAAGTGATGAAATTTATTGAAACACATTTCAAATCCATTGTAGAAACTGAATCTTGGGAAGAACTGGTTAACAACCACACGAAATTGGCGGCAACTGTAATGCGGATTTGTGCACGAGCATTATCCGTATGAATAGCCTGCGATATTTAATATGTCGCTGATGAGTATAAAGTTTCTTCTCTGCGGGATTCATGCAGAAGGGAACTTCTTAATGTTCTGCAAATCAGCAATGCATAATCTTTGTTGATGTTGATACTTGAAAAACGAAAAGAGAAATTTATTCGCCCTGAATCTTAGGACAATGTCCTGAATAGGTTTATATAGCAGACTTTGCAGTCAAATCATGCGAAATCTTTTTACCATTGCATTTTAAATTCATTCCGGAGAATTACACAGGTAAAAAGTGTATGCAATTTTAACATTTTAGTTTTACTTCTTTTATTAATTCTTGGTTCAAAAAAAGATGTTAACTACACCAATTTTTTGACGTTTCAAAATTTAATGAAAATCTTGTCAA
Source organism: Parasteatoda tepidariorum (assembly GCF_043381705.1). Classification (NCBI taxonomy): domain Eukaryota; kingdom Metazoa; phylum Arthropoda; class Arachnida; order Araneae; family Theridiidae; genus Parasteatoda; species Parasteatoda tepidariorum. The sequence goes on along the minus strand of NC_092213.1, from coordinate 74,925,944 downwards.
GTGAAATTTATATATAAAATAAAAGTGCAAATCTTAGAAAGAAGGTCCTTTTGAAAATTTCGGTAGAATTCATAAAATTTGATAGATTTTGATTTTAATATCTTTACTAATAGTTAGAGAGGCACAAAGACATGCCAACTTTTCAGGATAATATTTGCTTTGGATAGTAACTATTAGTTACATGCAGTGTCAAACTGTTTTATTTATCAACTTTTTAAGAAAAAAAATTCTTTGTTTAATTAATTGCTCCAATTCAATTTATTTTTAGTAATCTTATTCTAGATTGGTTCTGATTGCTTCCACATCTTTACTTACAGTTATCATGGTATCTTATAAAAATTAAAATAAAATGTCCAAATAACCTTTTACGGTGATGTTTCAATTTTAAGATTAACTTAAAATTAACACAAATGGCTGTTTTAGAAATAAATTATATATTCACTGCAAGAGTTAAAATGTCATGGTAATGTATATGCATAGCGTATATGCATTATGATAGTATTTTCAATTACTAGTACTCAATCTTAATGATTTGAAGGCATAACCCTAACTACTAAATATGCTAATTCATTTGTGTAGTATATATTATATTATGTGAAATCATATATTTTAATATGTGAAATCAGATATTAAATACATGATTTCACATATTAAAAATATTTAATATATTTTAATACGTGAAATCTGACGCAAAGACGCATATTTTTATAATAAATATACTTTTTTTCGAAGGTTTTGGATTCTCGATTCTTAAAATATGATCTCTATAGTTTAGATAAGAGAATAATCTATTATTGAAACTAATGTTGTTAAATCAGCAAATAATAAAAAAATTCAGTGCAGTTATATTTCAGTGTTTTCCCCCTTCAAGACCGGCTGAATGAGAAAGAAGCGTTACTCCAGGTCCACTAATTCCAAGAGCCCGCGTACTAAAGAGTACGTATCCGCACTTATACGAGAGTATCGTATTGAGATCACGTCCATGTGATTCTGGACCGCTAGATTAATTTGTTTTACATGTGACCGTGAAGAGAGAATCGCGTGATCATACGTGATCATGTTCCTAAAAGAATTAAACTTCCAGAAAAGTAGTCTATTGCTGAAACAGATGTCGCAAAATTAAGTAATATAAAAAAATAATAATAACATTATAGTTATATTTTAGAGTTCAAATTTCCAGAAAAATAGTCTAATAACCAGCGTTGCAAGATTCAGCAATGTATAAAAAATATTTTCTTGGTCTGCATTAATCCTATAATTGCGCAATTAGTTTATACATTGATAAAATTGATATTACACAGATATATATATTGTTGTCTTAATTCATATTCGTGTTACTAACACATTACTGATTGCACATTATTTCAATTTTTGAAAACCAAGGGTGATATAGAATATTCCAAAGTTTAATTTCATTTGATTCAATATAGACAAAATTTATTGGAGTTTATTTAGAATGTTTTGCCTTCACATACTCTATTAGAAAATAATAGATGGTGGCCTAGCATAGTTTCTGTGTAAAATTACCAGTCAACAAAGTGTTAAGATATTTTAATTTTCATTTGAAATCAATTGTTTTCCATTGTTTTTTCATTAAACTATTGAATTTATTATCTTAAGAACTAATACTTAGTAAATTTTGTTGAATTTAATCAAAATTAAATTAGTTGAAAGTAGGCGTTACTTTTTAGAACATAATTAGGCGTCACTTACATAGCTAAAGCAACTTATATACATAATATGGTGCGGGATAGCCTGGTTGGTAGGGCATTGGACCCATGTCCATGAGGTCGTCAGTTCGCAAATGCTCCTAACAGCAACATTTTCCTGATATCAAGTTTATTTTTCCCTTATGTTAGTTTTTCGAAATCTGTTTGTATCGAGTCATCCTATCCCTGCCCCTACAGGCTTGTCCACTTTAGTTTCTACTATTTAAAAAAAAAACATAAAATAGAATAAAATAAAAATGTGTTATATCAATAAAACATTCGTAATTGAGGTCTCTCAATTTAGGGTCATAATTTAGCTATCTTATTAAAACATTCGTAATTGAGGGGGAAATTATATCTTCTCTATGTGTTTAACCTCCTTTTCTAAAAACATTCAAGTTACACCTACTTTCCACACTAAGTTTAATTTTTGGTTTACTAGTTACGCCTACTTCTAACATCTCAATTTCTCCACTCAATTTCGCCAAGAGTCCGAAAGATTTCGAATTCTTATAATAATTATTCCATGAAATTATGCATTTTAATGTGGAGTTTTTTTGTTTGGAAAATAATATAAAAAATTTTAATACCGAGATTTGGTTTTAATTTGTAATTAAAAATTTTAGTAAGAAAAGCAAAATATTCAAATTAACATTTAGTAACTAAAAAATAATTACATTACATAATCGAAGTATACAACCAAAATAAATATATCTTGGTAAACACTGAGATGTGATTAACTGTACAAAAATGTTTCTTGCCTGCATTCGTCGTTAAATAGCTTTAAAAATTCCACCGGCATCTTAATTGAAAAATTAAAAAAAAAATTCAGTTCTTCCTAATCAGTCTGACATTTTTTAGTCTTATTACAATCAGCCAATATGCCTTTTGCGCCGATTAGGAAAATTTAGAAGAGTTACTCAATTATAGTCGCAATCACAATGCTCGAATACGCCATCTGGAGAGAAGAGCGGTTCCATGGCTTGACCGTTTCTCCTTCCCTCTCCTTCTCTTCTCAGTTGTATAGGAATGTACTACGATATTTTCCCCTTTCTTAATTCTTTTTCGTATTTAATTGCCACAATTATTTTTTCAAATTTTCACTACGCTTTCTTTTGGAACTATGTTCAATGTAGTTTCCGGTTCCATATAGTCTCTTAACTTAAAAGTTTTAAATCTATTTGAAAACCAAGACTAACGTACTTTCGTCTCCCATGACTCTCCATACGTTAATAGTCAAAGCATGCAAAGTGTTACCATGGGCAGAGAGTTCTGCTCTACGCCACATGCAGCCCATTTCGATAGCCAATTAAATTTGTTCTGGCTCAGTGCAATAAACATTTAATAACGCTATTTAAAGTTAGCATTCACTGCTTTTGTTAGAAATTTCTCGGAATATTTGTTATTCCGTTGGAAATTTGTTAGAAATTTCAATATGAATAACGTAGAGTGAAGCCTCTAGGGAGCGACCACTCTCTGTTCCACAGTGAAAGGTAGTAATGGAGGTTGTTCGCTCTTAGACACCTCAGTGATAGGCAAGCGCTCTATCTCCTGATCCACCTTGGATCTCTTGTTGTAAGGTTTTTATTTTATAACCGTTGTTGAACAGCCGATCCAATTTTGGGTTTACGACTACTAATGTTCAACTCCGTAGACTTGCAATTTTGAACCAATCCAGACAAGCCAATTCGACAAGGAAACTCCTGGATCAGTACTCCCAGAGGTATTGATTTGTTATGGGAACATGGAGGACTTTGCAACTCGACAGATTTAACGTGCATCAGTCACCATTTACTACACGGGGAGTTTTCGGCAGGCAGGGATCGAACCCACGATCTCTTAGACATGGGCCCAGTGCCCTACCAACGTGGCTATCCCGACCTTGGTTGTAAATTTTAGTCCTTTTTACTACTAAACTTATTTTGACATCTGGAATTTTTCGAAAAAAAGTGTATCACATTTTGGCACCTTTTGCGTATGGGCGCCCTGTGACACTTTTACTCATGTTTTTCGCCGGCTGTATTAAGATAAGAAATTACTATTATTAAAAGAAAAATTAAAAAAAAGTAAACAAAAAATAAAGCGAATAAGTTATGGTTTTTATTCATAAACTATTAATTTCATTTCCTGTGATTCTTAAAAAATTGTCAACAGAAATTAGAAAAAAAGGTGTGCACAATTTTGATCTTGTAACAGCCAGCAGAAATTGAATTGCAACTTTCCATTATCAGTGTAAGTTATGATACATTTTTATGCAATTTACTTATTCAAATATCGTATGGTGTGTATGCATTGATATTTTACACAATTCATTCGTTCACGAAAGATAAAAAAGACAATGAAAAATATGACGTTTAGTCCATTAAGTTATGAAGTGGTTGACATTTGCATTAAGAAAAAAGAGAAAATGATATTACAACACAGGAAACCTATACAGTGACGCCCAAAGAATGATTAACGTAAATGTTGATAACATGCTTCGATTCTTAAGTCATGATTTCTTAATACAAACTAAGATCATTTTAAACTTGTTACTGATATATATTTGCTTTGCATTTTTAAGAACAGCGGATAGCGTTGTCTTATTATTAAAATACACTTAACAATACATTCCCAAAATTTAATATTAAAATATCTACCAGTATTTTAAAAAGAAAAATTGTTTTATTATTTTTGCCTCAGCTTTTTATAATCGTGCCTTAAACTAATGAGTAAGGAAAATAACGTGCCTTGGTAACGCTTGGCACCGCCAAGAATTACTTGGTCGTAATTTTTGGAAGGGTACAGGTCGTCCCTGTGTGACCTACCTACTTTCGTAGGTTGCTGGGTTGTTGTGATCTGCCCTCATTCAATAAGAATAGATTCAAATTCTATAATTCTGTTTTTCTTCTTTTTCTTTTTTGTTATTTTTTTTTTAAATTTAAATTTTTTTTTTATACAGAGCCATTAAGCGTGTAACCATTACTGTACTTCAACAAATTTGAAAATTTTTAACTAGTTGATTGTGTTACATTTTTGCATGTGCATTAGCGCACACCATTAAAAGTAACGCCTACTTTCAATTAATTCATTTTCGATCAACCCCTTGCCAGTGTCGCCTGAATCCAGTTCGGGCAACTAATACGTGCAGTATCTGTGATGCCCGAACTGACTTCGGGCAGGAGAAAAATTAACGTTTCTATTTTGTGAAGCCCGAGTTGTGTTCGTTTCTACTTTAAGATACTTGATTCAATATTTTCCTAATAGATGTGGTCATAATTTTTTACCAATTACGACCTCAGTCAAGGGAGGGAAAATGTGGGTGTCGTCAGGTGTTGCCATACTGCAAAAGATTTTTGATTGATTGATATGAGTGGAATCTCGGTGTTAAGCGCGAAGCGCTTCTAACCGATTCATCTATACTGTTTTGGCATTNAAAACTTTTCCGCCGCGGGCAGTTCAGTGATACGGCATAATTGCGAAGCAGAGAAAAACACGTCTTGTCTCTAGCAAGGCTTGAGCTGGTCCTTCTTCTCTCGGCCTCCAAGCCTTCAATTCAACAGCCTCCCTGCAAAAGATTTGTAAAATTTATGTATCATATTGTTGTGTTTTTATATTATATTATACTAGCTACATTACATTTAGCTTCAAAATTTTGTTTAATTTGCTCTAATTGAATAAGATGTGTGAGTAATCCATTACTTTTTTATGTGTATGTAAAAATTATAAATACAGTAGTTATTGCATTTAAAATTTTATTTTTGTAACAAAAAAACCATTTTCCAACTTTTATAACGAACAAAATTAAACAGTCAGAAAAATTTTCCATTTTTGGTTTATTTTTCTGAAATATATGTCACTGTTAAGGGGTTAAATTACAATAGTTTATTTACAGTTTCAAGGCCGCTAAACTGATATTGCCGTTTCACTACAATAGGAGTAACCATTTGATTACTTGCCATCTTCTCTCGCCTTTCCCCACAGATTTTTCTGGGATATTTTACGTAGTTGTTCCTCTTTTGCATCACCATGTTTAATTAAACTTTTTTCCTAATGATTTTGACTACCTCAAAATGTAAACTCTTACAAGAAAAAACCTGAAAAAATCGTTATTTTAGTGTATGCCGATGGTGCGTAAGTGCATAGTTTTTATCATTGTGCACTAACTTTCGTACGTTCATCCTGCGCGATATTAATTCTGGCTATGTGCGTGTGTTTTGCTTCCCGAGGTGTACCTGGTTTTTCTTCTTACTAGGAACGCTTCACGAGGAACCTCGAGAAACAAGATGGAAGGCAATGAAAATCTTCAAACAGGTGACAATGTTTAACCTGACGGTGGCTGAATTTCAAACATCCTAACTATAGTTTGATTCAAGATCTTAGCCTAAATATTGAAACGTTAAATAAAACGATAACTAAATTACAAGAGGACTTTAATCAATTTAGAATAGCAAGAAAACATCTATAAAGAACAAGATTATATACCAAAAAGTAAAAAAAATTATTTGAATAAGGGATTGTATGAAGCGAAAGCAGGGTTCCCACAGTTCTTGAAAAATTTTAGTGGTGGTAGTATATTTAGGTTAATATTAGAACATATTTCTTATTTGAATATACCACTTGATCGTTAGCATACCTGCCAACTTTCATTCTTTCCGAGAATGTATTTTCAGAGTGGTTGTAACACAATAAACGAAAAACAATCTGAGTCAAAAATATATTTATATTTTGATCCCGTTGAAATTCGCTTGAGCAAGGGTTATTACGCTTTCATATATTTATTGTAATTATTTATATGTAGTAGTGGTCAAACTCATTTATAATTATCATTATAATTCAAAAAGTTAATTGGAATAACCTGAGTATTGCTACCACTTTAAATATGAAAATAAAATCTTCCGGAAAATCCGGAAGAGTTGGCAGGTATGCGTTAGTGGGTTACTAAGCAGGAATTTTCATGCATATATACTTCCATTGGAAAAACAATTTTTAGTGGTGGTTACTAAGAAAAATTCAACTGTGTAGTTTAAAAAATGCAAATGAGTGCATAGACACAATCATTTTTGGAGAACAGTAATTGATTATGCAAAACTTATATTTTAATTATTTGTTTATTTATTTATTATTTTTTTGCAACTTTATAACATCGTATTTAGAATATTTTTCACAATTATAAGATATGAGCATAGAGAACATATTACTCTTGGGGGAGTCATTCAATGATGGTTTGGTGGTGTGGATTTCTTCACCTGGAGTTCCCTTACAAATAATCCCTGACTAATTTTCTTTAAAGTACTGTTTTTTCTTATATAATGTTTTACGATTTTATCTTTTTGCTATTGAACGCGTCTACTTACATACAAGTTATGTAGAAAAACCAATTTAAGTTTCTTTATCTTTGAAGAATAAAAAAAAATTCAAGTAGTCAATAAAAAGTACATAAAAAAAAAGGAAAACTCAGATATACTATATATTCATCTTTCTTCATTTATTTCAATACAAAAATTTTGAGACTTTTTTTAATGTATAGTTTTGCATCCAAACGATCAAGCCTTATGTGAAGAATTTCTATGAGCTTTTTCATCAAGAGTTTCTCAAATTTATAATACTAATGCTACTGATTTAACCCATGTAGTGTGGTTATTGTCCCTGATGCGGCTTGGTAATTGTACTCATTCATTAGATTTTAAAAAAAGTTTTTTTTTATTACTCAAAAATAAGATTTCGACTTCAAACAAGCAGTTTCAATGATGATTTTATGTGTGACAAGCATACATGGCAACGTTACTCTTAAAAAGTAACGAGTAAAAGTACAAGTATTTTTAAAAAAAGTAACGAGTAAAAAGTTCTTATTTTAAAAAGTAACGAGTAAAAAGTACAAGTAAAAGTACAAGTACTAAACAAAAAAAGTAACGATTTAAAAGTACATTTCTAGGAAATCGAAAATTCAAAGTAACCTAAAATTTTATTGAATAATATTCTTATGTTCTTTAATGTTTTTGCAAAATTGTTGTTATTTATTTAATTATTTTTAATTTTGAAAGTTATGGACATTAATTTATTTTTAAATTCGGAAGAATATTATAATATAATTTTATAATATAATCGTATAATATAATTTTAAAATCAAATATAATTTTAATATCAAACTTTTTATGGATTTGCACGAAAAAGAAATTTTATCTATTGATTTTAATTTTTAGTTTATTATTTTTATTTATTTAAATTACCATTGATTTAAAATTGTTTTACTCTATAGAAACGCGTTTTAAAAGCACAAACATAAACAAAGCAAACACGGGGTTTCAGATAGCTTTGTGATCTTTGAGCTAGTAAAAAATAATTGAATGTGCAGTATAAGTTGAAACAGAACAGCCTACAGTTTTATTTGTAACAATGGCTAATGCTGAAGTCATGCGAGAAAATCATTTTCCGAACATTTCTGCCTAACGGAATAATTAAAATTTTTAAACGAATTTTAGTATCAGCGCCTAAATTAATATCTTCGAGTTTTTAAGAGTTAAAATAGTAATTATAATAGTTTTCAATAGCACAAATAGTTCTGAAGTTCTTAGAGATTTGACTGGGCGTTGTTTGACAAGGTCGGGCGTAAACATAATTTTAGTAAAAAATGTACTAGGTAAAAATGTATTTAGAAAAAATGTATTAAGACAAAAATGTATTATTAGTGAGTTCAAAAGGAAAATTGAAAAACGTAATAACAAAATCAAGCATTTTTTATTTAAAATGTATTAAATAAATGTATAAAACTCGAAAATGAATGAAAATAACTACTAATATTTTTATTCATTTTGCAAAATAATTTCATTTCGAAAGTGGTATCACTGAGTCTGCTGCGAGAATTTCTCAGATCGTGCTTAGCCACGCTGAATAAGCGCTCAACGGGAGCACTAGAAGGTACTGCAGTATTATATTTCACAAATAATTTTTTTACGACTGGATATCGATTGGATTTTTTTTAGAAAGCTTACCGAGTTTTAGAAAAAAGTAACGATTTCATTCGACATTTCCGTTACAAATACTTGTACTTTTTCCCTAAAAAAGTAACGAAAGTACAAGTAAAAGTACTAAATTTAAAAAGTAACGAAGTACAAGTAAAAGTACGTACTTTTTACTTGTACCGGCGGTACAAGTAACGAAAGTAAAAGTACTGCCATATATGGTGACAAGCATGTTAAATATAAATTTAAAGCGATGATTTCAAAACTCTCTGTGTATGATTAAATAAAAAAAAATATTATGTTAATAAAAATAAGAATTCCCTTAAAAAGAATACGTTTTTAAGGATAAAAAATTCCTAAAAATTGCTCCTTTAAGTATAACAATTACTTTTCAAAAATAAACATTGTTTAGAAATGAAATATATACATAAAAAAATGAGCATAAATAATTCAACTAATTCTGTTATTTCTTATTTCTCTTTCAATCTTTTTAATTAAACGAACTTGTAACCTCTTTTTTGTAAGAACTTTCACACAGTTCTAATAGAGTTAGATGATTTATAACTAACGAAAATGAGGATAAGCGTTTCCATTCTTTCTATATATTTTACTCCATGTGTTTCATTCATTTGCAATAAACCCTTGGCATAAAGGTAGTGAAAAAGCACCATCTAATAGTTTATCGGCTAAGCAGAAGGAAAGAAAGACACGAGAAACTTTCAGATGAGAGACGAAAAGAAGTTCAAATAGCGAAAGAACGGTGTTTAGAAGCTGGTACACTCTTATTTTATTTATTTTCTCATTTCGATGCAAAAAAAAGGCATTCATTTTCACCAAAATATATATTTATAATGCAATCTACCTTTGCTATATTTTCTAAAACTAAAACAGAGTTAAATTGAAAATTATCAACTTAGTTTAAGTAATAATTGCATGATTCTCGACCATCGTTTTAAAAAATTTACTTCGACTTCCAACATTACTACAAGACGTATCGTAAACGTCATCTGGCAAGGTTAATGGAGTAGTAAAACAACGGTGATCTTGTGCGCATTCAATAAGCTTTTAAGTAAAAAAAAAAAATACATGCTACTTAAATTTCGCAGTACCTACCAGTTTATTTTATTTAAAAAAGTAAATAAATTTTCTAATTTCTCATATTCTTTGTTGATATTATTGTGTCTCTCATCATTTATTAGCTTACTGAGGTCATAATTGACGACTTAGTAATTAATCAAAATTTAAAAAAAGGCAAAGTTGTTTTGTTAGTGATTAATTATAGTTGCTCGCTAACGTAGAGCAGAAAGCAACGACTTCCACTGAAATTATTAGCTTTTAAAATTTTGATTTGTGAGATCTAAACATTTACTAAATATTACAGATCTGCAGTATGATAAGTAACGCCTACCTCTACTACTGAATTATTTCATTAGTTACAAAGTTTGAACTCCCCAATTTCTTTAACACGTTCACGCCGGGTGTTGCGCCTGAAAGCGGGACGGAGAAGAGAAAATATTGGTAGAAGAATTATTTCAATATTCGGTAATATTCGGGAGGAGTTAATCTATTCTCAACAATAGCAATTCACTGTAAGGAAATTTATCACGGCGAAGAAGCAATTCAATATAAGAATTGCATCCTTTAAAAACAATTGGTAGTTATGGATTTTACTCCGATGCGCCGCCCTATGAGACAATCTAGCGAGACCCACCGGTGGGTCACCCCGGCGTGAACGTGTTAATTCTGTTTTTTTTTTTTTACTGAGATATTAAGCGTGTAACCTTTAATGCAGTTGCTAACTTCAACACAAATTTGACAATTTTTAACTAGTTGATTGAGTTACATTTTTGCATCTGCATTAGCGCACACCACTAAGAGAAACGCCTACTTTCTATTAATTCATTTTCGATTAACCCCTTTGCCAGTGTCGCCCGAATCCAGTTCGGGCAACTACTACGTGCAGTATCTGTGATGCCCGAACTGACTTCGAGCATAAGAAAAATTAACGTTTCTACTTAAGGATACTTCAATTCAATATTTTCCTAATAGATGTGGTCATAGTTTTCCACCGATTACGACGTCAGTCGAGGGAGGGAAAATGTGGGTGTCGTCAGGTCTTGCCATACTGCAAAAGATTTGTAAAATTCATGTATTGAAAATCGTATTGTTGTGTTTTTATATTATATTATACTAGCTACTTTACATTTAGCTTCAAAATTTTGTTTAATTAGCTCCAATTGAATAAGATGTGTGAGTAATCGATTACTTTTTTTATGTTAAAAATTATAAATACAGTTGTTATTGCATTTAAAATTTTATTTTCGTAATAAGAAACCATTTTCTAACTTTTATAAAGAACAAAATTAAACAGTCAGAAAAATTTTCCATTTTTGGTCCATTTTTCTGAAATATATGTCACTGTTAAGGGGTTAAATTACAAAAGTTTATTCACAGTTTCACTACAAAAGGAGTAACCATTTGATTACTTGCCATCTTATCTCGCTTTTCCCCCACAGATTTTTCTGGGATATTTTACGTGGTTGTTCCTTTTTTGCGCCACCATGTTTAATTAAACTTTTTCCTAATGATTTTGACTACCTCAATATTTAAACTCTCATAAAAAAACAGGAAAGAATCTTCTTTTTTTTTTGTTTTGTTTGTATGTCTGTTTAGGCAGTGGGGGTGCGATTGTTCCTGTTTTTCAGTGGCGCCATCTATGGCCAGGAGATTTGACTTCTGCCACGCCATTCACACAACCACAACCCGTGTATAGGGCGGGTCATATTTACACACAAAGGAGAAAGGACAGAGAACACACACAGAGAGAAAGAAACGTCCATGCCTTCCCCGGGATTCGAACCCAGGACCTTTCTGATGCAAGGACAGTTCCGTGCTCCCTCCGGTCGGCGGAAAAAATCGTTATTTTAGTGTATGCCGCAGGGCTCGAAAAACCGCCCGTCCTCGGCTGCCAAAAATTCCCCGCGGACAACGAATTTCTCGAATCCGACGTCCGTGCGGACGGCCATTTTCCCGTTAATGTTCGTGATACATTTTCAATTTTTGTTATCTTACAAAAGTCTAGCTCCTCACTTCTAAAATGACCCTCTAATCTAGAAATCTCGTTACTTCTTTCGTCAGACCAAATGCGCATGCTCACGTAATCGGTAAACCGAAGAAAAGTTGCTCTGTGCATGTGCATTTGGACTTCTAACGAAGGAATTAACAATTCCTCTAATCACGTACCGCCCAGCTCGTGCCGTCTCTGTTCAAAAAAACACGTTACCTACTGGTCATAAACAGGAAGCGTTAAACGCAATTATGAGCATCTACCTAAATGGAAAATCCCTTTCAGATTTCTGTGCAGAAACCTCTGTAAATTATTGGCTTGATTGTGGACTGGCAAACGTCATATTTGATTCATTTAAAAAACGCTGTACCCTCGGATAAATTGACATTCCAGATAACTTGACCTTTGTCATTTAAATTATTTTTTAAAAGAAATAAATTATTTCGTAAAAGAAATACTAGGTTACTATTAGTAACCTAGTGCATCTTTTATTACTGTATAATGTAATGCTAGTGTTTGTAATCCTAGAAACTACTAATTCATTGTGAAATTATATAAATGTTTGTAACAAATAAGAGAAAATTATATATTTTTTTATTTAGAAGCGACGGGTTAGTTTCAAAGGAGGACGGGTATATTGTTGGACTAGCCGTCCTTGGGGACGGGTAAAATTTTTGAGTTTTTTCGAGCCCTGGTATGCCGATGGTGCGTAAGTGCATAGTTTTTATCATTGCGCACTAACTTTCGAGCGTTTATGCCGCGCAATATTAATTGTGGCTATGTGCGTGTGTTTTTTACTTTCCGAGGTATACCTGGTTTTTTTACTAGGAGCGCTTCATAACTACCTCAAGAAACAAGTTGGAAACCAATGAAAATCTTCAAACAGGTGACAATGTTTAACCTGACGGTGGCTGGATTTCAAACATCGTAACTATAGTTTGATTCAAGATCTTAGCCTAAATATTGAAACGTTAAATAGAACGATTACTAAATTACTAGAGGTTTTAATCAATTTAGAATACAAAGAAGACATCAATCAAGAAGAAAATAATATACTAAAAAGCCCATATAATTATTTGAATAAGGCAGTGTTTCCCAAAGTGTGGTACGCGTACCCCCAGGGGTACGGGAACAGTTTAGCTGGGGTACGCGTTCTTTTGCGAAATATACTTTATCAAACGAAAATTTCAAAAAATTTTATTGAAAAACGAAGCTAGACATGAAAATTTACGATTACGTATTTTTCTAGTGGCTATTTTTATCACAGTTAGCAGTTAATAATTAGCGGTGTCAACAACTAGTTGTGATTTTTAACTTATATGCAATTTTTTTTATAGCAAAAAATACATTCATTTTTTTTGTTAGTGGTACACAGCGTTACGAACACTGGAATAAGGGATTGAATGAATGAAGCGAAAGCAGGATTCCAGCTGTCCTTGAAAATTTTTAGTAGTGGTAATATATTTAGTTTAATACTAGAACATTTTTCTTATTTTAATATAACACTTAATCGTAATGTGGGTTAGCAAGCTGAAATTTTCATGCATATATACTTTCTTTGGAAACAAATATTAGTGGGAACTTTCTAGTGGTGGTTGCTCAGAAATTAAAATATCGACATATGTTTTATTTTTGTTAACACTTTTTAAAATTTTGAAAGCCTGAGGGTACCCTGGAAAGATGATAAAGAAATGGAAACGGCAAGAACGCTTGCCACTTTCCATGTGCCTACTACTTCTGCAAAGAGAATAAAAAAGTGAAAACTAAAGGTAAGAGGCTTCATTCTAATTCTTCCACTGAAGCTAGTGTAAACAATTATTGAAATTAATTTTAATTCCAATTCTGATTGTGAAATCGATCATTACAAGAAGGTGAGAACTGCTAATCCAATGGATGGCAGCATGATTCAGTCTTCGGGATATTCTGAACCTGTGAAACTTTTTAAAGGCCCGCCAACTATGAAGGATTTTTTTTTAACTTTTGACGTAAATGAAAAAATATCGAAAAATAACGACTGTGAATAATCGGAATCTGAAAATATGAGGCAAAAAATAATTTTCAATTACCTGAACCAAAAACGTAAAAATCACCACCAATACTTATTGAAAATAACAAACATAGATGGAAGGAAATTAGAGATTCACTCCAAATACGTGATATTACTGGATTATAATGTTGAAATTAAACTATAAAATACTAATTTCGAACCAATATTTTAATCAAAACAAGAAATAATATGTATCAATAAATAATATGTATCAATAGGCAGGGAGTGGAATCATAACCACCCTTGATGCATTTTTTTAGAGCAACATTCCGTTAAATTCGTTTATCTTAATGATGCAAACCGTTTGATTATGGTTATAAAATGATGGATTCTATCTACCAATGTGCTGATTCTTTTATTAGAGTCACTTGAACTTTTAGCTTGAGAAAAATAAATAATAACAATGTGATAATTTAAGTGTGCGAAAAAGTTGCTGTTCTTCCAACAAAGATCCCATTTTCACTTTTCCTAGATAGATAATGAGTACAGGTTATCTAGTTAATTTGCAGATTATCAAGGTAAATTTGAGAAACGAATTAATTTTTGGGCACTTTTTCGAATCATTCTAGTCAATCTTCACATTAGCCAAATAACCTGTAGAATCACTCTAGTTAATCTTCACATTAACCAAATAACCTGCAGAATCACACTAGTTAATCTTCACATTAGCCAAATGACCTGTAGAATCACTGTAGTTAATCTTCACATTAACCAAATAACCTGTAGAATCACTCTAGTTAATCTGCACATTAACCAAATAACCTGCAGAATCACTCTAGTTAATCTTCACATTAACCAAATAACATGTAGTTATTCTTCACATTAACCAAATAACATGTAGAATCACTCTAGTTAATCTTCACATTAGTCGAATGACCTGTAGAATCATTGTAGTTGATCTTCACATTAACCAAATAACCTGTAGAATCACTCTAGTTAATCTGCACATTATCCAGGTAATCTGTAGAATAACTGATTATTACAAGGCTTCAGTGGTAGTATGTACAATAAAATAAAGAAACTAATTTAAAAATAAGTTTTCAAGTAGAGTTAAAAGAAGAAAATAATTCTGTTCTTATCACACTTCAAATAATAAAGTTAGAGTCCATCATTTTCAAAAGACATGAGAAAATTTCAAGTGATGATAAAAGTTTTATTACGAAAGTAAAACACCGCGTTTTATTTTAACTGTGACAAAAATAAAATACTTTAATATAATAACAGGAAATGCACACAGGGGATTTTACGTTCGACTGAAAACACAACCGGGACATCTGCTCTTGCTCCCCAGAGCCCAAGGTTTGGGAAACTGAGATGGGTACAATAGGCCTTGGCCCTCCTTGGACTGCTACGCAACTGCGTTTAATTTAGGTAGTTGAAAATTATTTTCAAATTTTGATTGAAGATTAATTCTGTTTGTCAATATAACTGATTTTTTTAAATTATATTTAGTAATTCATAACTAAAGCTTTGGAAAAAGTTTTTAACCGTCGGAAAAACTGTAGGTTTGTTACAGATATTACCGTCACAAAACTGCAACTTTAAAAAGGTACAATGATTACAAATGATGCACTTTTCATTAAGGCTTCCGCTACCTGAACCTAAGCTGTAGATTTTCTAAAGGTTTTTCATCATGCAGACATTTTTTTATACCATTAAAATAGTACAGGCTACAGTTAGTTTACCACTAATTGTTGCCTGTAAAAAAATCAATGTTAGAAAGGATAGTTTTAAGGTATTTTAACACTAAATATCGTTGCATTGTTTATTTCAATTTAACTACTGAAAAACTGCAGTCTTCGTTGTATTAAATTTACCCAGGAAATATATAT
>NC_092213.1:74880264-74909848 GCF_043381705.1 Parasteatoda tepidariorum | reverse complement strand
TCAACAATGCTGAACCACCACTATTCGGCTTTTTATTTAACGCGATTTAATGTATAATTTTTTACTTTGCCATATTCATTTAAGTATTATTTTATTTTAATTTGCTATGCATTCTTGTGGGTTTGCCTTGCCACATACACATTTTTTTTATTGCATTTATTAGATCATGTACTTGAGCTGTGAATCAATTGTCTCTAGTTAGTGTTTTAGGCATTATTCTTTCATTAGGTCATTTAGCATTAACCTTATTTTTAATCTTAACTTTGATTAATTGTTTTAATTTCATAATTTGATCATTTTCAATTTTTTAATTCCTTTAAACTTTAACAAACTTACTTTATTTAAACTCTTACAGATTGATTTAAAGATCTCTGATTGATAAATTTCAAACATATGTTAAATTGCGATACATCGCGATGTCTGACTGACGACCTATCACGATATAAAATTTCCAATAAAAATTCTTGAGGATTTTTTTTTTTAAATGTTGTTTGATCACTGGGTAGGCGGCCGTTTTATTTGGCCGGATATTTGACAATTCGACCAAATCACTATTCATTATTCCCTATTTTATAATAAGTAAAATATATATATAATCCATATTTGCATCCAATTTTCATTACCTTTTGATTTATTTGACAAATTATTGTTTTATAATTTCAGACAATACTTTATTACGAACAAATTTTTTTTATCGTTTATTATTTTAGTTCCTTTAATGTCTATACAAGACACAATATTTTTTAATTGAATAAATTCTAATTCCTCAGCGGTGCAGTATTGCTTAACAGTGTAAGCATACAATTTTTTATAACTAAACGCAGACAGAGATAAAGATTTTTTTATCTTTTTTTATAAATGATGTTTCTGATTCCACTATGCTTTGTTGTTTTTTCCCCCTTCATTCACAATAAATTTTGTACTTTTGTATTTCATTTCATTTTCAATTTTTGGATATGGAATTTTTTCATTTTTATTTCAATTGATCATTATATCCTGCCTTGTCATGTGTTTCAATATTTATGTTAGCACTTATTTTAACAATTTTCTGTTTCTCAGTTCTTAATTTTAATTATTGATAAAAGAGTGGGAACCCTGTATTGGATGTAGGACACGACTACTTCGTTCAGCAAAGTGTCACACATTCTTTTTAATCTTCTCCAGGCTTTTTTTTTTTCTTATGATGTGATAGATTGTTTTTGGAACATTTTTCTTTCCAGCTGGAAAAGTCCTCTTTTGACAAATATTAAGGTAGATCTTCAACGTGATTGCACACTTCTATTAAAATGCTTATTCTATTGCGTTGAATGTCTGAACACATTGGATGAAATCTGTAAACTATTTTCATGCATGCTTCGATTCTGTTATTTAATTGATTTTCATTTTACTCTCCAATTATTCAAAATTGAACCGTAGTATTCTATTTTTGCATGCAAGCAATTTTTTTCGCACCCAACTGAAGAATGTGTCTTCAGGAAGTGCATTATTCACATCTGAAGTGTGCTCACGCGAATGCTCCTGGATGTTTATTGTTTCCGAACGATTTGAAGTTTGTGTGCATTCAGAAACCATCCTCTTTTTTGGAACAGAAGTTTTCTTCTTCGTAAACTCGTCAATTTCTAAAAACTTTTTCAACTCCCCAACTTCCTGTTCCAATGCTGCATTTTTGCGTTTCACCACTCCAAATTCCTCATTTAAATTCTCGATTCTTTTTGCCGATATTTCAGCATGCTTGCAACCCTCACACTCTATGAGTTGGAATTTTTCACCTGTTCGCTCAAATTCAGTGTTAGGTTTTTTTGCATTCAGTGGCTTAACACTGACATCAGCAACACGTTTAATACCTTGCTTTCTGGGCATGCTGATTTCTTGGCTCTCCTCTCTAGAAAAACGCAGCCATTTTGCATCTGGCCCTGTTCCTATCTGACCACCACTTTTGAAAAAACAGTGGTCGATTGCCTTTCCGGCACTCCACCTTTTCCTTCGATCGGGCATCAAGAAAGTATGAATAAAATTCAAGGCAAGCCTAATTTGCCCGTCTGCAATGCCCGTCGCAGAAAACACTCCACTCATGAAGCATTTGAATACATCACCCTAAAAAAGAAAATGGAGTTACAAAATTTTTTATCATGAATGATTTTTTGGAAGTTAAAATAGCTTTTTTTAATTACTTTACGAGTGCGTAATTTTTATTAGAGCATTCCAAAAATCATTTAAAAAATTCAATTATTTATTTAATCATTTATTTAATCAAATGAATTCATAAGAAAAAATATTTTAAAAACTGTTGTGAAGATTTACGAAATATTTCTCCCTATTTTTAGGGTGAGAAACTTAGGGTGAGTGTCTTATTTCTTATTTTAAAATATCACATACACATAATAAGTCCTAGCATATTTAAGGTTAGTTAAGCGAATTTTTACAGGATTGTGTCCGTGCAAATGTGAAAGTTAAATCATTGGATCCAAAGTTATTAATATGTTGTTGCTTTTTGCGAACTCAACATTAACTCGAAGTATTATCATAATTTATGTATCTTAAAAAGGTTTCTTTCTTTGTAAAAAAGACACAATTCACTCGACAGTAAAATGCAATAGATATTATAAAGATAGACCCAAAAGTTTCGGTCAACATAAATATTTTTTTACGTATTCCAAAATAATGCATATTTTTTCAAACATACTGAATGTGTATTAAATTGATAGAAAAATATATCACAGAAAACAAAAACAATGTCTAAAATATTAAAGCAGAAACAAATATTTTCTTTTGAAGCCGTTTCGAATGCCCCAGAAGTTTAGGCTCAAATAACAATATTTATTCAGAAATTTTCAAATTTTCTAGATATGTACTATATTGGCATTTATAGAAGAATTCCAAGCGTTCCCTAAACTTTTGTGGCGCACTCTATCGGCACGAAAACTAAATAACCGTACAACATTAGATTTTTACAACACAAGATATCAAATATTGAAACAAACTACTGCATTACTGACGAATATATTTATTATAAAATTAAATTTATCTTACATTTTAAACGTAAAAAAAGGGTTTACAAATAGTTAATATTAAAAAAATATTTTCATTAAGTTTTTATTTCGAATTTTTTCCATTTATTTCTTTAACTTATTGATCAAAATTTAATATGTTTGAAGCCTATTTTGATGTTAATCTGTAGTAAAAAAGTTTTTCAGCAATCTTGATAGACACTGTTACCTCCTAAATTAGAGGAAATAATTATGCACCATAATAAATAGTATAGGATTTATTTTACAAAAATTTAATAACAATATATATATAAAAACCTACACCATGAGTCAAAAGTAACCCGGGAAAATATAGTCATTATGAAATTAGCAGCAAGCGGAGACAACATCTCGGATTTGTTTGAAAATTAAAGAACCTTTACTCAGCTTCAAGTTAAGAGGATGCAGTGACAGGATCAAGTTGACAGGATGCAACACACCATTGCAATTTTAAAGAGCTATAATAGTTATACTTAATTTGTTTAGAAGTGTCAGCTAGAAAGGTTAAATTTGTATTTAGCTTTATTCTGTGTTAAAATTTAAAATTAAAAAAAAGACAGCATGCGTCCAATTTAACATTAACATTTTAGGGTTTGCTTTTATTTTATTTTGTGACCGCCGTTGAACTACCGACCCAATTTTAGATTTTCAGCTACTAATGTCCAACTCTATAGCCTTGTAATTTTGAACCTAATCTTGAAGACAAGGGAACTCCTGGATCAAGTATTGGGTGAAAATTGCCTTCGTGGTGTACTTTTTGATGGAACTAATCCGCATTTGTGTTACATGCAGAGGAAAATCACGAAAATCTCCCTCGATTAGCCTCACGGCAAGGGGCTCTAACCCATGATCCGTACTTTTTATAATACATGTTTTCAGTATAAAGTTATGAGATAAAAGCAATTGTAATAAAAATTTTCAAATTATTAGGCCTATTCCGTTACATAAAGCTTCGTCCATATGTGTCAAAGATATTATAATCTAATAATAATCCTAGTTAAACTTGAAAACATTGCAAATAAAAAAACTTAATAGGATAATAAATTTTATCCTAAAGTGAAAATACACTTAAGCAAAGCATTTTGTCAAATATGACACTGATATTAAATGGCTCACCTTGGTATTGCCTTTGTCGCAGGTGCAAGACAAGAGAAGTCACATATGACAGCTCTGTAATCTTGCGAAATCAAGATGTTATCGGATTTCAAATCCAAGTGACACGCCTCATTGGAGTGCAAGTAAGCCAGACCACAAAGAGTATCATTAAGCCAATTGTTAAGCGATATAAAAATTTTGATACAGCGAAATCTTGATTACATTTTCTATTGTTACAAATAAAGAAACTGCATTTCATTGTTAAAAGTCAATGAATTAAATATTAAACCAAACATGAATTGTTGAAAAACTTCATTTGTTACAATGAAATATTAAGGCAAAAAATGATGTTATGAATATTTTACCATTAAGTACCAGTTAAAAACTGTATTTTAATTCAGACACAAACATTTTAATACCTTATAAAATATACTTATCAATATACAATATGTTGGGTAATAACCAGACTTGATGTATCTATTCAGAATCCTTATTAAAATATTATCTATTTAGAATTCTTTAAAAATATATACTCATGGGGGTGGGGTGGGTCACACATTAACATTTGAGCAAAAGTAAAAAAAAGCGCTAACAAAATCATTCAAATTTTCTGTGAGGATGGCGATGCGAAAAATCAAAATCTGTTTGATTGCTGGGAAATTTAAAAGTGTTTCTGAAAATCAACTCTTTAATTTCTCCGGCAATCGAATGGAATGAAGAGGAGTTGATTTTTCCTGCACTTAATGATTTCTCCTCATTAATTTGCGACCCCTAATGAACATATTGTTTCTACTTCAATCAAATCGTTCCAACTTTTCTGTGATGATTATAAAAAGGAGCTGATTTCTACTGCACTTAATGATTTCATCTCCTTTTCTCATTAATTTGCGACCCCTAGTGAACATATTGTTTCTACTTCAATCAAATCGTTCCAACTTTTCTGTGGTGATTATAAAAAGGAGCTGATTTCTACTGCACTTAATGATTTCACCTCATTAATTTGCGACCCCTAATGAACATATTGTTTCTACTTCAATCAAATCGTTCCAACTTTTCTGTGGTGATTATAAAAAGGAGCTGANTCAACTCTTTAATTTCTCCGGCAATCGAATGGAACGAAGAGGAGTTGATTTTTCCTGCACTTAATGATTTCTTCTCATTAATTTGCGACCCCTAATGAACATATTGTTTCTACTTCAATCAAATCGTTCCAATTTTTCTGTGGTGATTATAAAAAGGAGCTGATTTCTAATGCAATTAATGATTTCATCTCCTTTTCTCATTAATTTGCGACCCCTAGTGAACATATTGTTTCTACTTTAATCAAATCGTTCCAACTTTTCTGTGATGATTATAAAAAGGAACTGATTTCTACTGCACTTACTGATTTCATCTCATTTTCTCATTAATTTGCGACCCCTAGTAAACACATTGTTTCTACTTCAATTCTGATAATAATCGAAATATATATCTGTATAGAACGATGATTACAGAAAATTATTTGCATTCCTTTAGCCCAATATATTTTTGATCCGATAGGTATATATTTTTGTTGTATAAATTCGAAAAGTTTCATCAAAATAAATAAAAAATGGCTAAAAACATAGCATTTTTATTTAGATAATAAATTTTCCTTTTCTTATTAATATAGGTTTTCCTTCAAAATTTTCTGTATAAAAAGAGTTGTTAAAAAAAACTTCTTTCGCTTCCTTAATTGATGAAATGGAAGAAAGTTTAACCTATTCCGAAAGCCCGAATTCATGACGCTCTTCTAGTTAATAAATTAACCCTAGAAGTATCGTATGGGTCATTTTGATCTATTTTCGCCATTTCTTATGTCGCTTTTGTTGATATACGCAACCTTCGAAACTTTGTTTTTTCTTAAATTGTTTCTGTGTATACTGTATTAAAATTTCCAGAATTCAAGTTGATTAGTAAAATAAATAACCATAGAAATGTTCAAAATAATAAACAGGGGACATTTTGACACTCATTAAAGAGTTTGATTTTGAAGTGTCATATTTGTTTTTAATTTTGCAAAGTTCCAAAATTTTGTGAAGACGATTTGTAGTACAGATCTTGGAAAGCATCGTGTTAAAATAGGTCAAGCATGTCAAATTCCTGTTTAATTACATAGAGTCTGATTCCATATCCGAAGTACCTTAGCTCTCATTGAATTACTAATTCGTTATTTCGTCTGAAACCAAGCATCTTGCGCCAAAAAAAATCAGACCTGCCTAAATAACTTTTGATCTATTAATCGGATCTTCACGTTTTAAAACTCAATACTTAATAAGTGCCGACCATATTTTAAGTTACAAAATCAGACAAAAAAAACTTGTTTTCTCTGAATAAACATGTCCTTTTTAACGGATTCAGACTTCTGAGCCCTAAAATATTGGGGGTAACAGAAATTAGGGAATTAAGGTCCCAATAGTTTTGTCAGAAAAATGGTCCAGTGCTCCAGACACCTTAATGTTAATTTTACTTTTTGCGAATTTCTCGTGAACTTTTTAAGAGAATTTTTAAAAATTTTTCACGCCGTTATAAACTTAATTTATCCAGAAATAAATTCACGCAAGAAGTAACATTTAGTACATTTTTAAAATTTTAATCGTGGAAAATTTTGAATTGTAAGGTATACAATTGCTTTCATCGTTTTAAAGTGCGTAACTTTACAAAGCAAAATACAACAATTGGGAGAAATCCGTTGAATAGTTCATGAGAATATTTTGAATAGTTCATGTGAAATTACATACTTTGAAATCCTGTAAAAAATTGTTTACCTAACAGTTCATAATGCTTTCGATTTTAATTAAATAAAGTAGCAAAAATAATAAATATTTACATAAATTTATTTTTTGCAAGGAATTATGTTTCAAAAAGCGAGTATAAATATTTAAATTCGCTTAAAAATTTTTCGAGATAAGGCTAAATGCTCAGAAAGTAATATTACATTTAGGAGTGTATTTAGGGGAATTATCTTTCAAAAAACAAGTATAAATATTTAAATTCGCTTAAAATTTTTTCGAGATATGGCTAAATACTCAAAAAGTAATATTAACATTTTGGGGTGCAAAACTTTGGATCGCTCTCTGGACCAAACTATGGGGGACTTATTTCCCAAATTACGGTTACCCCAAATCAATTGGGGGTCAGAAATTCGTCGAAAAATAGGCACATTTGTTCAGGGAAAGAACGTTTTGTGACTTAAAATATCGTCTACACTATTCAATTTTTAATGAGCATAATGAAGCAGTAAAATATAAAAATGAATGTTAATGTTTCAAGGGATTAACACAGAGTCTGACATTAGCAAATTTAAATCCAGCGAACTGATAGCGAGTAATGCTTTAACAGGCGTTACAGGGTGACGCAAAACAGGGTCACTGTTACTATCTGTGCACCAAGAGGAATCTGGAGGGGCTGTTAGGATCATTAAATACACTGATGGGAAAAAAAAGATCCCAACACCAAGAAAAAATTATTGTCGAGTAATGAAATTTCGGTAATGCGCTTGTCTGAGTAACATATTTAATTGATTAAAGTTTCAAGATCATAAGTTAATGCAATTAAGAGAAAAATCATTTCAAATGTAAAATACTGCTACTTTAATAACATGTGTACTGATCAGAGTGCGGTCTTCCCTCTGAGTAATGCCGTGTGGCCTGCCCAGAATCTGGTCTTCTTGAAGCTGTACCTTCCTTTGACCATAGCTGCCTACAATCATGCATAGTGGAGCCGGGTAGGCTCAGGGGATAGAGCGCTCACCTCCCTATGGGGTGAACTGGGTTTGAGTCCCAGCCATGGCTGGTTGATACGAATTCCGCATCCAGTTTGCACCGATCACAGTGCTGATGTAAAATATACTCAGTAGTAGATGGATCATGGGCTAGAGTCCCCTTGCCGTGAGGCTAACCGTTAGAGGTTCTCGTGGTCTTCCTCTCGGTGTAACGAAACTCTTGTTAATTCCACCAAAAAGTCCTCCACGAATGCAAATTTCTCCCAGTACTTGATCCAGGAGTTCTCTTCTGGATCGGGTTCAAAATTACACGACTGCGGAGTTGAACATTAGTAGTCGTAAACCAAAATTTGGGTCGGCTACTCAATGACGGTTATAAAATAAAATTTAATCATGCGTAATTGATGCACTTCTTCCCAGTGTTTCTGCCATATCGCGGTAAGAAAATCCACCTTCTCGCAGCCCCTATTGCACGACCACGTTCAAAGTCAGTGAGCTGTTGACACTGGCTTCTTCGTCTGCTTAAAGGCATTCTTGACTAACAGCAACTCACTAATCACTCAAAATCAGTCCACATATACAGAAATAGTTGTGGGAATGCTGGAAATTGTTATAAAAAGGAGATATTTAGGCCCATTTAGGGGAAATAGGGGCGGGGCCGATGCTAAGATAACCACCACATATGAGTGAATACATGTATTAGTAAAAAGTAGGCGTTACCTTTTACTGCCTGCTCAAATTTTAAAGTCAAGAAGTTAAACTATCAGCAAACAATTTAAAAACTCCTTTACATTAATAAATTCTACATATAGCTGAGGAAATAAGCTCCATTTCCATTGTAAAAAATTTGCTTTTGAATTCACTCTTGGGTGAATAACGGTGTTGACTTTGCTGCAGAACTGTCAATCTGTATGATATGAAAATTTATCGCAACAAAAAGTAGGAGGAGTTACAAGGCGTGGATCTAACACGCTTCCTATTACGAGATCATTTTGAAAATGAATTTTTTCGGAATATCTTCTGATTGTTGATTATTTATCAGAATTATGTAACTCGTGAATCCCTTTGCATTCTAATGGCGATTTTCAGAGTATCATTGTGGGACCAATTTTCCTAGTTTATATTTTTAATTTTCGCGCCTTGGGACAGCATTAATTCCTGATATGTCTAAATTGTCTAATGCTTTTATTTGTATCAAGTACTCATAGAAAACAAAAAATAACTCGAATTATAGAAACTCTATAACAGTAACAAATCTTTAAAGACATTAAAATTCTACTATTTTTTATTCAAAATCTTGTTTTAAATGTAATTTTTAATTAATGTTGACTATTATAATTGACTATTATGTTGACTAAGAGAACGAAAATATGATATTTTGAAATATTCTTTTTCTGCATGGTAGTTGGTAAGAGGTTTGAAGTTTAGATCTTTCTCAGGATCGTCATTCTTGATGTACCATAACATGTTTGAAACCATCACATACCTGCCAACTTTTAATCCCTTCCATTATGGTTTTTCCCAGTGGTACAAAAATGGAATTATAATTTCAATTTTAAGCAAAAAAATACGTTGTATTTGAAAAAGCTTAAGCTGACAATCATCTCTAATCTAATCTAGGAGGTTGTTCGGGGTGCTTTACCCCTTCATCTTGTGATGATGTCGATGAGGTTATTCCTTGTGGTTGGAATGAGGATGAGATGATATTAGTATGATGAGGCTACATCAGTGGAGATGGGCTTGAGTTGAGGCATGAGAGTCATCATTGTGATGGGGAGACCCCATTCAGTAGAGATTGAAGTAGGCTTGTGACTTCATGATTCTTGAGGAGCTCCTGCAGTTCTTTTACTAGTGAGACCAGGCGATGAGCTGTGGATGCAGGTGTGTCCTTGGATTGTTGGCATTTTCCACTGGGGCGGGCCTCGCACCCAGTGAAATTGGAGGTGTGGTTCCCGTCGCAGTTACAGCATTTGGCGGGAGAATTTCTGTCTTTTTCACATTGGTAGGAGTAGTGGAAGTCTGCACATTTCATGCATCTCTGCTGATTGGCACAGGAGCGCTGAGTATGTCCGTAGCTTTGACATCTAAAGCACTGGATGGGCCGGCGGCCGCCACGAAATTTCTCGGTAGAGATGGGAATCTGCATGATACTCTGGATGGAATGAGCTTTCTGCTGATTGGCCAATGGAGTAATGACGAGAAAAAGGGGGGAAGAACCTATAGGCTCCACCCACCCTCTTCTTGAACTGGATAATCCTATGTGAAGTGATGCCTGATTTCTCTATTTCTAGAGAAATATCCTCTATTTTGAAGTCGACTGGAAGCCCTCGGATGAGAATCTTTGCAGACTTGGATGGTTGTTCTTCCTTGGGTTCCAAAGTAGTGTCAGTAGTGGGCTCAGGCACAGGGAGGGATTCAGGAGTAGAAGGGCTGTTAGTAGTCTTTGTGGTGATTCCATGGGTTTGCTTCTTCTTCTTCCTTTTCCTCCTCTTGGCAGGCTGTTCTTTCTGGTTATGGGTCTGGGGCTCAGTTTCTGAGGCAGAAGTTCCGAGTTGTTTTCCGGTACTGAAGAGTTGGTTTCGGAAGAAGTAACTATCTCTGAGGCTTATCTGGTTGGGTACGATTTCCTTAACAGACTCCTCAGGGAATAGCTCATTTCTTCTGGTGTTGAGAGCTTTCACTTTAAATTCAAGTAATAAGGATGGCTTTTCTCCGTTTGATATTTGTCGTTTCATTAATCCTTCAATGATCTCAATTTGTCTGTCAATGATTCCTTTAGTGAGGCACTGATTAGCAAATGTAGAGCAGAACTCCAATCGTTCTTCGTCAGTTTCCAGCATAGCAAATCTTTCACTAGGATCGGATCTTTCAAATCTTTCACTAGTTTATGAAAGAGAAAAATAGTATAGATTTTCTACCACTTTAAATATAAAAATAAAATTTTACGCCAAATGCGTAAAAGTTGGCAGGTATGCCATCACCTCCTACTGCAGAAAGCCTCCACGCAGTATTTTATAAGTAGTCTGCGCAGACTATTTAAAAAATTAACCAGTTGTGCGCATGAACCCAATTTCTATTTTAAAAGTAATTGAAAGACATTTATCATATATATTTGAGAATTGAATCTGTAGTGGTTGACAAGTGAATAAGAAACTAATCATATTCATAAATGAAAAAAAAGTTTAGACATATACTTGCTACCACTTTCTTATTTGTACTAGATTTTGTATTAAATGACTCTTTCGTAAAATGGTTAGTCTTTGCTGTATATATGTACATATTTTTTTTCCTGTAAATATTTTTTCTCGTGTATTTTATTATAATTATTCAAGACTGAGAATTTATTTACGCTTTTATTGCTCTCATTACATTTAATGCCCACCGGCCTGTGTAGGGGGCAGGGAACTGTCCTTGCATCAGAAAGGTCCTGGGTACGAACACCGGGCAAGGTATGGATGGTTCTTTCTCTCTGTGTGTTCTATGTCCTTTCTTCTTTGTGTGTGAACGTGACCCGTCCTATAAACGGGTTGTGGTTGTGTGAATGGCGTTGCAGAAGTCGAATTCCTGGCCATAAATGGCACCACTGAAAAACAGGAACAATCGCACTCCCACTTTCTTCCCTCATGTAATTTCCATGTTCGATGAATGAGTAGATAGCCCTTCGGGCTAGGAACTCAGATAAATCAAGTTTAAATCGGTGGTTTGTCTTCTTCGTAGTGGTCTGATCGGACTACCTATAAAAAACAGTGAGGAGGCTTTCCTTTATGGGAGGCGTTGGTGAAGCCCTTCCTCCAGCGGGTTTTGAATAAACATAAGGACTGAACTCTAAAGTGGCCTTTCTTTTCGAACCTAAAGTGACAAATGGCTTATAGTTAGACGAGAAAAAATTTATAGTAAACCTATTTTATTAATGACTGATCTTTTTGGTAGGGGTTAAATAAGTTTACGATCTTTAATTATTCATCACTACTTCATTTCTCAAAGATACTGAACTGAAGTTCAAATGCGCTGGGTATATTTACGTATCGTGATCAGTTGCGCCAAGCACAATCGCCAAGGTGCCAAATAGATTTTAAACTTGCAATTTTTTTTAAAGAAAAACATGTAGATGTTTGCCCGGGGGTAGTTACGAGTTATACCTTTCCAGTAGGTCCCTTTCTGTGATGTTTTTTTTTAGTTTCTCGATGGCCGCTGCCTGGAAGTTACTAAGACTTGGCGATAGTCCCGCCACAGATCATGACACGGAAATCTCCCCCGCAACCTTTTGCGCCGCACTCCATGACCTGTGGGAACTTAATGGCTTGGTAAATGACACCAAAAGGGGACGCCAAAAATGCGCAATCTCTAAGTACAGGTTTCAATCGTCTAAATGGTGATGATTGACATAGGCAAGTACTTATCAATTTACAGAGTTTGACAATGTTTTATAATAATTAGAACAGAATTTACAATAAAATCCTAATATTCGACAGATAAATTTACAAACGATTGACAGTGATTTAAAAATGATTGACAATATTCACAAGTCGTGAATAGTACATTTCATAACATTTGCAGATAAATTTACATATGATTGACTGAGATTTAAGAATGATTGACAATAATATGCATAAATATAGTTTGTCTACCGTAAGAACTCCCCCCGCCACAAAGTCTAAGGCCGTATGCAGTTTTAGAAATACGAATAACGCATTCCAGGGAGGGTAGCTTCTCTTCACTCTAGGGTGAACACAGTAGATGAACAAGATTTCCTTTCTCTCGACGACCCGAGCCAAAAGTTGTCCTAAGCAATGACCCCACACCCATACTTGGAATAATTATACCTCGTTACCATAGTCACCACCACGGGGCCAGACGAATGACTAAGGAAGTTCTTACTTCAGACAAACGATAGTTGACAGTAAATTTGGCAATATTTGCAGGCAGGTTTATAAATGATTGACAGAGATTTAACAATGATTGGCAATAATATGCATAAATCATTAACAATAAATTTCATAACATTTGCAGTTAAATTTACATATGATTGACAGAGATTTAACAATAATTGAGAATTCTATGCATAAATGGTTGACAATAAATTTGGTAATATTTGTAGGTAAGTCTACAAATGATTGACAGAGATTTAACAATGATTGACAATAACGTACATAAATCGTTAAGAAAAAATTTCATACCATTTACAGATAAATTTACATATGATTGACAGAGATTTAACAATGATTGACAATTATATGCATGAATAGTTGACAATAAATTTGATAATATTTGCAGGCTAGTTTTCAAATGATTGACGGAGATTTGACAATCATTGACAATAAATTTCGTAATATTTACAGGTAAGTTAACAAATGATTGACTGTGATCTACGAAATACCATCACCAAAACTAAAACATAGTTTGAATGAGAGATTCAGTAAATAGGGAAAATTGTCATGACAGGTATTTGACCTAATTGACAGTATAATCAACTTATGTACGCATTTACATGAGATAGATAAGTAATGGCAGATTAGTCGTAATTCATGAAGCTAAAATTAGTTATTTACACTTTGGCGTAAATGGCAACATAATTGGCATAATTAAAGGTTTTTTTGGAACATATTACTTGAGTATTATGATTAAGGTAAAATTTTCCTAAGTAAAATTAAATATGTATAGTCAGCAAAAGAAAAAAACAGATCAACCTTACTACTTATGAAAGGTTGGTGGAATTTTAATTCAGTAAATTGTTTCGGTACGGTGACTAGATTTATAAACCACGATTTGTGGACAAATCAGCGGAAACCGAGAAATTGTGAGATTTAAGGACACCCATGTATTTATGGGAAATAGGGATTTATATGAGCAAGAAAGACTTTTTTTTTTAAGAAATGATAACTAATATCAGGTGCAGAACCATTTATTACTTGAAATTTACTCGAAACAATGTTTCTTTTACTTGCTGTATATCTAACTAGTACAATTTTCAATTGATTTACACCAAATTCTTTCACAATGTTCTCAATAAATATAGCTTTAGTAGCACGAAGGGACTTCTCAATTGGGATGACTGGTTTTAAGTAATTCACGAAAATGTATTTTTAAAATTTGTGAATTTTTTTTCTTCAAAACTTCGCTATTTCATGAATTATTTTTTTTTATAAATCTTACTTGCAACGAAAACTATATTCATACAGTTGAAGAAAAATCCAAACCGAATTATATTCGGATGTTTTTCCCCCCAACTTATGAGAACAGCAAGTTATGGATAATTTAAAAACAAAACAAGTTATAAACATTATATAAGCGCTTATTACTTACATTTTTGTATTTGTAACTTGATAAAATGAAGATTAAAGTATTTAGAATAAGATAAAAGAATGCATTATATAAGTTTATCTCAATTGCTGCGAAATTCATTTAAAAAATTATTCTTTTTTTTGCCAGCTTTACTGTGTTGCTCTCTTTTTATGATTATTCCAGTGTGTCAAAGCCTTTCGAAGGCTTTGGATATATCGATCATACAAAGAGCGTAAATTTCCTTATTTGGAAGACCTTTGCCTATGTAATCGTTGCTTTTGTGTCCAGATTTGTTCCGAAGCCATATTGCTTAGTGGTGGTGGGGGTATGAAGATAGGGTTTGAGGCTAGCGTAAATAGCTCTTTCAAATTGAGCTTAGGAAACTTATTGACCGATGATAAGTTGGAATTGTTGGGTCTTTCTTAGGCTTTGTGGAATAAGCATAATTGAGGCAACTCTCCAAGAGTTGGGAATATAATTCATTTTCAGACAGGCATTGAATAAGTACCACAAGGAGATTTATGTGATTTTCAAGAAGAGATTTTAGAATTCTATTATTAATTTTATCGTATCCAACTGCTTTTTTTGGGGATTTAAGTTTCTTTAGGTAGAATTCGATTTTGTCAAAATTAGTTTCTTCAAATTATTCATGTTTTAGCTGTTGGTTTGCATTCATTTTGCTATTTCTTCTTTGAGAGAGGTTTCATTTGTTTTATCTTATTCTGGTTTAGTGTCAATTGGTCGGCTATAGTGTCGACAAAAAACTGTATTGGTCGGTAGTGACGTGAATTAAATTAAGTTTTATTATCGACTATCTAAGTTTCTAATTCTAGAGTAAACTTAGTTATTTTTATTTAGCTCTTAACCCTAACAAAGGTAAGGATATATGAAATTGATTCGAATTACTTTTATTTGATCGTGACATTGCCAATTATTTTATATGAATGTATCCACTTACGATCATCGCCTTAAAACATTTATTGAAGGTTTTCATATATTTTTTGTCATGAGAATCCCCTGTTTCATGGTCTGTCTACACCAGTTTCTATTACTGATGAGTTTCTTGATTTCTGGCGGGAGATTAACGAAAATTGCTGTGAAGTGGTTTGATACTGGCTATTTTATCTAAAGCAGAATTTATTTCAACTTTCAGGTTTTGCATACTTACGTTGATGTCAAATCAATTGCAGTTCGCTGGTCCTTAATCTTGGTGTTGTTTTTAATTAGGATGTTTTGGTAAAGTGTCCAGTTTATTTTTAGTATCTGATTTTCGTTTTTTGTTTTTATGGGATAGACTCTGACGTTAACAATGACTAGCTAATGGTCTGAAGAAAGGTAATTTATTATAGAAGTTTTTTCATGCTTGTAAGCACAGGATCAAGGATGTCAAACTTTTGGCTGTGCATCCTTTGGGGATAAGTTGGTTCCATGAAGTTAATCGTAGTAAAGGAAAGCTTTTTCAACTGTTATTTTCCAGATTTAGTCCATTTCTTCTAATAAGCTTGCAGCTCCATATTGTATATTTAGAGTTTAATTCTCTGATGATGGTGCCAAGATCCGATGAGAATAGTGATTGAATACAGAATAGTCTTTGGTGTCCTTTGGTTTGTTGTAAAGTCAAGTGATTTGTATTAGTTCATTGTTCAGTTCCAAAGGGATAAACACTTGTTCATATCCATTACACTTTGTTTTTGAGAATTCAGAAATAGTTAGACTGTTTTTTGGAATAATAGCAGTTCCCACGCTTTAGTAGGATCTGTCACATCTGTATATGGCATAATTGGCAATTTAGGGTAGATTTATTTGGCAATTCTCATAGAGATTTTGATAATCATTTAGGTGGGTTTCAGTGATGACAATAATGTCCTATGTCCAAGAGGTCGTGTGTTCGATCCATGCCGACTGAAGATTCCCCGTTTAGTAATCTCGTAGAGATAGTTAAAGTTTACAATTTTAAGTGAAGAGTTTCGTAGGGTTAGTTTATTCACTACTGTTTAATTTCAACTTTCGTTACACTATCGACAACGGTATTTTCGATGTATTTGATTATTTATAAAGCGGAATCACTTTTTGTAAATTCCACATTTTTAAAAAAAATTCTTTATCTGGCCATTCCATCGTATTAGATTAACATTTCTAGTTTAAAAAATGACATTACTTTGTTAGAAATGCATTTAGAGAAATAATTTAAGCATGGCTACATTTTGCATGCCTGGATTAGTATACACAGGGTGCGTAGCGTTTTTAAAAAGTGCTTAAAGGTGCTTATTTACGATTTTCGTTTTTAAAAAGCCCTTAAAGGTGATTTTTTTCATTGGGTGTTTTTAAAAAGTGATTAATTTTCCATTTTTCATTCAAAATGGGATTTTTCCTTTACTATGTTGATTTCCGCTTCAAATTATGCAAAAAGACACAGTTCACATTGTTCTTTTCAAGGTTTTCACAATTCATTCAACCCCAATCTATTTCGGCTTATTGTCAATCCGTAGCGTATGAAAACGCCATTCGTTTCACACGATTTAAAATTTCATGATTTTTGACAAATGTCAAAAACAATGCCAAAAGTTTTTTTTTACATGACGGTTAAAACAAGATAAAACCGTCAATTGTCAAAAACTTTCTAACCCTGCCTAATTAATGATATTTTTTTAAAGTGCTTAAAAATATTTTTGAGAGCTTGAAAAGTGCTTAAAAGGTGCTTATTTTTTGTTGAATAATTTGCTTACGCATCCTGATACAGATAAGGTAATGAATTTCCCGTGTTCATTTTTTGAACTTGAGCCTGTATTATGACGTCACATAGGGGAGAGTGGGGTCAATTGTAACCATTTCTAGGTACTTTTGAAAGAGTTACATCACAAAAGATATTTTCACGCTACGTAAGTAATTTTTTTGGTATTAGAATATTATATTGTAACAAAGTAATTTTGTTTAAATAAATAAAAATTATTAACCGAATATGTAAGTGGACANTTCGTTTATGAAATAATTTATTTCTTTTACGAAATAATTTAAATGACAAAGACAAGTTATTTGGAATGTCAATTAACAGGAAAATGGCCGTCCGCGCGGACGTCCCATTCGAGAAATTCGTTGTCCTCGGGTAATTTTTGACCACCGAGGACGAGCGTGCGGGCTGTTTTTTGAACCCTGCGTTAAGGGTGCTTATTTTCGATTTTCGTTTTTAAAAATCTCTTAAAGGTGCTTTTTCATTGGGTGTTTTTAAAAAGTGCTTAATTTCCCCTTTTCAAAATCGGATTTTTCCTTTACTATGTTGATTTCCGAATTATGCAAAAGACACAGTTCACATTGTTCTATTCAATATTTTCATAATGAATTCTACCCCAATCTATTTCGGTTTATTGTCAATCCGCAGCGCATGAAAACGCCATTCGTTTTACACGATTTAAAATTTCATGATTTTTGACAATTGTCATAAACAATGCCAAAAGGCTTTTCTTTTTACATGACGGTTAAAACAAGATAAAACCGTCAATTGTCAAAAACTTTCCAACCCTGTCTAATTAATCATATTTTTTTTAAAGTGCTTAAAATATTTTTTGAGTGCCTGAAAAGTACTTAAAAGGTACTTAATTTTTGTTGAATAATTTGGCTACGCATCCTGATACGGATAAGGTAGTGAACTTCCCGTGTTCATTTTTGGAGCTTAAACGTCAGCCTGTATTATGACGTCACATACTTTCAATGAGGTGAACCAGGTACGAATCATAGCGATGGCTGGTCGATACGAATCCGCATCCGACTTGCTCCAACAACAGAGCTGCCGTGAAATATCCTCAGTGGTAGACGGATCATGGGTTTGAATCCTTTTGCTGTCAGGCTAACCGTGGGATGTTCTCGTGGTCTTCCTCTCCATGTAACACAAATGCTGATTAGTTCTATCAAAAAGTCCTCCATAAAGGCAAATTTCTCCCCAATAGTTCCAAAAGTTCCCTTGTCTACTGGATTGGGTTCAAAATCACAAGGCTACGGAGTTGAACATTAGTTGTCGTAAGCCGAAAAAATTGAGCAGGCTGTTCAACTGCGGTTATAAAACAAAATGAAATGTATTTATTACTAATGAAAGTATTATTAGTTATAAATACATTTTATTAATTAAGTATTTATGATTAAAAAAGGTACTATCATACCAGACAAACAGGAACTTCATTTTTTTTTAGATAACTAGAAACGCAAAACTTACAAATTCTCGAGATTGCTTCTCTTTTCTCTTTCTAAGTCGATATTTTTTTAAAAGACTAAGATCATTTTGTTTATTAAATAATTCATCTTATTTTTAGCAAGCATATTTTTTAATATAACTACGAAATGATAGAATATCTGGGCATTAAAATGGCCACAGTCTGGCAAATGTTTTATGAGGTTATCGAATATATTATAAGCTTTAATTTAACATCAATTTTAAGATTTCAGTTTACCAGAAATATTTAATTTAGAAATATTTTTGGTCAAAATTCAATAACGTTTCTTCCTTTATATCAGTATCTTTGATCTTTATATATATCCGTGTTTCAGTATCTTTGATCTTTTCAGGTCTTTGATCTTTATTTTATCTTTGAACTTTATTTAACAGTTTTTAAATGCTTCTGNATTTTTTGTTAGTTAAAAATAGTTAAGTAAAAAATGTTACAATTGACCCCACTCTCCCCTACTTAACAATAAATTCGGCTCTTCGTAGAAGGGGAAGATAGAGTTCGGGAAAACCAAACCTTATTGTCGAATGAACTTATTTGTATACGGCTTCGAATTCAACTAAATATATTTATAGGGACCGGGATAGACAAGTTGGTAGGGCACTGGGACCATGTCCAAGAGGTCGTGTGTTCGATCCCCGCCGACTGAAGATTCCCCATGTAGTAAATGGTGACGGATGGAAGTTAAATCTGTCGAGTTCCAAAGTCCTCCATGTTCCCATAACAAATCATACCTCTGGGGGTACTGATCCAGGAGTTTCCTTGTCTTCTGGATTGGTTCAAAATTACAAGGTTACGGAATTGAACATTTGTAGTCGTAAACCCAAAAACTGGACCGGCTGTTCAACGACGGATATAAAATAAAATGTATACATAAGGAGCCGCCATGGCTCAGGGTTAGAGCGTTCGCCTTTCAATGAGGTGAACCGGGTTCGAATCTAGCGATGGCTGTTCGATACGAATCCGCATCCGGCTCGCACCATCCACAGAGCTGACTTGAAATATCCACAGTGTAGACGGATCATGGGTTTGAATCCCTTTGCCATCAGGCTAACCATGGGATGTTCTCGTGGTCTTCTTCTCCATGTAACACAAATGCTGATTAGTTCTATCAAAAAGTCCTCCACAAAGGCAAATTCCTCCCCAATAGTTCCAGAAGTTCCCTTGTCTTCTGGATTGGGTTCAAAATTACAAGGCTACAGAGTTGAACATTAGTAGTCGTAAGCCGAAAAAATTGAGCAGGCTGTTCAACTGCTGTTATAAAACAAAATGAAATGTATTTATAACTAATAAAAGTATTATTAGTTATAAATACATTTTATTCATTAAGTATTTATGATTAAAAAAGATACTATCATACCAGACAAACAGGAACTTAATTTTTTTTAGATAACTAGAAACGCTAAGCTTACGAATTCTCGAGATAGCTTCTCCTTTCTCTTTCTAAGTCGATATTTTTTTAAAAGTCTAAGATCATTTTGTTTATTAAATAATTCATCTTATTTTTAGCAAGCATATTTTTTAATATAACTACGAAATGATAGAATATCTGGGCATTAAAATGGCCACAGTCTGGCAAATGTTTTATGAGGTTATCGAATATATTATAAGCTTTAATTTAACATCAATTTTAAGATTTCAGTTTACCAGAAATATTTAATTTAGAAATATTTTTGGTCAAAATTCAATAAAGTTTCTTCCTTTATCTTTCAGTATCTTTGATCTTTATATATATCCGTGTTTCAGTATCTTTGATCTTTTCAGTTCTTTGATCTTTATTTTATCTTTGAACTTTATTTAACAGTTTTTAAATGCTTCTGGAATGTAGCTACCCTGAATTTAAAAAAACAATCACCTTTACTTGAAAAAAAAATTATAGAAGTACAGTACGAGAAAAAAAAATCGGAACACAGTGAATAATTTTTGATCTAATGATCGGATTTTCACAAACTAATTCTAATTCTTAAATTTCATGCCCTGTAACACATCATTTTGATTATTACATTTTTCTTTATATCTATAGTGTATATTTATTGTATTTATAGTATCACAAATAATTCTTAAGTTATAAACGATGAGCACAGAAACATTTCTATTTATTCTCATAGATTTATTGAATCTTAGTGAATATAGAAAAATGAAGTGAAAAAATGTGAAAGAAATTTCAAACTTTTATTTAAATTACTGAGTGGATGAACCAGGTAAGTGACATTCTCAGAGTGGCTATAATTAGGGAAAGAAGAAAAATGAAGCGAAAAAATGTGAAAGAAATTTCAAACTATTATTCAAATTACTGAGTGGATGAACCAGGTAAGTGACATTTTCAGAGTGGCTATAATTAGGGTTAGAAGAGAAAAAGTGGTATTCGAACCATGATTAGAAGGAGGGGCTGATATTTACTTGCCTAATTTTATTTTCATTTAAATATAATTTTAAATAAAAACAACTTGCAAGCATTCTTAAAACTAATGTAGGTATGTTAAAATTAAAGTAAATGTAAAACCAATTCTGTTAGATTAAACATACCCAAAATTAATGCAACGACTCTATATTATTTTTCCTGATTAATTAATGTTCCTGAAAATGTCCTGTTTCATCTACCAAACTCTTCACTTGATTTAATATTTTTGTCATAATTAAAAAGACTAACAGTTAAACAAAATCTTAAATATATAAAGAAATATTCGTATCACGATAAAAATCTTAATCATTAAAAATGACTACGTTTTCTACACGCATTAAAACTTTTCGATCGTGTTTTAAGATTTTTAACATAGCAGAATTTGATGTAGTGCTGTCAGTTTCTAGTGCCGTAGTTATGGCAACGACGAACTTGATACTGACCTTGAATATTTAACTTATCGTGAGACTAAGTTAAAAGTAATAAAAAAACAGATTTTAGAGCTTCCTTTTTAAAGAGTACTTTTAATAATAACTTCTTTTTATGATGCTTCTAAAAGTTCTTAAGAAGATATCGTGTTAGTTGAGATTTCTTTGGAAGTTTTACACGCGAAAATCACATTTTACATATAAATTACGGGTATCTAATTTTTGAAATTGAAAGTAAACGTTTCTCTTTATATGTTTTTGTTTAATTGTAGCTATATATTCATAGAAAAAAAACTAATTTCTTTTCTTCTGAAATACAATAAAAAATATAAATAAGAAACGCATTTTTTTGATAAACACATCAAATTCTGGACTGGGTGTTTTATTATAGTTTAATATAATGGGGTTTGAGAAATTTAGAGGGGGCGAGGTTAAATTTGCGTTATTCTGACCTTTCGTATCAAACTGCATTAACTATTTCCCTGCAAAGAGGCTGATGTGAAATGAGTTTTGTAATGATGAAAACGCGACGAGACGAATGCGAGCAAAATAAATGGAAATTTTATTGTGTTAGCTACTACTTCAATCTTTCAACAAAAAAAATTCTTATTTACCCTACTAGAAAGTTCTAATAAATTTATAAAAGTTGCATGTGTAGAAAGAAAAATTTTCGAACTTTGACTAATACTACTTTATGCAACTGACATTGTTGTCTAGACAAGTGAGGCGTTTTTCTCCAATTAAATTTTTTAAGCTTAATCCAATGAAATAGTCATTTGAAATAATCGTTTAGAAGAAATGAGGGAATATACAATGGAATATACAATGGAATATGCAATTACAGTTTATAGTTTATTAATGTATGGAATATACAATTTTTGACTTATCATTTACTCATAAAATATTTATGTCATCAAAACTATTAGATCTATCAAATCAATTCTTATTTTCTAAAAAAAATTTAGTTTTAAAAATGCATAATAAATAATGTCTGACTTGTCCATGTGACAATGCCTCAGAATTTTATTGTCACAAAATTCATTTACATTGCATTACGAGTTATTGCAATTATTATCAGAGATATCACTTTTATGAAATGCCATTTTTTAAAAAATTATTTTTTGATACAAGATTATTTTCATTATCATACTCACAATTTATTATTGTAAAATTTAAAACATTTATTATTGGTATAAGTTAATTTAATTAAAAATTACAAAGATTTATTGTAGGACAAATTTATCGTAACACACACACTACATAAATTCAAATATATTAATAACTAGAAAATAAGCAATTATTAATAAGAAAACACTTTTTATGTACCCTATTATTTTTGTTATAGGCCTTAAACGTGTTTTGCGTTTTAAATAATACAGGAATCAATTTAAAAAAATTAAACATTTAATATCAAGCGTAATATTTAGAACATTATTCATTTATACTTTCAATTTTTTTAAAAATTTCAATCATAAAAACAATATTACATCTATTTCCTTATTACCAGTAAAACCTTACAGGGTTCTACAAAATATCTGATTTAAAAGAAAGAAACGAGCCGGGATAGCCTCGTCGGTAGGGCGCTGGGCTCATGTCCGAGAGTTCGTGGGTTCGAACCCAACCAGCCGAAGACTCCCCGTGTAGTAAAGTGGTGACGTGATGCACGTTAAATCTGTCGAGTCACAAAGTCTTCCATGTTCCCATAACAAATCAAAACCTCTGGGGGTACTGAATTGGAGACAGATCGTTTTCTGATTCAGGTCAAAATTACGATCTTTGCATGAATGGATGTATGAATGGGTCTGTCCTATAAACGGGCGTGACGTATAAGTGTGGCAGAATTCAAATTCTTGGCCATAGATGGCGCCACTGGAAAACAAGAACAATCGCACCGCTCTGCCTTAGCAGGCATAAGTCAACAACAACAAAAGAAAGAAATCATTATCATGATAAAATTGTACCAACACATATATAATAGGTATTTAATCTCCCTTATTCTAATGAATAAGGGAGATTAAATACCAATTATTTGAAATCAGTTAAGCCTTCAGGTATCCATTAGAAACTTACTTTAAGTTTTACAGACCATCGCCTATAGCCCATTGTATAATTCTTGTGCGACGTAAATAAACTACAATGCATAATTTTAAGGAGGATTGTATAAAAACTTTTTGAAAGTTTTGAAAAATTGTTCGGTCGATAAGCTTGTAAGAGATGTTTAAAATGAAACGAATGTTGTTTGGCAGGAAAAGTAAAGTTTCTCGAAAAATAAATAAGAGATGGATCTTAATGTTTTTGAAATGAGTTAAAGAAGAATTGCTACAGGCTATTAAAAAGAAATTCTATTTTCTGGACAACTTTATAAAGGTGAGCTTATTTAATTTAAATCATTTTTTTTAAATGTTTTATTTAAGTGTCAATAAATGAGAGAAAGAGTCCCATTTTAAAAAAGGAAATTTAACGTTTTTACTCTTTAATCTAAAAGTATAAATTTAGTCAGTTTTTTACAACAGAGATTTTTACCTTGAACTAATTATCGTTATTACCCATGTTTTTCCAATATTCATCAAGCACTTACATTCAATTCAATTTAACCCTTTCATGGGTCATTTATTTCTAGTAAAGGTAAATTAAAGTGTTTTTGGAATTGAAATTGTTTTAAGAATAGTAATTGATATAAGAAAAAAAAACTCATTTAGTTTATAAAAACGCATTTTTTTAGTGGTAAATATATTTTACACGACCTATTAGGAACTTATTGACTTTTATTTTTCTTTATTTATAAGATAAATTTTATAAATGCTACAAACTTCAAAAGGAATTATGTATTTTATAACTTTTATACGTTTTCTTAAACTAACAAATGGTTACCAATTTTATTCAAACCCACTTTAAGAAAGCTGAAGTTATTAAAAAATGGAAACCTAAATTAAAAGTGGTGGTAAATACACTTCCCACGGCCTTCGAAAGGGTTAAAAGAAGATCAATAAAAAATTGATTGAAATAGCTAAAGCAATATAAATAAACAATCAAAGCAGTTTCGTAAATATTTTTTAAAATAGTAATTTAAGCAGTTTAAAAGAAAATAAACTTCTATTATAAATTTTTTGAAACATATGTTCCAATTGAAAAATATAAAAATATTTCTTCATAGTGGGAACAATAAAAAATTTTTTTTTAAATAAAAAATTCGACTTTTTGATTTTTATTACATTATTTTGAATATTTCATTTCATGTTATGTTTAGCTGCCTAATATGAGTTGTATTCTGTTCTCGTTAAGTTAATATTAAGTTAATTAATAAAACTGGATTTGAAAAAATTTATGAACACAAAATTATTTTTTAAATATTGAAAAACTTTTATATTTTAATTTAAACTAATTGAACGAATCATTTNTTTTTTTTTTTTTAAATACAAGATTATTTTCAATATCATACTCACAATTTATTATTGCAAAATTTAAAACATTTATTATTGGTATATGATAATTTAATTAGAAATTACAAGATTTATTTTAGGACAAATTTATCGTAACATATACTATATAAATTCAAATTTATTAACAACTGGAACAAAAAGCAATATTTTATTAAGAACACACTTTTTATGTACGTACCCCATTATTTTTGCTATAGACCTTAAACGTGTTTTGAATTTTAAATAATACAAGAATCAATTTTGAAAATTAAACATTTAATATCAAGTATAACATTTAGAACATTATTCATTTACATTTCTTAAATTTTAAAAATGTCAATCATAAAAACAATACTACATCTGTTTCCTTCTACACCAGTCAAACCTTACAGGGTGCCAAAAAATATCTGAAATAAAAGAAATAAATAATTATCATGATAACATTTTACCAACACATTTATTAATAAGGGAGATTAAATACCAATTATTTGAAATCAGTTAAGCCTTATCCACAGTCACCTCAAAGACTCTGTATACAAACTGTTTATATATTTATTTTGTTTGTAATTTCATGATGAATGGGATATGGGTCTTCTGCGTGGCCCAGGTGCCCAGCTTTTGTAAAATAAAGTAAGTTAAGCCTTATTCACCAATTATGTCTGTAAATAAGTACCAACGCATATTTTCAAAGACGCCCGGTGGCTGAGCGGAAGCGCTGTCGTGGCACAGGTCCCTGGTTCTATCCTCGGGTCGGGAAAGGTTGACTCAGCCTTTCATTCCTTCAGTGGGTCGATAAATGAGTACCAGGCATGCTTAGGGACTAAACACTGGGGATTCCACGTTCGGCTGACCACCTAACCGGAACATCTGCTTCTGCATCCCAGAGTCCAAGGTCAAGAAAACTGAGATGGGCACAGTAGGCCTTGGCCCTTTATGGGCTGTCGTGCCGCTGAGTAGAGTTTAGTTTAGTTTAGTATATTTTCAAATCATGCCTGTATATAATTATCATATTCAAATTTCTTGTAATGCAAGTAGTTTTTGATTTATGAAGCAAAGAGCTTGACTTTTTTAAAAGCTACCATAATGCTGCTTACACCAAAATGTTTTTAAATCATTGTATATAGTTATTTCATGATGTATGGGATAGGGGCTGCTGCGCGGCCCAGATGCCCAGTTTTGGTAAATAAAATAAAGAAGTAAGTAAGCATTTAAGCCTTCAGGTATCCCTTCGAAACTTATTTCAAGTTTCCCAGACCGTCGCCTATCGCTCATTGTGCAACTACAATGAAATAGAAGCAAGAAAATGTCCATTTATAAGGAGAATTGTATAAAAAAACTTTTTGAATGGTTGTTTGATCAATAAGCTTTTAAGAGATGTTTGGCGGGGAAATTAAAGTTTCTCGAAAAATAATTAAGAAATGGATCTCAATGTTTCTAAAAAGAGTTAAAGAGGAATTGCTAAAGGTTACTAAAAATAAATTGTATTTTTTGGACTACTTTATAAAGTGATCGTATTTAATTTAAACTTTTTTTGAATGCTTTATTTCAGTGTCAATAAATGGAGAAAGAGTCCCATATTAAAAAAGGAAATTTAAAATTTTTTCTCTTTATTCTAAAAACATAAATTTCGCCAGTTTTCTAAAAGAGATCTTTTTTACCTTGAACTAATTATCCTTATTACCTATGTTTCATCAAGCACCACATTCAATTCAATTTAAAAGAACCTCAATAAAAAATTGATTGAAATGGCTAAAGTAATAGATATAAACAATCAAAACTGCATCGTAAATATTTTTTAAAATCGAAATTTAAACCTTTTAAAAGAAAATAAACTTCTATTATAAATTTTTTGAAACATATTTTCCAATTTAAAAATATACAAATATTTTTGAACTTACAGGCACAGTAAACAAAAATTTTTTTTTTCAATTAAAAGTTCGGCTTTTTGATTTTTACAACATTTTTTTGAATACTTCATTTCATAGCTTAGCTGTCTAATTATTAATAATAATTCATTTCATATATTTAGCTGTCTAATATGAATTGTATACTGTTCTCGTTAAGTTAATACTAAGTTAATTAATAAAACTGGATTGGAAAAGATTAATGAACACAAAATAATTTTTTTAAATATTAAAAACTTTTATATTTTATTTTAAACTAATTTAACGAATCATTTTTCCTGCTTGCACCTTATTAGAAGGTATTGTGCAATCATGTTTGTAAAAATTGCAATACCATTAAAAAATTACGCGAATCGAAGTAAATTTACATGGATGTAAAGTGAGGCATATCTCTCTCTCTCTGTATATATATATATATATATATATATATATAAACACAATAAATAAATGCAAAAGTCCCAAAAGAAAAAAGAGAAAAATTAAGAAAATTAATAAGTTTTACTGCGCATAAGCTGCTATATGGAACTCATAAAATAAGTCCAAAATGTAAAGAAAACATAAAAATAATTACAGAATAATGAAAAAAAAAAGAAAATTATTAAAAAAAATTCACTAAAAAATCCGGTAAATGAGATATAATCTCTTCATCAGCTCACACAATTATATCCGCAAAACGGAGTGCTTTCTAATATTGTATCAATATAACCAAAGCAAAATATATCCATACAATAATGTGAAGAGTACTAAAAAAATAAAGAAAAATATCATGAAGAAAAATATCTTTTCCAAAGATAATTATTAAAAGGGCAAAAATTAATAATAAGACAAAAATTAATTTAGATATTATTTTAAAGAAACATTATTTTTGACTCAAACAACGCTAAGTAAATGAAAGAAGTTTTTATTTTTATGCCCATAATGATTCTTGTAAAGAAGATTTATTCTTCATGAAAATTTCATGAATTCTAGGTAATTATTTGATGTGTGCTATTCAATCCATTAAATAAAAAAATAAATAAATAAAAACACTTGTATTTTCTTGGGATATGATAAAAGAGAACTATGGATACAGTCCCTGATGCCTGAAAAGATCCTAATAACGGGATGTTTGAAACGCCACCGCACGGCGTGGAAAGGAAAGCACTTCTGATCACTTTCGTAAACAATCTGTTGCTCTCGTTGAAATGTGAAGAACGGGTATTCTCGGATGTTCTTGATATCAACTATGTTGAACACAATTGTGTGAAAGGGGTTTTGATTTGAATTCTTTGATGAGGGTAAGTAAATGGATGCATTTGTTTTTAAAAAATATTTCAAAAAGCTTGCATGAAAGCATTTTTTAAAAAAAAATATTTCTAATTAAAAAAAAAAGAACTAGCGTTGTTTAATAAATAAAAACTTTCGATTGAAGCAGGGTTTGAGGGGGGGGGGAATTATGCATGGGTGAAAGCGAGGCGGAAGAGAAAAAGCTGGTCATGAAATCATTTAAGTTTTAACTTGTTTTTGGAAGGAGTAAATCTATGCTTTTTTAATAAACTACTCAAATTTATATATATATGCTATAATTGTAAAAAAATATCGGTAGTTACAGAAATTTAATGTTTCTCAAAAAAAAAAAAAAAACTGTTAGATTGAAATGCCTTTTGTACTAGTTTTTGCTCTTTTCCGTCTTGATATATATACGCTTTCAGCCCTGAAATTATGTTAAATTACTCATATTTATGAATGAAATTAGAAAATAAGATACTACATTAATCAATATATATATATTAATTAATGAAGTATTCGTACGGCGGAGAATGATTTGGATTTTAATTTTCGATTCGTTGTAAGCAACGGTATGTTATAAATGTTAAAGGCTGAAATCTGCGATGCATTTTACTTCACTTTTTAAAAAAATATTTTCTAGTGGTAACAAAATTTAAATAATTTTAGTATTTTTCAGTTTACGTAATTTTTCCACCACTGCTTATCAAAAATTCAAAGTATCATATCAAAGCAGAATATAGTTATCTCGTGGTCACGCTATGAAAAAGTAAGCGTAATTATCCTCATTCTATAGGCTATACTGTTTAATTCTCT
This sequence comes from Parasteatoda tepidariorum, assembly GCF_043381705.1. Classification (NCBI taxonomy): domain Eukaryota; kingdom Metazoa; phylum Arthropoda; class Arachnida; order Araneae; family Theridiidae; genus Parasteatoda; species Parasteatoda tepidariorum. Next base: position 74,881,255 of record NC_092213.1, on the reverse strand, counting down.
ACGAGTATATTAAAGCAGAAAAGAAAGCGGAGCAGTTGGCATCCCTGTATTTATGTATTAAAATTATCTTTCGCTTTATTTTTAGAATCTTATATTTGATAGTAATAGAACTAAACTTTCTAAATTCATGAGGGCTTTCAAAACCCTAAAAAGTGAAAATAATTTTGCTGCCGTGTAATAAACAACGTAAGTGTTTCGCGGTTGTTTCAGAGAGAAGTGGCTTGACAATTTTTCTCTTTCTGTTGATAATGTAAAAATAGAATTTCAAGAAAACAGATAGTTTTTGGTTGAAATATGTATGCCAATTAAATAAAAATCTCAAGTTTGAATATTTGCCGTTTACTTTTTTGTTTGTTTTTTTCTTCCTTTTTTTCAATTGCACGTCAGTATGGGTATTTTTAATTCTTTTGGAGGAACAACTACATATTATTTTTCTGAGAAAATATATCTTTGTGAAAATTCTATGAATCCAAATCTCAAAATGAAAATATATCTTAAAAAATTTGTGAAAAATTACAAAAAATGACAAAATAATGATTCGTTGAATTGCAGAAATTATCAGCAGTTAAAAATATAGAGAAAACAATGAAAATAATGTAATAAAGATGAATGGAAATAGAAGAAGAAAAATTATTGAAATAAAATAATTTTTAAAAAGGTTAAAAAAAATTTTATTTAAAAAAAACCCGGAGAAACAAAATAATGAAAAAATATAATGTCGTCTTCAGCTGACACGATTTTATCAGTAAAAGAAGCGCGGATATAATCGTGTGAGCTGAGAATTTTTTTTGAATAATTTTTCTTCTTCTTACTTCGTTAATCTTTATTGTATTATTTTCCAAGTTTACTCGATATTTTTAACTTATTTCATGACTTTAACTTATTTCATGACTTAACTTATTTCATGACTTATGCGCAATAAATAAAACTTATTAATTTTCTTAATTTTCATCAGTTTTCTCTGTTTTTATTCTCTGTTTTATATATATAA
>NC_092213.1:74827868-74879954 GCF_043381705.1 Parasteatoda tepidariorum | reverse complement strand
ATATATAAACTAATGTTATATCACAGAGGAACAATAAAAAGCTGGATGTATTCTTAAAATTTTATAACGAACGTTACGAGTGTAAGAAAACATTTAATTATTCAATGCAATTATTATTATCACTATATATTGTATTGAAAAGAAAGTTTGCAGGAAAACTTACCGTTAATAGTTATGTGAATGTAGAAGTGGTATCTGAAAAAAAAAAAGAAACGATGTTTTTGCTAGCATTAAAGTAAATTTACTACGACTAGATACTACTAATTTACTACTGCTAAAGTAAATTAACTAGCAAATTTAATAACAGGCTCTGTTATATATCCATATATAACATATCCACATATTACACATTATCCATACGTTGCATGTTTGCATATCCACACTAGCCCCATATAGTCATTATTTGTTCTTTTAAGCTCATTATTTGTTAATTAAAGAAAGACATATAAAAAGTGACTTTTAAAATATGTAGTAAGCATCTTCATTCATAACATAATTACTCCTATCATTAAAATCGTTGAATAAAAATAGTCTTAAGTCGCAATTAAAACAAAAATTAAGAGCTTACTTTTCCATCATAAAAACTTAGTTCGTTTAATTGACTTCGTCACAATCACAACATTAAAAATTATTTCTTAACAATTATGTTTCGTGTTGCAACTACGCAGGGAAATGTAATATAAATTTGCCAATCTGCTAAAATTTCAGGAGAAATTTTGAGTGATAAATAATAAAAAATATTTTGTTTGCTTACACCAGCAGTTCTCATTAAGTGTTCCGCGAAACACTAAGGTTCCCAGATTTTCAATTTTTTTTTATACCAGTGACGATTTCTGAAATTTGTTATTATGTTTATAACCTAATAATAATACATTTACTATTTTATTTATTGAATTTTTGAATTTTTTTATTAATATTAAAATAAAATATAAAAAGGAAATTTTTTTCTTCAAATATTGATAAATAGAATAAGTTACGAAAAGGATATGAATGCATAAAAGATTACATTAGTATTTCCCACCGAACTTCTCACCTGAAAAAAACATTTACCAAACTTAATAATAAAGAGATAATTGTTTTCCTGATAATCGTTCCTTACGCCACCAGAAACCATAAATCAGTTTAAATAAATAATCCCAAGAAACTGAAGCAGCAAGATTATTACTTAATTAAAAACTACATTCGCTTCAAAAATATAAAAATTGAAAATAACAGTCGACATAATTCAAGCGCTCAAAAACGGACGCACATTTTCCAGATTTGTCGTACGTGAATGAGACGAAACGGAAAGGATTTGAAATAAAAAACGTAAATTTGCTAATGAAAAATAAAGGTGAGAAACAAAACTTAAACCACGATAGCGAAGAGAAAAAAAAAACCACGGTGGGCGAATGGGGCAAATTCAACGCCTCCTACAACTGAAAGCCTCCACACGGTTTTTTGTAGGTAGTCCGATCAGACCACTATGAAGGTAAATCAATTAGCGCACAAGTGGTTCGCTTTCTAAATAATCTGCGCAGACTACTTATAAGAAACCGTGTGGATGCTTTCTGATGTAGGAGGCGATGCCAAATCAGGCAAAAATGCATTGGTGAGGAACAAATGACGTAACAAGGGAATCAGCATTCAAATTAAGAAAATAAGATTCCAGGGAATCAAGATGAGCTGATGTGACTGGGGCGAAGATAATTTCGGCGTTGTCGAAATTGAACATAAATCAGCTTATTTTATTCCTTATCAGCTTATGTTTACAGCAAAACGTAATTCAGTAATAGAATAGATATCTCTCCAGACCTAGAAAGACAGACCATACCTGATTGAAATGAAAGAGTTTTATGTGAAATGAAATCAATGAAAAAGTTTTATGTTTGAAAGAGTTTTATATTCCACATTAAATATATTCAAAATTTTGACAGTGTCAGATAGACAAGGGTACAGAGATACCAACTTGCTCCTGGACAGTGCGGATAAGTATTTTCGAGTGGTAGTTTTTTAATGTATGATTCATGGTTTAGTAAATTTTATTTATTAGGTTTTTACTCATCACTACTTCAAAGTAATTCAAAGGCTTATATGATATGCCACTTTGTTGCAAATACATACCTGCCAACTCTTCCGGATTTTCTGGAAGACTTTATTTTCATATTTAAAGTGGTAGCTATACTCAGGTTATTCCAATTAACTTTTTGAATTATAATGATAATTATAAATGAGTTTGACCACCACTACATATAAATGATTACAATAAATATATAAAAGCATAATAATTCTCGTGCAAGCGAATTTCAACGGAAACAAAATATAAATATATTTTTGATTAAAATTGTTTTTCGTTTATTGTTTTACAACCACACGGAAAATCCATTCTCGGAAAGAGTGAAAGTTGGCAGGTATGCAATTAAGTCAACCAAAAATGTTCAATATCCCAATACCAATAGTTAAAATACCTTATAATCAAGAGCAAATTCACTTGGAATGATCGTATCAAATGCACAACAGATAACGCAAAGGCAGCAATAATAGCCATACAACCATTAATGTTATGATCAGAATATGTCACTTAAACTAAGGAAGCTACTATATACAGCAATAATCTGCCCAATACTCACCTGCCTGGACAACGATACCTCAACATTTACTGTAGAAATTAAACTAATGATAAAGCAAGATCCTTAGAAAAATAACCTGTGCCAGATAAATCCGGAATACCAATATACACGCAGACTTCAAAATACCAACACTATCGCAGCATAATACACAAACTAAACGCACATTTTTTGATAAAGCCATTGAATGTAAAAAAGCAAATTTTAATGAAATCTTTAACACTAGGTTTACGGACCTTTCTTATATACCCATCTCTACGAACGCGCGTCAATTTGACGCATGAACGAATACAGCACTTTACAGAGATGCCAGTTCGCGACAGCAAATATATATTTTAAAGTGGTAGTTCATCAATTGTGATTCTTGGTTTAATGAATTCAGTTTAGTAGATTTTTATCCACCTCTGTTTCTAAATAATTCGTAGGCTTATATAATTCACCACTTCATTTATGCAACATTTAATTAGTAGTTGTTTGCAGTTTTTTAATTATTTTGGCGTATCCGAAGCCGTTGGCATCTCTGCACTTAGAAAGTAATGTAATTATATACTATAAGAAAAAAAAAATGAAAATATGAGATATGTATTTATGAAATATTCTAGTATTTTATTTTTCGATACTCGAACTAAGCAACTGGAATCTTCAAAATCTGACACTCTGACATCAATTGACCTGCTGCGTTTATTCTTTCTATTATTGCTTATCGGCAACAGTTGTTCATCGCTTGTTTCATTTGAGATAACGATATCGGATAACAGATCGAAGTATTGTCAGTACATTCCTATTTATTATTGATGTGATGTTTGCATGTTTACTCAAAATTTTGTCTAAATTACGATCGCGTTAAATTGACTCATATCCGAAGAGATAGGTATACCACAAAGAAAATTTCAATGTTTCAACGCTCTTGAAGAAAATAGGCTTCAATATATACTTACCTCGATTAATGGATAAAAGTCATTGCAAGAGATAAAATAAAAATTCAAACGGGTTTTGTAATTTTTCCTACAAAACTCGAAATGCGTCAAAATGACGCGTCCCGTAAACCTAGTGTTAAATTTGAAAATTATAGCAAAGATAAATACTACAGACCAATAACTGCACATTTCTCCTCCGACGCCTCATATCATAACTATCAAAACAGATAACTACATCAACCTTTCTGAAAATATCGTTTCCTCATGCTGATACAACTTCAACTTCAAACAAACATAGTTTAGAGCAAACTGCTCAATTTACCTTTTGATTCCTCTTTAGTTATTCAAGCTAAGTCCTTGAAACATTCATAAAAACAACCCCACTCCCTGCTTACTTCAATGCTTGACACAACTCTGCGCAACTTCAACTTCAAACATAGTTTAGAGCAAGCTGCACAATTTTTTGATTCCTCTTTAGTTATTTAAGCTAAGTCCTTGAAACATTCATAAAAACAACCCCACTCCCTGCTTACTTCGCTGCTCGACACAACTCTGTACAACTTCAACTTCAAACAAACATAGTTTAGAGCAAGCTGCTCAATTTACTTTTTGATTACTCTTTAGTTATTCAAGCTAAGTCCTTGAAGCATTCATAAAAGCAACTCCACTGCCTGCTTACTACAACGCTCAACCGAAATAGTGCTAAAATTCCAGATGAATGGGATAGGGGCCAGGTGTCCAATAAAATCAAACACTAGGACTAGGCAGTTAAGTCGAGGCTGAGTCTTTTAAAATGAGGGCAAAATCAACCGAAAATCTACTGTTCGTAAAATATTTTGTTAAATCGAGAGCTGTTGACATCACTGCGGGAATGATCAATTTTGTTTTAGATTTGAAAATGCTTAATATTACCTTAGTTTACATATTTATTTAAATTTGTATATGGTTATTCAAAAAAGACAACGAGAAAGAAAAGGAATTTTTATGGATAGCAATTTCAATTATTAAATTTTTTTTCTTCCCGAAGATTTATTGTTCAATGAGTGTATCACTTAACCTTGAGCTCTTCCTTTTTTTAAGCAAATAAAGCTAGATGGCATCATTTACTGAAAATTAAGACATTAAAGAATTGAATTCAATCAATTCCATTGTCACCATTGTCAATACCGTAGTATAGTGTCAAAACCTGTTGTAGAAACATCGATCAAACAAGAATTATACGGGAAATGTATTTCCTGCCATTTTTTATCCATCAGAGAATAAATACTAAGAATAAATTTATTTCCTTTTGGATATAAGACGATTCTTTAAAAAGCTATTAAAAGTGAAATTGCTTTTTTTAATGCTTAGCTCAAGTATGGGCGTATTTTTTTTTTAAAGTTATGAGTAGAGCCCGGATTTTGATGACCTAAAAAATCTCAATTAATGCCCTTAAAAAGTGCAAAAAATGCCCTTACAAACTGCAAAAAATGCCCGTAAAAAAGTGCAAAAAATGCCCTTAAAATGCGAAAATTGCGCTAAAAATGCCTTATGACATGACTTAAATAGAAGTAAAAATATTGAACTAAAACAATGTTTTACTCTTTAAAATTATTATGAGTCGTTTCAAAAAATATAAAGCAATGCAATACTTGTTCTACGTTCATTAAAGTTTGAAAAATATGTTTTATATCCTAAAATAATAAAAAAAAAAAAGGAAAATATATTGACTCCAAAACATTTTCATTTTGTATAGAAACTTAAATGAATATAACAACTTCCATCTCATAATATTACTAAATATCAGAATTACAGTGGATTATTAATTTTTTTTTTAATATTTTGAAATGTAAACGAGCGTCTCTTGTCTGAAAGCAAATTTTTATACCAGGAGAAGCTTCTTTCAACGTCTACTAATGTTATTGGTGCGTACTTGAAAAGAACGGTCACACTTACTGACAATTCTTCTTTAATTTGAAAAGAATTTTGCTTCACCTCTTAATATCCTAGGGATTTTCTTCATTGTTTGGAAGCCAGTGTAATAATAAAAAATTATAAAAATAATAAAAATTAGAAAAAAATTAACAAAAAATTTAAAAAATGCTTTAAAATCCAAAAAACGCCCCAAAATTTACAGAAAGGGCCCTATAAATCTCAAAAAATGCTCTAAAGGACAAAAAATGTCCAAAAATGCAAAAAATGCAAATGTCATCAAAATCCGGGCCTTAGAGTAATGAGATTCTTTTTTTCTTTTACAAAATTACTCTCTCTCTCTCTCTCTCAGGACTCTATACTGAATGTCTGATTTCGGTTTTTTATTTGCTCAATCTCAGAAAAAATTGATTCAACATTGAACAATAATAATGGTACTTTGAACCATAAACCGGTGCAAATTGGCATCAACCTAAAAAAATAGAAGCATTGCTGTGAACCATGAGATTGCTTTGAACTATGTTTAAGTTCGCGTTGAACTATAGTATCTTGTAATTATGCTTAAGAAGTAAGATAAAATGCTTCGAACCTTAATATGGTTGCTGCCAAATGTAAGATGAAACTGTTCAATATAGTACTTCAAAATTTCGAATAACGAATTGATAGATTGCTGATTTTAGGAATTTATCGAAAATGATTTTAAAGTACAAATGTTAGGTAAGAGATAGTATAGGGTATAAAGGGTGTGAAAATAACAGAAAAATTATGATTATTTGTCGTCAAAATTGGGTAATCAAAACAAAAAGTTTTTAAAAATCATTAAAAAAATATTTACGGTGTGATGCCCAGAAGGTGTTCCATCAAACCCAAAGTTTTTGTAGAAAGATCACCGGGGTTCCAAGAGTGAGAATTTTTTTTAAACCTGTAATAATTATCTTTGAAATAAAGTACGTTTGTATACAACCAATGAGCTATAACTTATTTAATACATCGGTTATTCAGAGATGTCAACTGCTCCGACTTAGTCAAAATATTTTAAAAAACGGTAGAAAACTGCAATCTAAAATTTGAAGATTTTCGGTTGATTTTTCCATTTTTAAAATGCTCAACTGAAGCGAAATGGCTTATCACTTAAGCCTTAAAATTACTTAGAAGAAGTAGCGACTAAAAACCCTATAAATCTAATTTACTAAACCAAATATCGTGCATTAAAAGACCACCACTCGAAAACACTTATCCGCTTTCAGGAACAAGTTGGCATCACTGGGTTATTTTAATGAAATTATTTAAGCTAAATACTAACGATAAAAGAAATAACAAAATTTAATACGAATCGACCAGTTATTGCTGGGATCGAACCCGGGTCATAGGAAGGCGAACACTCTATCCCCTGAGCCACCACGGCTCATGTAATATTTAATATACTTCGTAAGTTTCACCATACTTTAGATAAATTAAAAATAAATAAAGACTAACAAATCAGAAATTCGAATTCACTTTGTTGTTAATACCTTTTAAAGCCAACACCTCCGAATCAATCAATTTTCTCTATTCCTTCATTACTCTATTACGTCATTACTCTATTCCTTCATTTACTCTATTCCTTCATTTACTCTATTCCTTCATTTACTTTATTCCTTCAAATTTCATGATTTTCAAAAATACGGCTGCTTCGCTGCAGCTTACTAAGATTTCTGCTTATTTCCAACATTTTTTACCGAATGATTTTAAAATTGTAGGTATTAAACCTAAAAAGAAGTTATTCATTTCCAGCTTTCGTTTTGGTCAATTCGGACAATGCATGGGTAAAAATGAGCATGATATTAAAAATTACGTCAACAGTTTTGCAAATGTAAAATCTTTCGAAATATTTGCTGCTAAAAAATTTTTTTTACATAGAATTATTATTGAAATATTTCCATTATTTTGATCTACCCCTTTGTCAATTTATTACGCATTCATTAAAATTTTAGGAAAAAATATCTATTAATTTAGAATTTAAAAAAGTATATAATGTGCGTCTACACTTTTGTGGCATACTGCATTCGTAGAAATTATAATCCTCTGTGAATTTAAGAAAATAGATAAAACTTCATCGTATTAGTCAACTGTGGGTTAAAAAAAACGAGAAAACCTAACAAATATAGCATTGTATTTATTATATTAAGAATAGTATTAGAATGTTAAATGCTATATCTTTATTTCAGAAACAAAGATCAAAATATACCTTTCTCAGACTTAAATGTTGTCATAAACGATAAAATCTCGAGCTCTTAAGTATTTACTTTGTCATCATTCAGAAATTTTTTTTCTTTTCAAAAAGAACAAGCAAGTTTTTCTTTTTTGGAGTGTAGACAAAACACGTGAAATGATTCTTCTTTCTTTTCTAGGTCAAGGTAATTCTAGAGAAAAGGTTAGAGAGCACATTTTTCTTTTATCTTCAGTTGGCTTAATTAGATCATAATATTTTAATTTCTCTGTCTCTGCTCGAATCACTTCGTTAGTTGAAACATTAAATTTACGATAAATTAATATGGACCAATAAAAAAATAAAACTATTTGGAGTTATATTAATTAATTAATCTTCTTTCTTTCACTAATAATTCATTGTAGTGAAACAATGACATACAAGAAAAAAATTTTTTTATAGAAAAAGATGATAAAAGCACAAAAAGTTTAGTAATTGTTGTATGTAAGTATTAATAATATACAGCAATCAATTATAAGTTTTTAAATTTTTATTTAATTATTTATATATTTATAGGCGATTCATAAAGGATGTCACAAATTTTTTTTCATTATTTCCGACACCTTCATCTTCTATGTCACAAAGCGTCACACTTCACAATACTCCCGTGTCACAATACATCAATACGTGTCACAAGCAACAAAACACATGTTATAAATCACATTATAAATTTTATTTATTTTGACAACTATGTGTTTTAATGTCATTTGTGAGCTTAACAACAATAATGATCAGATGTATACTTTTTCCATGAAAAAATAAACTGTAAAAAAAATATTAATCTGCTGATTTTAACACTTTGCGGGGGAGAAAATTTAAATAAAAAAATCAAGTGAAGAAGAGAATTTCAGCCATCATATGCTAATGCTCTATAAAGCGATTTTTGTTTGTTTATATTTTTCAAAATGAAAAGTGGTTGATTTGAACTTGCGTTGTTTAAGAGATAAGAACTATTACAGAACTATTTTAGTGGTTTTTAGTATTGTTAAAAATTAGTGGGGCAGTTTTTTTTACCTCCGCTGCCTGGAAGGGTTAAATGTTTAAACTATATGTGTAACCAAAATTCTTATTACCAATCCCCACCACATTGTCACAATTTCAAGTTTCTCCTCATCTAGTGTGACATCATTTGTGGACGGCCCCTTACAAACTTCTTTGCCAATTTATTGTTTTATTGATTCAGCTGTTTTACTAAGTCATTGATTGCTTGTTTCATTTCGCCTGTTTTATTCACTCAGTCATTTATATGCACACGCAATCGTTGATTCAATTACCCATTTTTCAAATCGAAGCGATTTCGTATACTGCTTTATACGACTGCAAAGCTTATAAATAATGTCCCCAATGGTAGACCGATCATGATTTAGAGCCATTGATGTCTGGCTTACCAGGAGAGGTGTTCGTGGTTTTCTTTTTAACGACACGCAAATCCCACGGCTTCCAGTGGTCCTTCAAAATTGTTTTATTGGAAATTCACCTGGGTCCACATTTTCCCAAATGTTACAAATTCTCTCCTCTCCCTTTTGTTTATTGAAATTACATGCATTTGCAAGCTTGTGTACTCAATTTTGGCTTATAAACCTTTGTCAAATAGAAGAACACATAGCACAGTACAGAAAAGGACAGTACGAAGATACAACCAGGGTAACAGTGGAATTCAGAGCAGCTTTCTTCACACTTAGCACAGCGTTTAGCGGGCGAAATCGCTCGGCCAACGAGAACATATTTTTTTATATGTGTTTGAGTAACTAAATTATCATTGGTGGTCAGGAATTTTTCATGTTAACTTTTTTAACGTCAGCCAAGTAGCCGAGCTGTCAGCGTGCATGACTGTGAAGCCAATGGTTGCGGGTTCGAATCCCGCTCAGGGCATGGATGTTTCTCTCTCTGTGTGTGTTGTTCTGTGCTGTGTGATGTGGCCCACTCTATAAACGGGTATCTGCGGCAGTGTGGCGTGGGTGATGTTGCTCGCCTACGTGACTTAGGTTCACAGGTGCCCACTGGGTAACGATAAATGATCAACACTTCCGGCATCTTCCGAGGTGAAGAACGAAAGATCAGTGCCTACCCGTGAAAAAAACTTTTTTAACTCATGAAATACATTTTATGACAAAAATTTGTATAGCGCTGTAATATTTTTGAGAGCTGACCGGTCTGTGTAACTAACTTTGAATCAGATAGGTTCTGGGTTCGAATCTCGGGCAAGGCATGGATGTCCTTTCATTCTCTGTACTATCTGTCCTTACTGTTGGCACACCTAACATGGTGCCCTGAAAGAGTGGCCAACAAATCTTCTCTTCATGTACCTGTATGACCTAGGTCATTATACAGGTGGGCATTGACGAGATATTAACCCATGAAATTGAACTGAATTGACGAAATATTAACTCAGGTGGGCATTGGAAATTAAAAAAAAAATAATAATTTTGAGGAATCACTGGATCTAGGTCAGTTTTACTAAAACTCGGAATTCCTAAGATCTGGGTCAGTTTTACTCAAAAACTTTTTCCCGGAAACGAAGTTTTTCCAAAGTTCGATTTCAGAGTTCTACTGAGTTGAGTTCCAAACTTTCAAGATTGGGGAATTGAATATTGACATAGCTGTTCCACACTAGCTATAAAATAAAACAACACAACATTTCTTTTATTTAAGAAAAGAAAACTCTTTAAAATTGCAAAAAATATTTTGGAAAAATCATGCTTAAAAAATCCTATGTAAGCAAAAGGGTTGTTGTTGTTGTGGTAAGCCATTAAGGCACTGGGTGCGTGGCTGTTCGTGTTTTCCAGTGGCGCCATCTGTGTCCATGAATTTGACTTTCGCTACACCCATACGTCACACCCGTTTATAGATCGGAGACAATCATACATCTATTCATTTATCCACAGATCGTAATTTTAACCTGAACTAGAGAACGATCAATCACTTATCCAATACCCCCAGAGGTATAATTTGCTATAGGAACATGAAGGACTTTGTGACCCGACAGATTTAACCCGTCACCATTTACTAATCAGTCGGCTGACTTCGAACTCTCAATATCATGAACGTGAGCCCAGCGCCCTACTAACCAGGTTATCCCGCCCTAGTAAAAGGGTTTCAATTCGCTTATTTTTGCTGACAAGGTCAACGGAGGCTTCAAAACTAAAAAATGAACGCTTTCAATTTTCAAAACTTTGATTTTCATAATTAGCACAGAAAATACTGGCTTAAAATGGACGAAGCTTTACTTGATAGTTATTTATAACTGAACTGTTATCACTCACAACATTCATAAAAATAGCTAATTATTCTCTAAGAAGATGTATTTCACAGTTTTCGAAGAATCGCCGCGGGCTGTAAGTGACAGTTAAACATTATTTCGGGCGTTAAGGGTTAATGATATTTACTTTAGCTTCCGATGTTCTATGTTTAGCTTGATGTTCTTGCGAATTCAAGCGTTAATCTCATCTGTTGAGTATCAAACCAATTTGAGAAAAACCTTGATTTTTTTTTCTAATATTCATTATGAAACACTTTTTATGCAAATGTCATGGTGATTTATTTTTCAAAGTTAATACATAATGTAAAATAAACTAAATCTGCATACAAGGACAGAAAAAAAAATGAATAGGGATATTATATTTTTCGAAGGAGACTATTTTTTTTCCGATGCAATTTTGAAAAAGCGCATGTCCGACATCTGATAAAGAGAGCTTGTCGCGAATCAATATCCGCTTTCGTACAAAAAGTAACCGCACATAAAATCAATGTCTATAAAAATTCAGTATTTGGCGACTGCCAATCCTCTTTCTGTTGACAGTTTTCTATTTCTAGTAACATAAATAAACAAAGTATACTCCCTGGGAGTATTGATTGACACAGAGACCTACGTTTAACGATAGCTTCAATTTGTTTTCACCCTTTAAAATTTAAATGGGAATGCTTGCTACAATAGATCTATATTACGAATTAAATTTACGAAATTTATTCGCTAAATATGTATCTAAATGTATACGCTAAATATATATTGGTTGCTACATGCAGTACAAATTAAATTTATGAAATTTAAATAGGATTGATTGCTACAATAATTATACATTACAAATTAAATTTACGAAATTTATTCTCTAAATATATAGTGGTTGCTACAATAAATATACATTACAAATTAAATTTACGAAATTTAAATAGGATTAGTTGCTAAAATAGATATATATTACAAATTAAATTTACGAAATTTATTCGCTAAATATATATTGGTTGTTACAATAACATACCTGCCAACTTTCACTCCTTCCGAAAATGGATTTTCAGAGTGGTTGCTAATCAATAAACGAAAAACAATCTGACTCAAAAATATATTTATATTTTGATCCCGTTGAAATTCGCTTGCGCAAGGATTATTATGCCTTCATATATTTATTGTAATTATTTATATGTAGTGGTGGTCAAACTCATTTATAATTATCATTATAATTCAAAAAGTTAATTGGAATAACCTGTGTATTGCTACCACTTTAAATATGAAAATAAAATCTTCGGGAAAATCCGGAAGAGTTGGCAGGTATGCAATATATATATATATATATTGCAAATTAAATGTACGAAATTTATTCACTAAATATATATTACAAATGAAATTTGTGAAATTTATTCGCTAAATATATATCTAAATTTATTCGTTAAATATATTGTGGTTGCTACTATAAATATATATTGCAAATTAAAATTGCGAAATTTAAATAGGATTGATTGCCACAATAAATATATAATACAAATTAATTTTACGAAATTTATTCGCCAAATATATATTGGTTGCTACAATAAATATATATTATAAATTAAATTTAAGAAATTTGTTCTCTAAATATGTACATAAATTTATTAGCTAAACATGTATATAAATTTATTCGCTAAATATGTATATAAATTTATTCGCTTGATATATATTGGTTGTTACAATAAATATATATTACAAATTAAATTTACGAAATTTAAATAGGATTGGTTGCTGCAATAAATATATATTACAAATTAAATTTGTGAAATGTTAGTTATCTTTTTAACTCGGCGTTTGCACCACTGACCGATTCGTCTGCACTAGTATGAAATATGAAATTAAAGTCATTATTAAAGTCATAAACTGGTTTAATTTGTGAAATTTATTCGCTTAATATATATTGGTTGTTACAATAAATATATATTACAAATTAAATTTACGAAATTTTTTCTTTAAATATATATTGGTTGTTACAATAAATGTATATTACAAATTAAATTTACGAAATTTATTCACGAAATATATATCAGTTTTTTTTAATGTACGAGTTCAAAATTTTGGCTAATTCTAACAAAAAGCATAAGGTGGCTTCGAATAAATTATTTAACCTTTGCTTTTTAAACTACTTGAATTTATTAAATTGATTTTGGCTTGCTTGCTTTATTTGGAGAAACTGGACACCTGGGCCGCGCAGCTGCCCCTATCCCCGCGCTTCCCAAAGTGTGGTACGCGTACCCCCAGGGGTACGGGAACAGTTTAGCGGGGGTACGCGTTCTTATGCAAAATATCTTGTAACAAACAAAAATTTAAATTTTTTTTTTTTAAAATAAAGCTAGCCATGAAAATTTACGATTACGTATTTTTCTTTTGGTTATTTTTTGCAGAGTTAACAGTTAATAATTAGTGGTATCAACAGCCAGTTGTGATTTTTAACTTTTGTGCAATTTTTTTATAGCAAAAAATGCATTCATTTTTCTTATTAGTGGTACACAGCGTTTCGAAAGGGTACGCAAAAGTGATAAGTTTGGAAAATGCTGCCCTATCTCATACATCACGAAAATAAATACATTGAGGTAAAAACATTTTGAATTTAGCAACATTGGGGTAGCTATAAAACTTGGTTTTGGCAGGGCTGCCAACTTTCTACGCTTTTTGTAAACATTTATTCTAGTGGTGCCTAAGTTAATATATTTACGTATTATTCTTTATTTATTTGAACTTATATTTTACCCCACTACTTATAAATGATTTAAAAATTCATATATAAAGGCACTTTGTTCCCGCTTACTTCGTTGTGAGGCTAAAATGTTAACAAAATTACAAAAAATATCGAACTTTTTGGCTTTTAAATGTGCACCACTCTATAAAATATTTCGCAAAATGAGTAATAGTTTTCAGGTCTGGTTTTGGGAATGCTGTATCATTAATTAAAATGTAACACTTAAAAGACGCATTAACCGGTTAACGCCCAGCGTCATATATTTAGGACAGTTCCTTTTTTCAAAGACATTCACTGTGGTGGGAAACTTTTTTCAGCATTTTCATTTATCTGGGAGAATTAAAAGATTTTCAGACACCAGAATGATTTAGTTATTTCTGATTAGATCTAGAATTATAAGGAGCAAGTACCTTTTGATCTATCAAAGACTTTTTGAATGCCCTAACAGTAGAAAAACCAATCAATTTCGATAATATATTATACCACTTTTTCCATAAAACCACTTTTTGTACCATTTCAAAATATAAATTCGGGACAAAACGGGTTAAAGTATTAAAAAACTGCATAATATATAAAGCCTATATGTATTATATTCTGTGATTAATTTATGTTCTTATTGTTTGAAATTAATTTTATTAAATGTTAAGTGTGATATAGCTATTGTTTTTTTTAAAACGTTTTTGATGTGGGGAAGTCATTATGTTTACAAAAATTTTGTGAGACCCCATTATATTAACGGAAATTTTGTGGGACCCCATTATATTAACGGAAATTTTGTGGGACACCATTATATTAAGGAAAATTTTGTGGGAGCCCATTATATTAAGGAAAATTTTGTGAAACCTCATGTTATTAACGAAAATGTTATGAGATGCCATTATGTTAACTAAAAGTTTGTGACACCCCATAAGCATTGCGCAATTCTGACACAAGTGTAAGTGAAACTGTCAATTTCCTCACTTGTACTGTAATTTACTACTTAAGTCACTAACTTCAATTTTTAATTTTAATATATGTGAACATTTTAAATCAAAATAGCAAACTTAAAAATATAATTCAATAACAAAAAAAAAAACTCAATTACTTGGGTAAATTCGGATTACGAAAAAAGTTCTTGGTGATAGCAAAATTATAATGATATGTTAAAGAAATGCCAAAATTGTCAAATTTTTGGCAACCCCGACTGCAGGTGCCGAGACCCCAATAGCAGCCACCCCCAAATTTTTAGGATATAGATAAATATAGCACTTGTATAGATAAATATAGCACTTGCACATAACAAACTCAGTCTAAGATATGATTTGTAATAACAAAGACTTGATTTCTTTTCTAATCTAAACTAGTATACATTTTTGTCGTAAATATTTCTCAGTAACCACGATTTTATTGTCAGCTAATTCATCTTAATAAAATATACTATATTAATAAATTATTTTATTGTGGCCAAATTCTATCCCGATGTATTTTCTACTGTGCTTTTGTTATGTAAGTAATGATAAGTGAGATATTGCCATTAAATTAAATGATATCATTATTATCGTTTGTAATTGAAACATCTCAGAGAAGTTAGTGACTATCATAAATTGTTTGAACAATAAGGAACAGTTATTTTCATTATCATGCTTTATGAAAAATGTCGTTGTTGATTTTTTTTTCCTTCAGTAATTGTGACTTTTATAATATATCATGGAATTAAAAATAAGAAATATATATTTGCTTTTTTTTTTTAATAAATCGTGATACAGTTAGTGAGTCACTAACGCTGAAATGCGTCTCACGAAACTAATGTTAAAAAATCTGTTGGAAATTTTTTTTTTCTTTTTGGTTATTAAGCATATAAATTTTTTTCTGAAAATTGTTTTAATAAATATAATAAAATGCTTTTGTTAAAGTAAAAATTTAGTTTTAAAAAGAAATTAAAAATCTTAATTTGTTAAAGTATACTACTTTGTGTTTATCTGCTAACGGTCTTTGAAGAAAAATTTGCTCTTGGAAGGGAGCTCTTATTTATATTGGAAGTAAGTACTGGACGAGATTTGTCTTCCTAGAGGACTTTCTGATGGAACTAACCCGAATTTGCGTTACGTGGAGAGGGAAGCCACGAAAACTTCCCACTGTTAGCCTGACGGCAAGGGGACTCTTACCCACCATCCGTCTACCACAGAGGAAAATTTACGGCAATACTGTGGTCGGTGCAAGCCGGATGCGGAATTCGTATTGTCCAGCCATCGCTGGGATTCGAACCCGGTTCACCTCATTGGAAGGTGAACGCTCCATTCCCAGACCCATCACGGCTCTACCAGTGATATTTTATTTTATTTTATGACCGCCGTTGAACAGTCGACACAGTTTTTGGGTTTACGACTACTAATGTTCAACGCCGTAGCCTTGTAATTTTGAACCAATCCAGAAGACAAGGACACTCCTGGATCGGTAACCCCAGTGGTATTGATCTACCAGTGATATTTTGATGATCAATAATCGAAAAAACAACAACGCATGTCTATTCAGAGAAAATGCGTTTTTGAACCTGAATTCAAAACTTAAAATATCGGCTGCACTAATTAATTGGCTAAGGCCCTTAAACTATTAAAATTGAGGGATTGAGCTTGAATAGCTTTTCATCTTAACGATTGAATTTTCTCGTACTATTACTCAGTCTAATACTTTAAAAACCTAGAGTTAAATATTATAATTAATTAGTGCAGACGGTATATTAAGTAACGAAATCAGACACAAAAAACTTTTTTTTCCCGAAAGATTTTGATTTTTGACCCTCAACGTATGGGGTTAGCCCCAATCTAGGAAATATAGCTAAAATAACGGCTAAAATAAATAGCTAAAATATCAGGAGAGCGGTTGAAAGTTTTGACTCCTAACTTTAAATTTTACTTTTTGCGTATCCTGTTAGATCTTTAAAATCTTATATATTTCTAAAATTTGTGCATATATAATTCTAAAATTTGTTTAGTTATAGATAAATCCATTCAAAAAAGAAATTTTTAATTCGCTATTACTATTTTTCATTATTTAATAATTATAATAATTATTAATTAATAAAAAATGTAATTGTAAGGTATTAAAATTTTGACATCATTTTAAAAAAGGTAAATTTAAATGGCAAAATACAAAATTTGTTTCTGAGTTTATCATATTTAAAAAAAAAAATCGTATATTTATTTTTTTCTCGCAAGAACTACAACATAGGCAAATTTTATGAAAAATGAAAAATTTAAAAACAAAAATGGCAGAGAAAGATGGAGAACTAATTACCATCGTCCAAAAATGTTAGTAAATTATAAATATCTGTGTGACAACTGATGAATTGAATTCCTAAAATTGACTTGAAATAAAAACCTTAACAACGTTATTAGTTACCACTTTTTATTCTTTTTCCAGACTGTGGCCTGCTTGAGCTATGCGACTCATTGTGGTCGAACAATTCTTGTTTATTGCTTACAGTTAAAAAATTTTCGACCATTTTTTAAATAATGTAATAAAAAAATAATAAACACTTATTAAAACTTGTTCTCTAACTGACTGATCATGGGTTAGAGTCCCTTTACCGTCAGGGTAACCGTGGGAGGTTCTCATGGTTTTCCTCTCCGTGTAACGCAAACGCTGGTTAGTTCTATCAAAAAGTCCTTCACGAAGGCAATTTTCTCCCAATACTTGATCCAGGAGTTCCCTTGTCTTCTGTATTGGGTTCAAAATTGCAAGGATACAGAGTTGAACATCAGTAGTTGTAAAGCCAAAAATTGGGTCTGCTGTTCAACGACGGTTATGAAATAAAAAAACACTTATTCAAACTTGTTTTCTTTTTTTGTGTGTGGAATTAAGTTAAGATAAAAAAATTATGTAATTGTTTGCTAAAATTGTTTTATTAACTCAAAAAGCTCTCAGGATGTAGCAAAAAATAAAATTAACAATGGAGGGGTCCAAATTTTCGACCAAATCTAGAATTTTGGCCAAATTACTGAGGCCTTTAATTCCCAGATTACAGCTACCCTTTACTTTAAGGACAAGATAATCCAAATTTTACGAAAAGAAAGTCTAAGAACGCTCGGAAAAAGTACGTTTTTGTTTTTATAACTATCAGCACTCACTAATTAGCAAATTTAGGGTTACGCTCTCTAACCATAAAAATTGAGTCTTAGTACTTAGAAATCCTATAATTAGATCACCAGTTATTCGATATGTTCTTTTAGCGCACTGTACTACATAAAATTTAAATAATGCAAAAATAAAACATGAAAAATTTGTTATAACCACTATATATGATAAATATTGTTTAATAATATTTTTACAAAGTTGTGAAGTACCCAATAAAATATTGAAGCCTTACTATTTTTAGAGGCATTTGCTAGATTGGTATATACTAATTGGCGAGTGCTGAAAAAATTTAAAAACAAGTTGAAATATATAAGAATTTTTAGTAATAGTAGCGAGATTTTTTTTAACCCGTTTTGTCCCGAATTTATTTATTGAAATGATACAAGAAGTGGTTTTCTGGAAAAATTGGAATAATATATTACCGAAATTAATTGGTTTCTCAACTGTTAGGGCATTCAAAAGTCATTGATAAATCAAAAAGTACTTGCTCCTTATAATTCTAGATCTAATCAGAAATAACTAAATCATTGTGGTATCTGAGAATCTTTTAATTCACCCAGATAAATGAAAATGCTGAAAAAAGTTTCCCACCACAATGAATGTNACTTTAATTATTGTTAGTTTGATCATATATATAATCAATGTTAATTCAAAGTATAACTAAATAGTTTTATTTTGAACTAAAGTAATGGTGAATTAAATAAATCAAACAATTATAACTCCGCCCACAAATAAACCGCTAAAGAATTACTTTGATTACCAGTTTTATCTTTTTACCCCGGTTGATACGGTTTTAGGCTGGCACGTAATTGTGACAGTCGGCGCGAAAGGGTTAAAAAGGGGAGAAAAAAAACGTATGAACAATTATCACTAGATTAAAGTTTTTCAATTTTCAGACAAAATCACTTTAAATCAATTGTATGGAATTTTATTTAAGTATAAATTTTCTTAAAACTATACAGCGTTCCTAGTTAAGCGTTCCTAGCTGGATGTTATTTTCATGAAGATGAAACGAAAAAATTGAAAAAAGATAACTCAATTAATTAATTCCTGTAATTATAAGGCATATATAGCTCGCAATAATATTTTGATAAAATTAAACTAAGAACGCTCGGAAAAAGTACGTTTTTGATTTCATAACTATCAGACTTTGTGCACTCACTAATTAGCAAATTTAGGGTTACGTCCTCTAACCATAAAAGTTGTGTCTTAGTACTTAGAAATCCTATAGTTAGATCACCAGTTATTCGATGTGTTCTTTTTAGCGCACTGTACTACATAAAATTTAAATAATACAAAAATAAAACATGAAGAATTTGGTATCACCACTATATATGATAAATATTGCTTAATAATATTTTTAAAAAAGTTGTAACAACATCGAATTGCAGTTAAAATTTCTATCATTTCTAGAGGCATTTGCTAGTTAATATATTAATTGGCGAGTGCTGAGAAAATATAAAAACTAGTTAGGTTGCCACTAAGTTATATGTTGAAATATTTAAGAATATTCAATAATAGTAGTGAGATTTTAAATGAATGGACAAAACTAAAGAAAAAAAAATTCCACATAACTTTAAGAAAAGAAAAAACGTATGAAAAATTATCACTACATTAAAGTTATTTAATTTTCAGACAAAATCCCTTTAGACCAATTCTATAGAATAATATTTAAGTATAAATTTTCATAAAACTATGCAGTTAAGCGTTCCTAGCTGGAAGATGAAACGTAAAGTTTCATAAAGCTAACTCAATTAATTAATTCCTGTAATTATGAGGCATATATAACTCGCAATAATATTTTAATAAAATTAAACATCCGCGGAATCTAATAATGGGTGACATGGACTACCTGGTCAATAAGGCCACCTCCGTAAATGATGAATTGTCTATTGTATCAATGCCTGTGTTATCAAGCCCGTGATAGAGTGTTCGCCTTCCAATGAGGTGAACCGGGTTCGAATCACTGCGATGGCTGGTATATACGGATCCGCATCCGGCTGGCACCGACCACAGTGTTGACGTGAAGTATCCTCAGTGATAAACTGGTCACGGACGGTAAAGAGACCCTTTACCGCCAGGCTAATCGTGGAAGGGTTTCAGATCAATACCGCTGGGAAAAATATTTTTCTGCAGTCTTAAATATGAAAGTGTATGTGATTTTTCCGGATTTTCCGAAAACATTTATTTTTACATTTGAAATGTAACAAAACTTACCTTTTATTCTATGTCATTCTTTGATTTGTACTTACTTGGACTTTAATTTAAAATAATTTTCAACATTAATGCATAGGAAATAGACATAAATACATGATACGCTTACAACAGAGGTATTCTGTAAAACTTAATATTTTTGTGTGCAGTTTTTTTATTTTTTATTCTCATGTAACAAAAACTTAGGAAAAACATTCTTGGAATAAACAAAAGATAAAAAACGCAGCCAAACCTTAATTTCAATAATATGATGATTTCGTTATAAAAAATAAATAAACAAACATAAAGAATAATCAATAAGAAAAAACTTAATTCATTCAGCATTTGATATTTAAAATTGTAAAGAACTTGCTTTAACCGTTAAATTTTTATGCATGTCTCTTTTTTTTTAAATGTTAAAGACTGGAAATTCTAATTCTTCAGTCTAAGCATTTACAAGTGGAAACGTTTAACATTCCTGTCAATTAAAATCTATTAATAGTGTAAAAATAATTTTTGTTTCCTAATCTAGGGATTTTTCTGTTATTTAACTATTTATGCAAACTTGCTACCACTTTTTTCTTAAGTTTTCCGTTATTGCAAATAACAGTTCATTTAATTTTGTGCTGCGAATGTCTAGCAGCATGTCATTTTAAAAGAGGGTTTTTGTATCACTTTTCCAAAGAAAAAAAGTGGTATTGCAAATATTTTATAATTTGAATTGTGGAAATCTGGCTAGTTCCGTCAAAAAGTCCTCCACAAAGATAAATTTATCCCAGTATTTGATCCAGGAGTTCCCCTATCTTCTGGATTGGGTTCCAATTTGCAAGGCTACAGAGTTGTTATTCAACGACGGTTATAAAATTAAAAAACATTTATTATTTTTTTTGTTTGGAATTATGTTTAGATAAACAAATTATGTAATTATTTGCTGAAATTTTTCAATTAACTCAAATAGCTATCTAGATACAGCAAAACACGCAAAAAGTAAAATTAACATGGAAAGGTTCAAATTTTCGACCAAATTTGGAATTTTGGCCAAATTACCGAGGCCGTAATTCCCAGATTACAGCTACCCTTTAGTTTAAGTGCAATGTAATCCAAATCTTTTGAAAGAAAGCCTAAGAACGCTGGGAGAAAGTTTGATTTCATAACTATCGGACTGTCTGCACTCATTAATTAGCATATTTTGGGTTAGGAACAATGTATGAAATGGGCGGCCCGGTACCGGTTAGCGGGTTGGGGAATACTGATTTAAAAGACACAAAAATAAAAGATGACAAATTTGTTATCACCACTATATATGATAAATAATGTGTAATAAGTATTTCACAAATCTGCAATTAATTTGAATGAACGCATAGTACACTTACTTAATCATAAAAAGCATTTGCTTGTTAATGAACTAATTGGCGAGTGCTGAAAATATATAAGATCAAGTTTGGTTGCTCATAGTTTAGAGGTCAAATACATTGGAATTCTTCGCAATGGTAGCGAGATTTAAATTCAATGGACGAAAGTGAAGGAAAAATAATTATTTCCAGAAAATTTTAAAATAAATTATCACATCATTATTAAAGTTACTTTTTACAAACTTTAGACAAACTTTACTTTTTTTTACTTTTAGATAAAATCTCTTTACATTAATTGTATGGAATTTTATTAAAGTATAAATTTTCGTGAAACTTTAAATCTTCTTTAGAACAAATCTTCTTCAAAATTTGGGAGCAAGTGATAAATAATTTATTTTGTGTTAAAAAAGAAAGTTATTTTCTTCAAGTGAAAACTACAGTTAAGCGTTCCTAGCTGGATGTTATTGCTATAAAGATGAAACGCAAAGTTTCAAAAAGAAAACTCAATTAATTAATTCCTGTAATTATGAGGCATATATAGCTAGCAATAATATTTTAATAAAATTAAACATCTGCGGAAACTAATAATGGGTGACATGGAGTACCTGGTCAATGAATCCACCTCCGAAAAGGATGAATTGTCTATTGAATCAATGCCTGTGTTATTGAGCCGTGATAGAGCGTTTGCCTTCCACTGAGGTGAGCCGGGTTCGAATCCCTGCGATGGCTGGTTGATACGAGTCCGCATCCGGCTGGCACCGATCACAGTGCTGACGTGAAATATCCTCAGTGATAAAATGGTCATGGGTTAGAGTCCCTTTACCATCAAGATAACCGTGGGAGGTTCTCGTGATTTTCCTCTCAATGCAACGCATATGCTGGTTAGTTCCATCAAAAAGTCCTCCACGTCGACAAATTTATCCCAGTATTTGATCTAGGAGTTCCCTTGTCTTCTGGATTGGCTTCCAATTTGCAAGGTTACAGAGTAGAAAAATGCGTGAATGTTGTGAAATGCATCGGACTAATTTGATTAGCCTCCATTTAGGCTTTTAGGCCAAATACTTCTTAGGCTTTTTGCATTGAATCTAGATAACTGGACAAATAATAAAAGATATTGATTGTTCTATCACCCTGACTTATTCCTGACCGTTTGTGAAAAACCTGATCGTTTTAAGAAAATTAGAAAACAGCATTCGTTGCTGATTACATTCATTAGAAAATGGCATTCATTGCTAATGACATTCATTAAAAAATAGCCCTTATTGCTGATAACTTTCAATGGGCTACTGGAGATGGACACGTGTAATAAATCAACAACAACAACAACAAGAAAATAGCAGTCATAGCTGATAACATTCTTTTAAAAATCGCATTTATTGCTGATAACATTCATTAGAAAGTTTATTAGCTAATTAGAAAACTTATCATTCATGGATGAATTTGCCTGTTTTAAGGCGATAAGATTAATATAATGTACATTACAATATATCTTATACAGTGCAATAAGTACTGTGCAATATATCTCAACGAATTTTAGGGAGTTTGAATACATCTTCGTACATTTTTTAATTAGGCCTATAATATATATTCTGATTTTTAACAAGCCTAAAAATTATCGGGATGAATGGAAAATAAGCGGAAAATCCAAATTTGCCGGGTTCAAAACAAAGTGACGACGGTATTTTTTAAAAATCGGTGTTTTATATTACCATATAATAAGGGTTGCAAGTGTGCAGTAAATAAGAAAAAGGTTAAAATTTATGGCAGATTTACAAGAAATTTGGAAAATTTCATGAGCACTGACTTGGGATGGTATGAAATAAAAGCGTGTAAAAAAGCTGGAAAAATATCTCTTTTAATCTTTCTTATTATATATTGATTTTCTTATTGAAATGCAGAGAATTCTGTAGAACATATCGTTCATTGTTCAATTATTCATGTTTATCGTTTTCGTTGTTCATCAAAAAATCCTATTCCGACATTTTCACGTGTTTTTTAATACAAATAAATTAATAGTTGTTCCCCGAATTTCCTTGCCCCAGTGCAATAATCTGCACAATAATTTTTTTTTTTAAATTTGAAATTTGGTAATTTTGAAAAGAATGTTTTTAATGATACTTCATAGTATCATTCAAATCATAATTTTTTTAATAAGCTTTTAAATATACGTTTTTCTACCCCCCCCCCAAAAAAAAAAAATTTTTTTTTGTAAAGGAAATTTTGACACACACCTGAAGACTTTAATGTTTTTACTTTTTTTCTGATAAATATCTTTCTGATAAATATCTTTGAGATAAAAATCTTTCTGATAAATATACGTGAGCACAGTAACAACCTTTTCGATTCGAAATTCGAAAATTTGGAAAAAAATATTTTGAGTGAAATTCTAGAAAATATTTATTTTAAGCTATCGAATTCCTAATTTCCAATAAATTCTTCTCAACAATCAACAGGATTAAAATAAAACAAACAGAAGACAGTCATTAAGCTAAATGTCAGGGGATCAGAGTAAAAGGTTCTAACTATCCCTAAAATGTTCGAACTATAATAATAATAAAATAATATCAAATCATTTCCAAACCATTCTAAGCTTTTAAGTAGAAACTCTAATTGCTTTCCTTTTGAAAACGATATTCTCTAATATCATTCACTCTTCAATTCGTTTAATTAGCTTTTCAAAACTCAAATCACATTATTTCTGTTTTTTCAGGGAACGTTCATTAAATTCGAATGGCAATTATTTTCTGCTTTATTTTAAAAATGCAATCGAATCTTTCGTGTGTCGTTAGTTGTCTAAGGAAAACGGGATTTTTTAAGTGAAAATTTAAATCGATATGGAATTTTTTTTGAAAATTACGTAAATAATTAGGCCTATTTTTAATGTAAAATTTTCCAAAACATTTGCTGTTAAAAGGAAGATTGTTCACATATAGATAGTATAGAAGTGTTTTGATTATTTCGTCCAACCCTGTAACTCTAGAGTTATGATGGTGAAATGTGCAAAAGCGGAAACTTCCGTTAAAATGCTTTTAGGAACGATAATTTACATTAATAAACGGAAATTTACATTAAAGCGCTCTTGACTTTCAGTTCAAGTTTCAGTTTATTAGATTTTTGGTTTATATTTTCCAAGTTGCAATTATCCTTTATGTTTAAAAAGTCAAAATTTAATTAAAAAAATACGTTTATACAGAGAAAGAAAAGAAACAGCATGATTTAATTAGCATATTGAAGGTTGAGCTGGAACCACATCAATATTGCATACAATGTGTTTGAAAGTATTCCCATTAGACCAAAAGTTATTTAGTAGGGGAGAGTAGGGTCAATTGTAACATTTTTTACTTAACTATTTTTAACTAACAAAAAATCCAATATATTATTAGTATTTATTGACAGACGTGTAAAGTAGACTATCCTCTACTAGAAGAAAAATAAATACCTGATTTTAAATATTATTATATTAGTTATTAACAATTTTTGACAGTCGTGCACTTGTTACAATTGTCCCCACTTACGGGGTCAATTGTAACAGTTCATAAATTCAACTAAAACATAGTTAATTATACATATTATCATAGTTGTGATATATTTTTTTATTGATCAAAATAGTAGTGATATTTTAGGAGTAAAAATAATAATGAGCAGAGACCTAAAGGGTTAAACTTTTAACTTTAAGGGGTTAAAAATTTTAATTTATGCTGTGAAAGGTGACAAATAAAATAATGCACATGCAACATAATATAAATGATATAGGAAACTATTGGTGGTTCTTAAAGAGTTAAGTAATGGTTTGTAAACATAAGATTATTTATTTTCAGCTGTTACAATCGTCCCTTTACTTATTGTTACAATTGTCCCCAAGACGCCATTTCAGCTTCATTTGTTAAAAACAATGCTGGTTAATTAACAAAACTAATTTTTTTTTTTTGAAATGTTAATTAAGGTGTCCACTTACATATTCGGTTAATAATTTTTATTTGTTTAAACAAAATTACTTTGTTACAATATAATATTCCAATTCCAAAAAAAGTACTTATGTAGCGTGAAAATATCTTTTGTGATGTAACTCTTTCAAAAGTACATAAAAATGGTTGCCAGCAGGGGTGTACATGTAGATTTATTAAATACACCTTGTGCGCCACTTAGGAACCAAATCTGGAACCCGACACTCGAAATTTTCGCTCTGTTACAATCGTACCCTGTTACAATTGACCCCACTCTCCCCTACATATTATATATTTTTTATTTACTCCATTTCTGAAATGTGCAGATGAAAAATGTGTTCTTTACTTCTTTATATAATGAAAATTTGTTTTATAAACAATTCTTAAACCTATACAGTCTATGCTATGTAGTATAAAATATCAGATTAATTGACGTTCTTATTCATAGTAAAACGGATAGGTAAGAGACGTGAGTTAAAAGAAATTTATACCCATCCTAACATTTTAGCTTTCGTGCCGAACTTTTTTTTTTCTAGTGATAGTAAATTATCATTTAAATGGTCGAATGTAAACAGAGATCTTGTTTTCGCGAAAACTCATAAATCATGCATGGAAGATTTTCAAGACTTCAATCTAGTTATTTAAATTCTTTTGAATCACACGAAGTATCAAAGAATAAAGTTTGCTATAGTTTAAAAGTGTGAAAAGAAAACATAAAGATAAAATGGAGATCAATCTCTTGATAATAATACATGAATACTCCCTTACTTCATTTGCATTCCACCCCCTTATAGAAACACCACAAGGTTCAAGCTAAAGATGAATGGTAAAAGGACCGCAAGCGGCCTCAGGTGCCCAGGTATTTAATACAGTTCAGTTCTCTTGATAACAATACATGTTATCATTTTGCTTTTGTTAAAAAAAATGTAGGTAGGTAGGTACTTTATTTATGTCGCACTAGAGCTGCTTATTGACCGCAACCAGTGATGCTTGACTTCGGTGTTCTACTGGGAACTGTGTCTTTACAATCAGTCCACTGCGGGATTAAGACGTTGAGCGCCGCGTTAGCCATCGGTGGCTGACACTGGACTTTCCATTTAGGCAGCGATAACAACCGGTGGCTGACACTGAAATTACATTTAGGCTGCGTCTGCTACCGCTTGCTGACGCTGACCTTTCACGTAGGCCGCTAAAAACAGCTGGCTGACAGCGTACAACATGATATAGAACTATAAAATTTACACTCTTTTATTGAATTGCAGAAAATTTACTTAATTATTGTGATTCTTGGTTTAATAAATTCAATTTAGTAGATTTTTATCCTCCACTATTTTTAAACAATTCGTAGGCATATATAATTCACCACTTTTTTAAGATATGTCATGCTAAACTTTTTCTAACACAAAACTGTCAATATTTGCAAACTGTATATATTTTCTAACACAAAACTGTCTAACAAAAACTGTCAATATTTGCAAATTTAGTTTGTAGTTATTTACCGTGTGACTAGACGAGCAAGCCATGTAAAATTATCGTGGCATTCAACGTGTTAAAGAAGAAAGTTACTTTTGTAAATGTGATAAATTATAAATTTTATCATATCAGTTTAAGTTATACAACAGTTGCTAGACTACATATAAAAGCACAGAGATGCCAACTTGCTCCGGACAGCAAGTATATATTTCAAAGTGGTAGTTAATCAATTGTCATTTTTGGTTTAATAAATTCAATTTAGTAGATTTTAATCCACCACTATTTCTAAATAATTCGTAGGTTTATATAATTCACCACTTTATAAAACTTATGTCATGCTATACCATTTAAAAAGCAAGCAAAAATAGTCTTTGCGAAATTTACTTTGCAGTTATTTACCGTTTTTTTTTAATTATTTTGGCTTGTCCGGAGCAGTTGGCATCTCTGAAAGCATAGAATTTAAAGTTAATAATATATATTGGTCGATAATCTATTATATATAATTCTCTTACGTGGCTCCCAAATTTTGGCTGTATTTCTTTTCCGCCGGTGGCAACGTTTGCTTTGTTTTGAAAACACCAAAGCATTCTGCCTTTTAATGGTGTGTTTCTGATCGAATATATAAAATTCTCTTACGTGACTCCCAAATTTTGGCTAAAAACTAGATCAAAATTATGATACCTGAGCGCTTGACGCAACAAATCCTTCAATTCTAAAAATGTTGTATCGCCAAATGCCCAAATTAACAATTGTGCTCTTGAAGAAATTCTATAAAAAGTTTTAAATAAACAACCTACTTCTACAACTGCTTCTTGAAGAACTTGGCTCATTGATTAAAAATATTGTTTTAATTTTACAGTACTAACTTTACTTCTACTTTCATTATTGCTATGACCCTCTTTCATTACATTTTACAACTTCATGCTAAATTTGAGGACTTTAAGTTGTTTTGTGGTTGAATACTGACATTTAGAAATGTGTACATAAAAAAAATAATATTTAGAGGTTAAGAGTTGCCTCAGAAAAATTTGAATTGTTGACATTGAACTTAACAATGGAAACAATCGTTTTTGTGAAAAATTGAATTGTATTGTTGACATCAAAACTAAAAATATTGTGTTTCAACTTAACAATACTACCTTAATTTATACTTTAGAATTGCCTCGGAGAAATTTGAATTGTTAGCAATGACTTAAACAAAAAGTTTTATTTTAACTGACAAATACTATATTATAATTTTAACTTTTTCTATGACTATACTCATTTTCTTACTCTTTTCTTTGTTTTTTATACATTTTATTTTTTTGTGATAAAATAAAAAACTTATAGTTGTTCTGCTTCTGAACACTGATGAAAACACAAAATGATGGGCTTCATCAACAATCAAAAATATATACATTTATTTTACAAATTCCATATTATTAAGGTGGCGCCCTTCAGAGAATTAAAAATACAAAATTATCTTCATCAAAGCCGATGCTTTACATCCGGCGTTCAGTGGCAGACTACTATTTCATATTGTTTTACAACACATGGCTTTAGCCCTCTGGTGGGAAAGACTTTAAAACAAAACTTACAACAGTTACTTTTCTCAACAACTGAAATTTAGAATAGTGTGATTAAGAAAAATATGTGAACTGTTTGCAATTTCAAATTAATATTGAAATGTACAGGTTTAGAATTTTCTACAGTGAAAAGTTTTCGGAACTTCAGTGTTCAAAAAAGTATACAAAAGCTAGACGTTAAGAACGTATCCAATGAGCGAGCAAAAAGCGAGCATTGGATTGCAAAGCCATCCGAAATGAACTGCGAAAGCAGTTCCGTGGTTGGTGAGCGCCAGCGAGCAGGGGGCGAAGCCTCCTAGTAATATTAAATAAATAATAGATATAGGTATAATATAATAATTAAAACTTACAATGTAACGTTTTTTTTTTACCTTTTATTTTTTTCCAAAATTAATTTCAAATTATGAACTTTAACCTTTATTTTTTAACGATTCTTAAAAAACAAGGAAAATGTGGTTTCTTATTATCGCGCAAAATAAGCCCTTCTATAGTTTTTCAGCATTTACTTACAACAGCAGACACATCTAATGGCATTGATCGAAAAGAATAGCTATTATCGTAATCGATTATGTAGTCTGTTATGTTTTTAACTTACCTATTATCGAGATGGGACCTGAAATCAATGAGTGACCAGTAATTATCTAGCAATCAGACGAAAAATAGTGACTTTCATTCCGAGGATAAACTTTCTTTTTATATCTGGAAATAAATTGCTTTATTATATAAAAGAATTTATAAATATTGATAGTATAAATAGTCATCGAAGTCAATTAGTGGACGTTTCTCCACTTGTTAGAGTTAAAAAGAGCTAATTACATTTATGTTTTACTCGAATATGCCATGCACATATTTCAGAGAAAAATTTGGCTTTTATACGCTTAATGTGATAATCATGTTACGGTGAGTTTTATTTTCGGGAAATGTTAAATATATTATTAATCATCGTTATTTAATTTTCGGAGATGTATTGATGATTGTTATTTACTCTAAAAAGCATTAATCTCAATTCATGTTAAATACGGCTTCGCCCAATCGGGGAAATATAGCACGTAATTTCAATGAGGTATTTTTTTTTCAAATAAATTATGTTAATGTAATTTTGTAATCAGTACCTTTATGAAAGGTAAATCGTTTTTTAAACTTTTGAAAAAAATCTTTGTTTTCGCATTGTTTACTTTTTTTCATCACGTTCTTACCAGAGATGCCAAATATTTAAAAAAAACGGTAAATAGCTTCTAAGTAGCTTTTGCAAATATTTGACTATTTTTGCTTGCTTTTTAAAGGGTTTTTACAAGGGTTCATTAGATAAGTACTACCATAAAGTGGTAAATTATATTAGCCTACGAATTATTTAGAAATAGTGGTGGATAAAAATTTACTAAATTGAATTTATTAAACCAAGAATCACAATTGATAAACTACCCCTTTATAATATACATTTGCTGTCCGGAGCAAGTTGGCATCTCTGTATTACTACTGAGTAGTATTTTTCAGCCTTATCTAAATCAACTTTCGTCAGTTTAAAGAAATATATATATAAAACTGATAGCGATATTATAATGCCTTTGTGACCATACTATAGATTTTTTTTTAACGGAACTATAATTGAATGTGAATTCAGAGGTGCTACATGTGAAGCATTCCCGCAACAGCCCGTTCTGGGGCAGGGGTGCCATGGCCGGTAAGGCTCCGCAATTTCGTGTTCAACGGTATGATTGTGGCAATGTCGTGAGCATTATGCGCAGGCCGCTTTTACTTCCTAAACAAGCTGGGTGGGCTTCAAGCTGGCACTGAGGATCGAACAAGGATAGTTCAGTACCTTAACCACTGAGCCATCGCGGCTCCAAAAATTATTTCTGGTGGTATCAAAATTTACGTATACATGTATGATTCTCGATTTAAGATGGAGTTGTTTAGACCAGAGATCCCCATTTATTCTATTACATCTATGGAATCCTAAATGAACGAGCTTCTTTTTGCGAAATCTCTGGCATTATAAAAAAATAACAACTTAGGTCTTTAGCAGCTGGAAATATCATCGTCATCATCAATGGCTCGACAGCCAAGGGTGGGCCTTGGCCTTCTCAAGAAGTTTTTTCCAGGCTGACCTTTTCTCTGCTAGTGATTTCCTGTTTTTAGTTTTTAAGACCAAAAGGTCTTCTTCTAGGTAATCTATTCATCGAAGATTCAGCCTGCCTCTTTTTCATGTGCCAACTGGTCTGGCATTGAAAACTCTGTTTGTGGTACGGTCTTCGTCCATTCTGATGACGTGGTTTATTCTTTGTCGTTTAATAAAGTTAATAATGTCAGATTCATTATATGAGCAATAAGGCTCTGGATTGTTTCTTCGAAGCCACACGCCATTTTTTTACGGAGCTGGAAATATACCAAAAAAAAAAAAAAAACTTCTGATTCTTTTAAAACAATTTAATGTGTAGAATGACATATTTTATATTTTAATATTATTATTTTTTATTAGCATATGCATAAGTTGAAAATAAATAAAATAAGCTAAATTTTGTTTTATTAAAAAGTAACTGTTATAAAAGATGCGTATAATTGTAAAAAAAGTTTTTTATTCTTGAATTTAATTATTTCACTTTGAATTGAAAAGCTCAATAAGAAATACTCACGAAATTTTTGTAAATGCACATTATGATTTTTTCAATATATTGTTATTAAAAGATATATGTATCTTTCAAATTTCGCTACTTTTTTCATTCGCATTTTATATAAAGAAATTCATATAAACACGCGAAATATTAAATAAATTAGGGATTGTTGATGAAATATAAATATTATTTTTACTGGTTAGAAATATCCCAACTTCCGGAACCATTGCCATCCTACAACGAAACCCGGAACCATAACCTTTTTTAGTAACCGCTGGTTTAGACTTTAGACGACCAATCCTGAAGGGTGTACAACAGTACTTGCTCTATCTGCTAGTACGAAGTTTAGAGGTGCACCATCCTGTCTAGCTGCAACGAAAAGGCTAACATCTATCCACAGCCAACTTGCAACGCTTTTTGAGAAATTTTTTTCCTAGTGGTAGCTAAGTTTATATTTTAATTTATTATTCTTTTATTTGTAAGCTTAATTTAATGTTTTCTACCAAACCACTACTTGCAAATGATTCAAAGATACTTATGCAACGCCACTTTGTTCTGACTCTCTCGTGGCGACGCTCTAAAAATATTGGCAAAACTACCAATAATTTTTTTAAAGTTTTTACTGGCCTTGGAAATTTTAAAGAGTGGTAACTAAAATGAAAACAAATGTTGATATTTTAATTTCTGTGTATCCACCATTAAAAATTATTTTCCCCAAAAAGAATATATGCCTGAAAATTCCAGCTCGCTAAACCACTTAAACGATAAAATGGTATGTTAAATATTTTACCATTAACCTAAATTTACTACCACTGCTGAAATTTTTCAAGGACCGCGGGAACCCTGTTTTGTTTTCAGTTGCCTACCACTCAATAAAATAATTTGAAAAAAATCGTAGTTGTTGACTGCCCTAAATTACGTCTTGATGATGTTCTTAAACTGTTTTCAAAATTGAGGATATTTCTGCAAGCTTTAGCTTGTAGCAACTTAATTTCTTTCCTACAATTGACAGGTTTGGAAACATTAAAGAAGTTTTTTAAAGAAGAGAATATTTAGAAATATTAGCATAAACGAACGACCACTATTATAAATTTTTAAAATCCGTGTGATTTTCGTTAAATTTCAGAACCTACATATACAATTAATCATCATGGCATATAATATATAAAATCTTGAATACTAAAATAAATATTTATAATGAAACACTACCACCACTTTTTTTTGTAAAAAAAGTAAATAAGTAAAAACCAAATGGACATTGCGATTACCAGTGCTGGTCCTCTTGCTGCTTCAAAATTTCAAGAGAGCGAACTGACTTCGCTTCTTGTACATTACATCTCAAAATAGTACTAAGTGTACGTGCGCCATCTTTAGAATGTAAAAATTCCGACAGTGAGTGCCTAAGGAAGTTCTTACTTATCCTTCCGCCGATCCTGAACTACATTGTAACACTAAATTTTTTTTACAGTGATTGTGAAAAAAAGAAAGATTTTCAAAGAGTAATTGCTTCAAATTAGTTAAGTTCTGTATTACTAACACGAGCATCGTGAACAGGAATGTTTTAATTATTATTAAAAAAAATTAGAATCTTATGAAATAATTGTGCTTCCAGCTTTTATATTTATGGAAAAGAAGAACTCAAGCTTCTCTCAATCGGCTGCTAGATCATAAAATATTTTATTTTATAACTGTCATTGAACAGTCAATCCAATTTTTTGGGTTTACGACTACTAATGCTCAACTCTGTATCCTTGCAATTTGGAACCCAATCCAGAAGACAAGGGAACTCGTGGATCAAGTATTGGGATGAATTTGCCTACACGGAGGACTTTTTGATGAAGCTAACCCTCATTTGCATAACATGGAGAGGAAAACCACGAGAACCTCTCACGGCTAGCCTGACGGTAAAGGAACTCTAACCCATGATCCCTCTACCACTGAGGATATTTTACATCAGCAATGTGGTTGGTGCGAGCCGGGTGCGGAATTCTAATAGACCAGCCATCGCTGGGATTTGTACCCGGTTCACTTAATTGGAAGGCGAATGCTCTAGCCTCTGAGCCACCACGGTTCATATAATATTTAAAATAGAATATATTTCGTAAATTTTACTTTACTTTAGATAAAATTAAAAATTAATAAAAACTAACAAATTAGAAATTCGAAATCGCTTTGTTGTTAATACCCTTTAAAAGACTTTTCTATTTCCCATTAACGAAATTTATAAAGCAGCCAGAGTTCATTTAAAAGATTTAAGTGACCATAAATAAAACCAAACGATTGTTACTCTACTTTTACGCTGACGAGCTTAAAAGCATTGTTCTGGCACGCAGTCGATTTACTGATTTTGAAACCATCTCAGGGTAATATGGCAGACGATGCAATTTTATGGAGTATAAGTCTGTTATCCTATTCATTATGTCATTAAAACTGAATTCTTGTATCTGGCAACCGTGGAATTTTTTGCTTAACGATGAGTATGGCCTTCTCTAAGCCTTTTCCTTTAATCTCGTTAAGGGTGAAATTTGATTCGGGGAAATTATCATAACTTAATTACGTCATTTTAATCCTGTGTATCAAACATCCATTCAAAAGCTTTAATTCAATAAAATTTGACACAAATGCCGCATAAATCGACAGCTCGAAAGTTCGTAAGAACCTTTAACGATAAATGAACACGAACCTGTAAGACGTGTTTGACATTTATTGAGTATTTACCTTTGTTCGAAATTCAAGAAAGCTTTTAGTAACGTAAATGGAATATATCAGTACGTGATTAAATAAATATAAAACATTGAAAAAAAGATAGGATTGGGAGTTGCATTACAAATTATGAGAGATTCGACATAATTTCTATCCTGATTTAAAAATGTCCAACACTTCGCTTGATTAATTATTAAATGTAAACATTAATTATCTTAAATTATTTTCTGCCAAATAGGGGGTTATGACAAAAGCCAAATTTTGTAGTAAAGAAAAAAAAATTGCTTTATAAAAAAATGGTAGAACATTTATGTTTAAACAGATTGAATATCAATATAAAATTATTTTAATCGATACTATATTAAAGCAGGGCATATAATTTTTTTTTCTAAAGACCCTAGCAGGTCTATGGTCCTTGCCAGCTAGTATATTATTTATATGTGGTGACCGTAAGATAAATGACTATAGAAACTTAATCGAAATATATTAAATGCAATAATAACAATACTATATCAAAATTAGTTTTTAATAATTTCAGAAATAAATGAATTTGGAAACTTAATCGAAATATATTAAATGCAATAATAACAACAGTAATATATAAAAATTAGTTTTCAATAATTTCAGAAATAAATGAATTTGGAAACTTATTCGAAATATATTAAATGCAATAATAACAATACTATATCAAAATTAGTTTTTAATAATTTCAGAAATAAATGAATTTGGAAACTTAATTGAAATATATTAAATGCAATAATAACAATACTATATCAAAATTAGTTTTCAATAATTTCAGAAATAAATGAATATAGAAACTTAATCGAAATATATTAAATGTAATAATAATAATAATATATCAAAATAAATTTTCAATAATTTCAGAAATAAATGAATATAGAAACTTAATCGAAAGATATTAAATGCAATAATAACAATAATATATCAAAATAAGTTTTTAATAATTTCAGAAATAAATGAACATAGAAACTTAATCGAAATATATTAAATGCAATAATAGTAATAACAATAATATATAAAAATTAGTTTTCAATAATTTCAGAAAAAAATGAATATAGAAACTTAATCGAAATATATTAAATGCAATAATAATGATAACAATAATGTATCAAAATTAGTTTTTAATAAGTTCAGAAATGAATGAATTTAGAAACTTAATCGAAATATACTAAATGCAATAATAATAATAATAACAATATATCAAAATTAGTTTTCAATAATTTCAGAAGAAAATGAATACTGAAACTTAATCGAAATATATTAAATGCAATAATAACAATAATATATCAAAATTAGTTTTCAATATTTTCAGAAGTAACGGCAACGTAAATGAAAAGCAGGTGGCTCAAAATTTTTTGTTCGAAATAGAAAAAAATGGCGTTGCTTGATTTCAAAACACTGCCACGCGACTCTGGATTATGACACGACAATTTGAGCTTATCAATTTTAATAACTTTTCCTCATCAAGATTTTGCATATCAAATTATCTTAAAAAATAAAGTAATGGACAAAAAAAAACGTTACATCTTTTGGACAATCCTATATTTTACTAGTAAAATAGTGTCATTTTGTTGGAGAAATATATCATGAAAACATAAGAAAATGCTTAAAAAATTATTTTAAGGATGAATAAATAACTTTATTCTTCCTTACTTTATTTATCCTTACTTTACGTATCCTAACTTTAATCTGTTGTTTGTTTAAACAATAGCACAGTTTCGTAAAGTACATTTTTTTGGAAATGCGTTCAAAACATTGAATGGCTTCATCTAAACAACTTTCACATAGTAATGTAACTCATCTATTGCTGACTTTTGTTATATATGCCGTTCGTTATATTATCAAATAACCATCCTTTATAAACTTTGTGCTCTTGTTTTTATTTGTAAGCGTCTAGACACGATTTAAAAAAATTTTCTTTGGTACTATGTACATTGTCTCTGTTAACATCACAAATGGCCCTTTTGGTTGGGAAAGCAAACTTATTTTAGCTATTTACAGAAAACTTTTTCAGCAGTTTTTATTTATTTATTAATTAATTATTATTATTATTATTTATAACCGTCATGAGCAGCCGACCCAATTTTTGGGTTTGCGACTACTAATGTTCAACTCCATAGCCTTGTAATTTTGAACCCAATCCAAAAGACAGGGGAACTTCTGGATCAAGTATTGGAATAAATAAGCCTACTTGGAGGACTTTTTGATGGAACTAATCCACATTTGCGTTACATGGAGAGGAAGACCACACGAACCTCCCATGGTTAGCCTGACAACAAAGGGACACTAACCCATGATCTTTCTACCATTGAGGATACTTCACGTCAGCACTGTGGTCTGTGCAAGCCGGATGCGGATTGGTATCGACTAGACATCGGTGGGATTCGAACCTGGTTCTCCTCATTGGAGGGCAAACGCTCTATCCCCTGAGCCATCACGGATCTTTTGAAGAGTTCATGTAAATTCTTGTCGCAAGACCGAATTGTATATCTTCTTTAGCATTTTTATTGTGAATTAAATTTGAATTTAATTGTCGTCAGAGGCAATAGTTTAAATCTGCGTAAACGTATTTATATCCCGAAAAACCTAAGTATTTTATGTCATTGAAATGCCATTTATTCCATTGAAAAGAGAGAAAAATTCTATGTGTTAGGTATCTATTGAAAAGAAAGGTATGTTTCAGACGTTTTTCTTCTTTCTTTGATGTCCCGGGGGAGATTCCGAGGAAAAGCTTAGAAAACGAGTCTTGAATAGAAATACTCACTTTTCTGAAAGTAACAGGGTAGTTTTGACATTTTTTTTGGTGTTTTTATTTTAAGTTTCGAATGATTTAGAACTTCACTTGTTTTATTCATCGCATAAAAAAAAAATTGGGAATAGCTTATATAAGAAACTAAAAGTGACTTAAAATGTAAGTTTACATCGAATAAATAACACAAACTGCTGCGTTTATAAATTGTAATGAACGCGAATTGCACTGTATTTTACTTTTTACATTTACTTTACTTAACCCCTTGGGGACGCGTGATGCCGAAAAGCATTCGTACAAAATCAGAATCAGAATGAAATTAAATAAAAAACGGTAACTTAAATGTAGTCGTTTCTGATTTGACAGACTTACTTTGCTTTTACTTTAATTATTGTTAGTTTAATCATATATATAATCAATGTTAATTCAAAGTATAACTAAATAGTTTTATTTTGAACAAAGTAATGGTGAATTAAATAAATCAAACAATTATTACACCCGCCCACAAATAAACTGCTAAAGAAATACTTTGATTACCAACTTTATCTTTTTACCCTGGTTGATACGGTTTTATGCTGGCAAGTATTTGTGACAGTCGGCGCGAAAGGTTTAAGGTACGGTTAAAGTCAGTTATAACCATGGGTGAAAGCCCTTATATAGCAAGACGGAAAAGAGAAAAACCTGGTACGTAAAACATTTCTTTCCAGCATTTTTTTCGAAAAAAATGAAATATCTGTAACTATCAAGATTTCTTTTATAATTCTGGCATATATATAACTGCTTCTTTTCTAACAGGGTTCTCGCGGTCCTTGAAAAATTTATAAAGTGGTAGCAAATTTAGGGGGGGAGCTACAATATACTTTTTTATTTTAATATACTTTTTTATCGAAAAGTGCAGAAATTTTCGTGCATATATATATTTTTTAGAAAACAATTTTTAGTGGTGGCTACACAGAAATAAAAATGTCAAAATTTCTTTTATTTTTATTACCACTTTTTAAAATTCTCAAGGACCGTGGGAACCCTGTCAAAGGATAAGTGTCTAAAAAGGAAATTTTGTAAATATATGTTTAAATTATTGATTTGAAACAGTGAGTAAAATTTGGTTTTGAGACTTTCAAAACCAAATTCAGCAACCCCCTCCGCCTCTGAATAATTTTTGATCTTATGATCGGATTTTCACTTACTAGGTCTCATTCTTAATGGTTCGAGGGAGTAACCTCAAACATTTTTTGAGGTCACTTAAGACTTTGTAATGTCCTAGAAATTTAATTTTAGCCCTTTCTCGTGATTTTAATTTTGAGTGACGATAAGCGTTACAATATCTTTTGCTTTCTGACATAAGCACTTTTGAAAATTTATGTTTAAAAATACATATTCTTAACACTAAAACCTTTTCTGATGATTCATCTTGGTTTTGTTCAATATAAAGTAACTCTTCTTTGGAGATACTTGGATGTATGCCTGGGGTTTCATACATAAAGAGAAACCAACACACGCACCATGCAACACCAATTCCCCCTGAAATACAAGATAAGTTTGTAATTATTTTAATAAGGTAACTTCTATCAGAGTTTATCAGTATTTTTATATGCTTACCAAACAAATAAAAAACAGATGGCCATCCGCCAAANATTAAGTGTACAGAGTATTTAGTAAATTTGTCCACAATCTCAAATAATGTACAAATATTTAATTCAATTTTTGGAATTTAAATACTTTAAAAAATTATTTTTTATTTGGTATGCAATTGTAATAATAATAATTTAATATAAATTTCTTAATATTATCTCGCTGTATTGAAAAAATGACTTGAAAACGCTGCGATTCGCGTTGTTTTGGGTGTGTTACTTTTTGTTACGTTCTGTTTTGTAACGCAAAAAGCATAATACTTTTTTGATAATATACTTGATTAATCACTTGATAATACTTGAAGTTACGAAGATAAAAGTTTTAAAATATTACCATTCGATAAATATTAAATGTTATTATGATTGTCAGAAGAGATCATATTGACAAGGCTTAAAAGAGAGATTTTTGATATAAGTCTTAATATTTACAAGGAATTTATGTTGTTGTTCCTATTTGAATTGTTTAAGCCTCGTCATCAAAGAAAAAGTACTTCTCATTCTTATTGATTGCCACAATGTGTTCTTTTGCTTAATTTTTTTTCCAGGTACGAATGATTATTTTTCAAATCTTGGTTTTTTAAATCTATTTCGCTAATCATAAAATGTTTACTTTTAAGATTAATAAAACTTTTTTGCATGGAACTGCAATAATTGGACATTTTGAAAACAAAATGTATCGATAAAAGTATTATCTGTTTCTCAATTTGGCAATGGCACACAAGCCTGCATGTGTATAGCAATTTACAAGCGCATAGATATTAGTATTAGAAGTAGTCGTAGTCATACATCGCTATCTTTCAAATAAAAGTAGAAATTTTCTGACTATTAGTATTTTATATTTTTGTGAAATTAACGCTTATATTAAATTACGATCTTGCATTTATAATAAAATAAACATCTATGGTATGATCGCAAGTTGGTTAGAATTTTGTTTACACATGTGCTTTTTATGTTTTTCTTGTCTTTTACGATATC
The DNA here is from genome assembly GCF_043381705.1 of Parasteatoda tepidariorum. NCBI lineage: Eukaryota > Metazoa > Arthropoda > Arachnida > Araneae > Theridiidae > Parasteatoda > Parasteatoda tepidariorum. Next base: position 74,840,963 of record NC_092213.1, on the reverse strand, counting down.
TTATCATCGTTTATAACGATAAAAATGACGAGTGATGGCTGAGCGGTAGCGCTGTCGTGCCACAGGTCCCTGGTTCGATCTTCGGGCTGTGCAAGATTGACTCAGTCTTTCATCCCTTCAGTGGGAAGATAAATGAGTACCAAGCATGCTTGGGAAATAAAGACTGGGGGTTCCGCGTTCGGCTGACCTGTTGACCGGAACATCTGTTCCTGTATTTCAGTGCTCAAGGTCAAGAGAACTGAGATGGGCCCAGCAGGTCTTGGTCCTCTACGAGCTGTCGCGCCACTGAGTTTAGTGTTAGTTTATAACGATAAAAATAATTGGTTTACTTTTTTCTTAAAAATGTACTATTAATTATAACTATTAAACTTAGTTCCATGCTCTTCGACTGCTTTGCATAAGATGATTCATCTTGCAATAAATTGTGGTACTAGAGCATCACAATTTAGTATAAGATGAATTGTTGTTTATGTATAAATTTGAAAGATGAATTATTGTTTATGTATAAATTTGAAAGATGAATTATTGTTTATATATAAATTTGGAAGATAATTTTGAAATAATGACAAATCACGTGGAAAGAAAGAGCCAATACAAAGCATTCCTCACAACATTTCAAGTTTTTGCTTATTTTTTATTTTTTTAAAGTGAGTGAATTAAAATATGCATTTTTAAAACAAATAGAACTTTTATAAAATTTTTACCTGAACTAATGATTGTGATAATTGATCGACCCGGCTTTTTGTATAATTTTTTTAAATTCTTTAGATATAGTGGCGGTCCAATTTCTTAATTCTAATTTATTAAAATATTAATATACATCAATGTTTCCCAGACTTATGACTTTTGTGGACCCTTTCTAAATTTTCGTAACGCTGTGTACCACTAATAAAAAAAAAATGAATGTATTTTTTACAACAAAATTTTTCTACAAGAGTTAAAAATCACAATCGGCTGTTGACATCACTAATTATTAACTGTTAACTCTGCAAAAAATACCCAATAGAAAAGTACGTAATTATAATTTTTCATGGTTAGCTTAGTTTTTAAAATTTTTTTTGAAATTTTCGTTTGTTGCATCGCATAAAAATGCGTACCCCCGCTAAACTGTTCCCTTACCCCTGGGGGTACGCATACCACACTTTGGGAAACACTGATATACAGTANAAAAAAAAAAAAAAAAAAAAAAAAAAAAAAAAATCGAGATAGCTAGTTTTTAAGATATGTTCTAAGTAAGTTCTAAAAAGTAGAAAAATGTATTCTAAAATATTACTCTAAAATATAGAGTCAGGAAAAATAATAACTACTACATTTAAATATATATCTAATAATAGTTGACTATAAGTCTAAATACAACTATGATAATTTTATTTTTAAATGTAAGACAAAAATAATTAGGCATTAAATAGAAAAGAATTGGTTCACAATGAACTTATCGTGATTTTTCCGAAAAAGTTCATTTTCTGTACATAAAAAAAATATTTGACAAATCAAGGTTTTGAGAAGAAACCCTTCGACATAGAAATTCGAATGAATATTAGGTGGATATGAAATCCCAAAGGCAAAATTATTATTTTTGACATATCAAGGTTTTCGAGTTATCGAAGTTCGAGAAATCGAGAGCATACTGTATTACTTTCGCTACCGCGAACAAAAATATTTTCTTAAAATACAAAAGTTTCGTAGTAATTGTTTGGTATGCGAATATGTTTTAAATTTAAATAGTTAACACGTTCACGCCGGGGTGACCCACCGGTGGGTCACGCTGGATTGTCTCATCTTGGCAGCGCACCGGAATAAAAACTGGTAACAATAAATTTCATTTTTTAGTTTTTTTCAGGGAATAATAAAAATCCATAACTACCGATTGTTTTTAACGGATGCAATTTTTATATTGAATTGCTTCTTCCCCGTGATAAATTTCCTTACAGTGAATTGTTATTGTTGAGAATAGATTAACTCCTCCCGAATATTATCTAATATTGAAATAGTTCTTCTATCAGTATTTTCTCTTTTCCCGTACCAGTATTTTCACTTTTCCAGGCGTGAACGTGTTAAAAGATATCTTATTAGTTTGGTGCATAATCCTAGATGCTCATTATCGCGTAACATAATAGACTAATCTTGAAATTAAATTATTATATTAACATGTTTAATATTGTTAGAAATCTATTAAGATTTAAAAATATGAATGGAAAATTGTAGGAAAAGGAATTACTTAAACGAACAAGTAATACGTAATTTTTATTTTCACATAGCATTGGAAGTGACATGTGTCAAATTATGTAATTAGCAAATAATGGGCGTAAAAGCAGCCTGAGGGGAAAGTTTAAAATCTACTAGAAAAACTACGTCTTCAAATCTCCTCGAAAAAAAATTGTTTCCAGGAATAGAAGATGTTCTTTTTAAGGCCGTATTAATTAGCCATTGCATTATGTAACTTCTTTTTTTTATTCAAAAATGTAAACACAATGTTGAACGAAAGATACTCTTCACAGATCTTTTGAAAAAAAAATGTCGCATGTTGTAATCTCGAGGAAATGGTTTAATTTAAACTATAAATATTACCTTCCTTAAAAGGATTGTTCCGATTTTAAAACGGAAAATCTTTTTTTTAAAACGAAAAAATATTTAAAATAGCTAAAGAAATATGGAATTTTATTTTTTTCAAAAAAAAAAAAAAAAAAAAAAAAAAAAAAAAANAAAAAAAAAAAATTCAGATTTGGCCAAATTTTTCTTTTTATCAGTGTTTTCCAAAGCTCTTTCGCCAAAAAGAAAAAAATTACTTTAGTGCATTATACTTGAGGCAAAGCTATAATTATTTACTAAATCAAAAATATTTACTAGTCGCATTAAAAAATAATCTGGGCTTTAGAACAGACTAATGACTAAAACATTTTGAAAGTTAATAAATTTTTTTTAAAGATCACCAAGTAAGTGGGACATTTTTCACCAGAGGAAAATTTCACTGGGGAATTTTTTTTTCCTCTTGCAGGAAATTTTATTTAACAAATTTCAGTATCGCTGATTTCATATTTGGAATCGATTTCTCTGCAGTTTTTTTTTAACTTGCATTTTTAGTCTAGTTTTTGTCGAAATATATAAGCTTGAAAACGTCATATATAACAAGAGTTCACGCAAAACATACATGTAAAAAAAAAAAAAAAAAAAAAAAAAAAAAAAANAAAAAAAAAAAAAAAAAAAAAATAGGGGGAATTGGGGCAGATTATCAGAATTAAAACTGCATAGGAACCCATTCCCGGAAATGCCGTCGAATGCCACTAGGCCCGTTTCCCTATTACGAACTGTTTCTTCACGTACTTCTGAACAGGTCGTAATAAGGAAGTGCCCCTGTACGTCGACACTTCCGAGTATGAGTGTCCATGCAATTTTAATCCTGATGATGTACCCTAACTTCCCTCGAAGTTCTTCGTAATATTCACACAATCCTCTGTTTCATATAACGTTTTTAAACTTGTACATTTCGACAAAAATTGACTAAATAATGTCAGCTCAAGAAAAAGAAAAAAAAAGCTCGAGGAGCACAACTAATTTCAAATTTGCCCTACAACTGAATTGGGTAAGATTTAGTATTTGTATAAAGAAACGAAAGATTTGTGATAAAAATAAATGAACAGTTCTTAATTTCTTAAAATTTTTATGGGGCTAGATAAGGGAGTGTGAAATTAACTAAATTTTAAAACTAAATCACAAACATTTTTTCGTTTTTATAAAACTGTTGCTTTCCTTCGTATTTGACATTTTGTAACATTTTCAGAATCGGCATATAGGGGGCGCTGACTAAAGGTGTGTTAAACTTGACCCAACTGTCATTAATAATTGTTGCAAAACTACAACAGTTATGAAATTATTAGTATTATATTTCCTAAGAAAAGTGTTGTTTTATACAACGATAGAGTCCGCATGTAACAGCATTATCTCAACTTTTGCATATATTTATGAGCTCAAATAATGATAAACAAACAATTTTAATGCATTTAAAAATTGGATGTCTAACAATTTCTTTTTTAAAAAAACTAACAGTTACAATTGGGCAATTGGGGGCAACTAACTCACAACAGTTGTTAAAAGTTTAAGTGTACTGAAAAATTCTGTCCGCGAAAGAACACGTCACATTATACTACATACCTGCCAACTTTTAATCCTTTCCATTATAATTTTTCCCAGTGGTATTAAAATGGAATTAAAACTTCAAATTTAAGCAAACAAATACGTTGTATTTGAGAGAACTTAAATTGACAACCATGATAGTAACGCATATTTATATATGTGCTTAATTTTTATAAGAATAGTGGTGATCAAAATCATTTAAAAATTAAAATTATAAAAGAAAAAAAAAAGTATATATTTACTACCACTTTAAATATAAAAATAAATTCTTCCGGAAAAGTAGGCAGGTATGATACAATGTTCCAAAAAAAAAAATTGGGTTTAAGGATTTATTTTTAAATGTGTATATTTTCATATTTCTGAGGTGAATTATATAAGCCTATGAATTATTTATAAATTGTGGAGGATAAAAATCTAATAAATTGAATTTATTAAACTAAGAATCACAAATGATAAACTACCACTTTAAAATATATATTTGCTGTCCGGAGCAAGTTGGCATCTTTGTTAACCGGTTAAAGCCCAGTGTCATATATTTAGGACAGTTCCTTTTTTCAAAGACATTCATTGTGGTGGGAAACTCTTTTCAGAATTTTAATTTATTTGGGTGGATTGAAAGATTCTCAGATATCACAATGATTTAGTTATTTCTGACTAGATCTAGAATTCAAAGGAGCAAGTACTTTTTGATCTATCAAATACTTTTTGAATGCCCTAACAGTAGAAAAATCAATTAATTTCGATAATATATTATACCACCTTTTCCATAAAACCACTTCTTGTATTATTTCAATATATGAAGTCGGTACGAAACGGGTTAATCTAGAACATTGGTACTAGATTAAAGAGAAACAAAATATGTAGCACATAATGATGTTCCGTGGAAGAATCACAGGGGTTCCGAGAGTTAAGAATTTATTTTTTACCAAATGGGATTTATGAAATTTGCAATTAAATTTATATTCAGTTAATGATCCATTTTTTATTCAATATTTCTGTTATTTTTATGAATTTATATTTAGTTGAAATGCTTGAAGAAAGAAATTTTAAAACTATGTTTTTTCTAATAACGATAAAACGAATGAATTACTTAGAATTATTAACTACTTAATTAATTAATTAAAGTTGTTAATTAATTTTGATTTATTGTTAATTAATTTTGGATTATTAATTATCATTTTGCATCGAATTAAAATAACGAAATTTCATAATAAAGCATGTTTCTCTGATAATTATTTTTTCCTCCTTTTCTGATAACCATGCAACGTTTATTTTCTTCCTTTTTTTGTATTTTAATTGAAACCATATTTCATTCATTTTAAGTTAATGCATATACAAAAATTAAACTAGACACCGTTCCAGATCTGAGACTTCAACTATCTGGCATAAAACTTGATTTTAAGACTAATATTGATAAAACGATATGATGAAAAAAATGTCATTCTTTATTCATTCACTAAATATTTTCAATATAATTAATTAAACTTGGATTATTACCTATTTCCAAAATAATTAATATGTTTCGTTTATTAATATGCTACAGCTGAAAAAAAAATGAATAACTGCTGATCTAGAACATTATCACTGAGTTCAAGCCTCCACACGGTTTTTTGAAGGCAGTCCGATCCGATCACTATGAAGGTTAACCACCATCATCATCATCATCAAAATATATCTGGGCGCCTGGAGCCAATAGCGGCCTTTTTCCCATTCGTCCTGTATTGTGATCTTTAAGGTGGTTCTTTCTGGTAGTTGGAATGCAATTGGAGTATAAGGAAATTAAATATTTTGTATTTTAGTTAAAATTACGTCACTACAAAAATGAGCTGCCATCGGTCTGAGGTTTATTGTCTTCTCTTAAGTTTTCAAAAGTAAAAATTTCTTTGAATCCAGCGGTGTCACAATTTATGGTCTTTTCAAAAAATCTGAAATTTAGCTTTACAATATGATGATCTAAAAAATCTATGTTGAGGTCGCGCTGCATGTTTTTATTTCGGATAAACCATCTTGCTTTTGTTATTTTCCTGAGGATTTTATTCTGGCGTATTTTGAGTTTTTTAAGGACTGATGTGGAGATGTTGCACCAAGCTGGAGATGCTGTTGTTGTTAATTTACGTCGCACTAGAGCTGCACAATGGGCTATTGGCGACGGTCTGGGAAACATCCCGGAGGATGATCCGAAGACATGCCATCACAATTTTGATCCTCTGCGGAGGGGATGGCACCCCCGCTTCTGAAGCCCGACGACCTGCGCGCGAAGTCGAGCTCTTTACGGTAGCACAGTTTAACGAGGACCGATACCGCACACCCTCGGTCCCTACGCAGACCGATCCAAGTGATCATCCACCCGCACACTGACCGTAGCCAGTGATGCTTGACTTCGGTGATCTGCTGGGAACCGTGTCTTAATGATCAGCCCACTGCGGGACTCAAGCTGGTTTTTCTTTTATGCTGGATGATTAGTAGTTTTGATTTTCATCCATTTACTTTGACCTTCCAGTCTAGGCACCATGTTTCGATTTCCTTCAGTTTTTCTTGGAGTTTTTGTAGGGCAATATTGGGGTTTTTTGACTTCACTACGATTCCAGTGTCATCTGGGAAAAGTGCTGTGATGCTATTAAAATCACGTTTGTCGAGAGGAAAGTCGTGGGTATATAATATCGGCCCTAGAATGCTTCCTTGGAGCACTCCTACTGCTACTTTTCTGTTTGTTGACTTCATGTGTTTAAAATTAACTTGAAAAGTTCTATCATGTAAGTAGGACTGTATAATTTTTATGATACCAGATGGGGATGAAAGTTAACAAAGTTTACGAAAGAAGCATTTAATAAGTAAAAATAAGTGGTAGCAAATATATATCTAACAATTTGTTTAATTTTTGAATATGATTGGTTTGTCTTATTTACTTGTCCACCACTACGGATTCAATTCTCAAATATATACGATAAATTTCTCTCAATTACTTTCAAAAAAGAATTTGGATTCATGCGCACTAGTGGTTCACTTTTCAAATAGTCTGCGCAGACTACTTATAAAAAACCGTGTGCACGCTTTCTAATGCAAGGGGTAATGGTTAAAGGACAAACTCCATACCACATCATTTTATAAATGATTGCTTTGCATTACTGTGACATAGAGTGTGTATTTTCGAGGTACTATTTTCAAGTAGACCTAATACTATGAAATTTTTGCTTAAAGTGCTATTTCTTTTAATAAAATTTTGATTTTTATTAGTCAGCACTTTTTGTACTTTAAGTCGCTCGTGGTTAACCTCATATTTGTGTAGACCATAAGCATACCAGTTTAGCTTTAAAAATTCACTGCTCATTGACTTCAATTCTAATTATAGAATTTTTTTTTTATTTTTTATATATTATTATAACAGAATTATCTCGTTTTTGTAATAGAAGCCTTGTTTATGAAATACTTGTATTACCGCTTTTGTATTACGCCATTTTTTAAAAGAAAACTTGTTTTGTGATTGTAAAATGAAGTCTAACACAAATACGCTAAAATGGAATCTTAGTGCATGAAAATCCAATCAATAAATCAAAAGCATTATCGTTTCGTGTGTCTGGATTTTTTTTCTTTTATGAGTAAAAATTCTTATAAAAAAAAAGACGTAACTGCTTTTTCCATACATTAAGAAAAGTGTTTCTTTCTCTAAATTGTTTTTATAACAATTTATTCGAATTCCTGTTCTTCCTTCATTTTATTTGTTTCGGATAACCCAGAAAAAAAGAGAAATAATGTAAATTTCTGTAATGCAGTGAAGAATGAAATAAAACACTTTAACTGTGTCTTGAAAATGAAAATTTCCTTAAAAAGAATTTTTAAAAAAATCAATTGTTTTGCATCGTCGCCGGCTCTTAACGATTTGCTTCGCTTCCAATATCCTCAGAGTAAATCTGTCAATATCTAAATTATTGACTTCACATCACTTTACGAAAACTCTCGAGATTTCCAAGAAACGATTATTATTTAAAGTTCGATAATTTTCGTATGGATGCAATTGTTGTGAATGAATTTTAAAATATTTTAATTCCCTGAGGATCGGTGCTTTCTTGAAAGAAAGCTAGTTTACATTTTGACATACTTTATTAAAATTAAATGTACCTCCATTGAAGGTAATCCAGATGTTCCATACTTCCTCACTATGTAAAGTGGTAGCGAAATAATTGAAAGTATGCTTAATTTGCTACAGTTTACCAAAATTTTAATGCACAATTTACCAGTCTATTATATTTGTTGAAATTGTTCATCTATCGAGGTTGGTTGTTAAAGCCATTATAAAAAAATATTATTAGTCCAAATCATAATGCTAGAGCCGTAGTAGCTCAGGGGATAGAGCGTTCACCTCTCAATGAGGTGAACCGGGTTTGAATCTCAGCGACGGCTGGTCCTCCACGAAGGCAAAATTTCTCCCAGTACTTGACTCAGGAGTTCCCTTGTCTTTTGAATTAGGTTCAAAATTACAAGGCTACGAAGTTGAACATTAGTAGTTCGCAATCCGAAAATTGGGTCGGCTGTTCAGTGACGGTAATAAAATTATAAAAAAAATCATAATTCTAAAGCATAATATTTACAATCACTTTAAATACACTCAATAAAAATATCTCATAAAAACGGGAAAGGTTATCACTATTATACCCCATTGTTGTTAGAAGAATATGATCCANCTAAATATTAACTTTCAAATGGAAATAAAAGCTAATCATTAAAGTAAGCTATGCAATTAATAGTTATAAAAACAAATTAACAAAGGATAACTAACAGAAAAATAAACTAACAATTAATAATCACCAAAAATACTAGTTAACAGGAAATCACAAAAAAATAACAGTCAATAGCTATAGAAAACAAGCTAACAATTAATAACTAGCAAAAAAAAGTGAATAACTGTTACTAACTAGTAAAAAATTAGTCGAAAGAAATAATTAATCCCTTAATAAACGTGCTTTTGCAGAACACATTATTTCATTTCACATTCAAAATTATTATCACAAACTATTTAACACAATGTATTATGGGTAAGTAAACAACTTTTAAACTAATTTTTTTCATTGTGTGCCGTCAAATTTCGAAATCGTTAAAAGTGTGCCACCCCCCAAAAAAGGTTGAGAATCACTGCCATAGAAGATAATCTAGATGTCCTGTAGTTCCTCACGCTATATAAAGTGGTAGCGAGATAAGTGAAAATATGTTTAATTTGTTACATTTTACGAGCGTGGAAAATTTTAATGAGCGATTAACCATTCTACTATATTTCTTTAAATTATTCATCTATCGAGGTTGGTTGTTAAAATCATTATAAATAAAATTTATTAATACAAATCATAGTGATAGGGCAGTGGTGGCTCAGGGGATAGAGCGTTCGCTCGCCGATTAGGTGAACCGGGTTCGAATCCCATCTATGGCTAAATGGTTTAACCCGTTTTGTCCCGAATTAATATATTGAAATGATACAAAAAGTGGTTTTATGGAAAAAGTGGTATAATATATTATCGAAATTAATTGGTTTTTCTATTGTTAAAGCTTTCAAGAAGTCTTTGATAGATCAAAAAGCACTTGCTCCTTATAATTCTAGATCTAATCAGAAATAACTAAATCATCATGGTATCTAAGAAACTTTTAATTTACCCAGATAAAGGAAAATACTGAAAAAAGTTTCCCACCACAATGAATGTTTTTGAAAAAAGGAACTGTCCTAAATATATGACGCTGGGCGTTAACCGCTTAAGTTTCCAATACAATCCTATTTTAAAAGAAATATATATAGGCTGCGATGCCAACTGCTCCGGACGCACCAAAACAATTAAAAAAAAAAAACGGTAAATAACTACAAAGTAAATTTTGCAAATATTTAACTAATTTTGCTTGCTTTTTAAAAAGTATTCTATGACGTGCGTACTATAAAGTGGTGAATTATATAATCCTATGAATTATTTAGAAATAGTGGTGGATAAAAATCTACTAAATTCAATTTAAATCAAACTAAGAATCACAATTGATAAACTATCACTTTCAAAAATATATTTGCTGTCGGGAGCAAGTTGGCATCTCTGTATAGGCGCAAAAAATACCTCTGGAATAATTTTGTAATTCTAAAATAAAAAGCTAAATCTAAGCTATTTTCATTAGCTCATTTATTTCTTCCCGAAATTTACTAATAACCAAGAATAAAATATTATAACATAAAATCGTATTACCACTAAATTATTTTTTATCACTAAACCTGTCATCGCTGAAATTTCTGACATTTATTTCGAACCACGTAAATCTTGTTTACATATTTTTTTCTTTTTAACAATTAGAGGAAATTAATTATTTCATGGAACAAAAATTTCACATTCACTTTTATGTTCGTTAAAATGGCAACGCCATCATATTCAAACGATGACAATGTTCTCTTCTCAACTTAAAAGCGGATGATCATTTACCAAACCGGAAATTACATCTGCTGATAACAACGGATGTCAAAGAGAGTGAGTGTGTTGCTATGTTGTCTTTGCATTATCTTTTGTGCGGAGGATGGGATTTAAAATCTCGACAGGCATTTAGGCCGATCAATTATAAAGTAAGGACGGTGGAATTTCCTAGATCTTCTCTATTGCTGCCATTTTATTTTTAGAAATTCCCTTCTTCTTTCCTTTGAATAATTAATTGTTTACAGAGAATTCGTGTTTCTCTTTCTTCTTGGTAGTTGTGTGTTTTGTTTACTATATAAAATATGTTTTACTAGAATTCACTAGCAATTAAAAGTTAAAGCAAAACAACCCGAGTAAAACACAAATAAAAGGTACAGAAATGGGCGTACAAGGGTTGCCACATTCTTGAAAAAATTAAAAAAACAAAGGAAAAAGAAAAGAATAAGGAAACGAAATGCTTTAACACTAGGTTTACGGGACGCGTCATTTCGAATTTTATAAGGAAAATTACAAAACCCGTTTGCATTTTTATTTTATCTCTTGTAATGACTTTTATCCATTGATCGAGGTAAATATATATTGAAGTCTATTTTCTTCAAAAGCGTTGAAATATTGAAATTCTCTTTGTGNTAGGCAGTGAGAAGTCTATTTTCTTCAAAAGCGTTGAAATATTGAAATTCTCTTTGTGGTATACCTATCTCAACGGATATGTGTCAATTTGACGCGATCGTAATTTAGACGAAATTTTTTAGTAAACATGCAAACATCACATCAATAATAAATAGGAATGTACCGACAATACTTCGATCCGTTATCCGATATCTTTATTTCAAATGAAACGAGCGATAAACAACTGTTGCCGATAAACAATAATAGAAAGAACAAACGTAGAATGTCAATTGATGTCAGATTTTGAAGGTTTCAGTTGCTTCGTTCGAGTATTGAAAAATAAAATACTGGAATATTTCATTTTTTTCTTCTTATAGTATATAATTACAATGCTTTTTAACCCTTTTGAAGGCACTGGTAAGTATACTTACCACCACGTTTTATCACTTTTAATTTAGGTTTCCATTTTTCAATAACTTCAGCTTTCTTGAAGTGAGTTTGAATAAAATTGGTAACCATTTGTCACTTTTAAAAAACGTATAAAAGTTTTAAAATACATAATTCCTTTTGAAGTTTGTAGTATTTAAGGAATTTATTTTATAAATAAAAAAAATAAATAAAAGTCAGTAAGTTCCTAATAGGTCATGTTAAATATATTTACTAAAAAAAAAATGGCATTTTTATAAACTAAATTAGTTTTTTTTTTTATATCAATTACTGTTCTTAAAACAATTTCAATTCCAAAAATACTTTAATTTACCTTTACTAGAAATAAAGGGCCCGTTAAAGGGTTAAGTGCAGAGATGTCAATTGATCCGGACACGCCAAGAGAGTTTTAGATACAGTAAATAACTTAAGTAAATTTTTGCAAAAATAAAGTGGTGAATTACATAAGTGTACGAATTATTTAGAAATAGTGGTGGATAAAAATCTACTAAATTGAATTTATTAAACCAAGAATCACAACTGATAAAATTCGAAATAAAATTATATTTGCTTTTTAAAATATAATTTGCACTTTTAAAATATATATTTGCTGTCGGGAGCAAGCTGGTATCTCTGTAAGTGTTGTTATATGTATTCTTTCATGCGTCAAGTTGACGCGTGTTCGTAGAGATAGGTATGTAAGAAACGTCCGTAAACCTAGTGTTAACTAATTACTAGGGATTTTCCGTATCAAATAGATTTTCAACTTGCAAATTTTCTTTAATCAGTTCTGTCTTGTTATTTTAACCCGTTAATCAGCATCCACTTCTTTTAAAGGTATCTATGTAATGCACACCTTTCATATTTTAAGGTATTTACGAAATATTTTTTTCCAGTAGTAGTGAACTGAAGCACAAATTTTTATATGCTTTTCTTTACCGAGATTTATTAAAAGCTATTTTTCACATTCGGAAACAATCTAGTATATATGTTATAACTTAAATCTGGGTTGTCTAACGTTTCCCGGAATCACTTTAGATATGAAATGGTATTACTGCCAGGTTTCTCTACTTTCCGGAGTTCAAACAGCTAGGAAATCTATATATATATTTCTCTTACACGGCACCAAAAAAAAAGCCTCATTACAACTCCCCGAATGGCAACGTTAGAAAATCGACCAATGATTGCTGCTAAAAATGTCACATGGTAAATCTATATGAGGTGGCTTAGCATATAGCGTTTTTAAAAACGGAAACAATAACCAGAGTGAGCATTATCAGGTTGTTCAATTCAGATTCATGCCCTAAAAACATGATAATATTTAATTTAAACTCAATTAGGAATTAATTAATTAATTGAAGTGAGAATACTTTAAAAGGCCGCTGTTGAATTGATATTTTTCTACTGGGAGCTACCTAAACGTCTAAAAAACGTTTAAGTGTTTGTATTGAATGCATTGAATTTTTTTTTCTGTAGGGACGATTTAATCTTGAAGTTTTCA
>NC_092213.1:74801567-74825789 GCF_043381705.1 Parasteatoda tepidariorum | reverse complement strand
CCTATGCCTCACCTGCCTGGACAACGATACCTCAACATCTACTGAAGAAATTAAACCAATGCCAAAACAAGATCCTTAGAAAAATAACCTGTGCAAGATGGTTCATCCGGAATACCAATATACATGCAGACCTCAAAATACCAACTCTATCACAGCATATATACAAGCTAAACGCAGATTTTTTCGATAAAGCCATAGAATGTAAAACAGCAAATTTTAATGAAATCTTTAAATTTGAAAATGATATCAAAGATAAAAACTACAGACCAATAGCTGCACATTTCACCTCCGACGCCTCATATCATAACTATCAAAACAAATGATCAACCTTTCTGAAAATAACATTTCCTCATGCTGATACAATTCTGAACAACTCCAAAATCAAACAAACACAACTATTGATCAAGCTGCTCATTTTATTTTTTGATTCCTTTTTAGTTATTCAAGCAAAGTGCTTGAAACATTCATAAAAGCAACTCCACTGCCTTCTTACCTCAATGCTCAACCAAAACAGTGTTAAAATTCCAGATAAATGGGATATGGGTCGCTTCGCGATCCAGGTGCCCAATAAAATCAAAACACTAGGGCTAGGTTCCTGCTTAAATTGTCCGTAGCCCATTTCTCTCGATCAGCTTCTTGTTTAGATATAAGAATATAAATAACTGAATAACAAATTTATTTAAATTCGATTCATTTACAGCGAAATAAAGAATTCATTTTAAATCAGCATCAAAATTTCATAACTAGTTAGTATATCAATATCAGATAATTATGACCATGTATGGTATTTTAGAGCAAAATCTTATATATATTCTCATGGTAGTAATTCTTCCAGGTTTGTGCTAAGGAGATATGATTGTAGTTTATCCTTATTGTACATTGTTTTTGTGAAAAAGGAATAGTTCACACATACATCAAACATTAATTGCTTTTAATTAGGGAATATTTTTACAATGGTTATATAAAAATGTTATTAAAAAATAGTGAGCATCAGACGAAGAGATGAATGCATTTTTTAACACGAAGAAATTTTGGAAAAAAATTAAAAGCGATCTGATTGAGGGGCAAAATACGTTCCTAACACCAAAAATTTTAAATAAACTGTGACTGAATTGTTCCTAACGGACATTTAGGAGCATGAGAAGAGATCCACAGTTGGCGATTTATCTATAGATAAAAAAGCCAAAAGCAAAACCAATCCTCCGCTATTAATATCAAATTTTAAATAAAATGGCTACATTTTAATCCCCAAAAAGACCATGAGAATTCAATATAACCCTGTAACTGAAACATTTTTGTGGTTAGAGAAATAAAGAGATCCACAGTTGGCAATTTATCTATAGATAAAATAGCCAAAAGCAAAACCAATCCTCCGTTATTAATATCAAATTTTAAATAAATGGGCTACATTTTAATCGCCAAAAAGACCATGAGAATTCAATATAACCCTGGAACTGAAACATTTTTGTGGTTAGAGAAATAAAGCTTAAGGAATAAAAAGTTTAAAAAAAAAGATTTTGATATTTAATTTAGTCGCGACAGTGAATTAATGAGTTATACATTTGTATTGAATTAAAAAGTTAGTCTTTACATTGATTGTTAAGAAGAGAACAAAATATTTACAAATGCTTTTCATAAAATGTGATATATTGGTTAAATAATTGGTTTAATTTCTTTTAAGAATGATTACAAAAAATTAAATATATAAAATCAAAGAAATTTTAAAAGCTAGGAAATATGTAATGCCTAAATAATTCCTGTTTATGTTTTCCCCATCTTTATGTTTCCTTTTAGTCTTTATCGATGGAACTATGAAAACTGAACGGCCAACTGAAACCAAACATTAATAAAGGCAGACGATCTTTTAAAGTAATAAAGATTATTTCCTGAAGGTATCGGAGCTAACCGTTGCCAACGTAATATACGAAACATCGTTTCGTTTTATTAACGTCTTCCACTTGATGCGATTCTGAACTTTAATATTGGCAGTTTAATGCATTTATAACTTCTGTCCAAGAGCTTCAGGCGGAAAACTTGAAATTGTTCCTTGAAATTGCTAGACAATATTCCGAGGGAAATTTCGATAATGAAATAAATTACGATGTATTCATATATGACATCCTTTTCGATAGCATTATTTTTATTCTTTATTTATTTATCATAACGTGGAAGATTTTTTTAAAAACCTAATTGCGAAGTGTTGGGGCAAGAATTTATTATTACACCTGTTTATTACTTCCGTCGTTGAGGTAATGGTTCTGGCAGAATTGGAGTGCTACGGGTAATAATGATGATAAGTCACATTTTTTCCGCAGGTGATAATTTTTAAACTACGCTGTTCTTTAGTATTGTCTCTAGATAGATACTTTACAAATTTTCAGATTTTTAAATTAATAACATATTATAAACATTTTATTGCTGAAACGTTCTTAACCCTTTCTAGAGCTATGGTATAAAATATTGTGCACTTAGTTTTAACCCTAATTAAAAACACTAAAATTGTACAAGAAAAGTATTTATACTACCTCTTAAGCCAAATCTAATTCGAAACAATTAACAGAGTAAAAATTTCTTTGCTAAACAAAACAATCGCACAAGGAAACTAATAAAAATAATAACAAAAGTAATTAATGAATTAAAGAATTACGTTTTTAAGAAAGTTTAACAAATCACTAAAAAAAATTTAAAAAAAAATTATTGTCGTTTCTGAAGGACAATTTTACTTATGTATTTTTAAATTATTTGTCAAAAATGAAGTTGAAAGAAGCATACATATAGAAGTTTTCAAACAACTTTATAAAGTAAAGGAAAAAGTCAAAAATAATATCGAAAAGAAATCTAAAGAATTACTACTATGGAAAGTGGGACTGAAAATCTTAAAACCTGTTTGCTTGTCTGAAAAAATTGAGATGATTTTCAAGACGATGATTAGAAACATGTCTTAGTTTCAACAGGCAATCGAACTGGTTTGGGAGCTTTTTATCCTGATTTTCTCTAATCAGTGATGTTTTTGTTTCTTCTTGACTCAAATGTTAATTAGCGACTTTTTGCTTCTCCTTGGTAAATGCTAAATAAATTAACTATGTTACAATATTTAAGTAGAAATTTTTTTTAAGAACACATACATCATTACAAATTACCATTACTAAATGATAACAAGGAGAAAATAGATATAAAATTTAATGAAAATTAACCCCAATTATGCTTTTTTTAGAAAGCGTGCACTGCGGAGTTATGCATTCTTTCTTGAAACACCTTGTTTTCACTTTATAGACACACTTCGTAGTTTTTCAAAAAGGAAAAAAAAATTATGGAAAAGAAATTAATTAAAAAATCTAATAGATTAAAACAGCTCTACCTATCCAGGCAGCCTGAAAAATTTTGCTGTTTTTCTATAATATATGTGTTTGTTTCGTCAAAAAAAATAAATAAATCAAAAATAAATAAATCAAAATAATTAAAGAAAGAATAGTGAAGTTAAAAACAGGTTTAGGAATTTTTGAAGAAGTACTTCAAAAACTTTTTTTACTAATAAACCAATTTTTACTCTTTTTTCATATAATTTTATTTTTATATTTAAAGTGGTAATAAAAGTTTGCTATCCTTACTTTTACAAACTTAATTTTAAATGATTTTGACCACCACTATTCTTAAAAAAAATTAAGCATACATATAAATATGTGATACAAGCATGTTTATTTGTTAAACCTTTCTCAAATTACACTGTATTATTTTGCCTAAAATTTTAATTAAGTTTCCAATATAATATCACTGGGAAAAATCCTCCTTGAAAGGATTTAAAGTTGGCAGGTAGGTGCATGTATCTCCTTGAAATTCGAATTTAGTTGAGCTAACACATTTTAAATTGTCCTCCAGAAATAGAATTAATACAGCAGCCTACTAATTTTTTAATTCTTATTAAAGTAGTATAAGAAAAGTAGTGGTAGATAAAGCTTTAAAATATATATATTAAACTGGGTATTTTTAGGAAAAAATAAATACTTTTCCAAACTTGTAAAATAGCTAGTAAGAAAAAAACTTATAATAGTATTTCCAAGTGTTTAGTGGTCTCTCTTCTTGGTATTGGCAAGTGGAATTAGAAACAACAACACAAGTTTCTAAGGACTAATTATTCATCAATTTAAATTCATCAGGGAGTTACGAGTATCAGTGGAATTTAGTATGGAATTATAAAAGCAAATGTGATTTGAGCGTTGATAAATTTATTGTGTTTATAGTTTTTTTGCGAACAATATTTTAGTAATTGTTTCTTGCTACACTAATTATCTCCTATTTTTACATTTTCTTTTACAAAAAATTGTTTGTACGAAGCTGGGAAGAAAAAGAATTGTATTGTTTAGTTTTTAACACACACTTTTTTTTATCAGTACGCACGTCATTCTATCAATTCTAAATTAACACGTTGAATGTCATGGGGGTCACCGGTGACCGGCACTGAGTTTGTTCGTAGCACCACGGGGATCACCGGTGACTGGTGAAGCCGAGATTATTTAGCAGATTTAGTTGATTTATATCCACCACTGTTTCTAAACAATTTGTAGGCTTATATAATTCACCACTTTATTCAATACTAAATCTAAAATTTAGCAAACACTTCTTAAGTGCATGACTATTTGACACTCATTCTTTTAAACATTCTATTTGTTAGCAAACAATTTTTTAACCATTTATTTAAAACGCAATTATTAAAAACTTAGTTATTTAGCATACACTTTTTTAAATACTCAATTATTTAGCAAACACTTTTTAAACATTTTATTAATTAGCACACATTTTTGAAACATTTTATAAATTAGCAAACCTTTATTGATCACTAAATTAGCATAAAATATTTAGACACTAAATTATTTAGCGCACATTCTTTAAACGCTAAATTGTCAGTACACACTTTTAAACACTTTACTAATTAGCACATACTTTTTAAACATATTCAGCACACACTTCTGAAGCATTTAATTATTTAACACACACTTTATGAGCACTAAATTATTAGTGCACTCTTTTTAAACACTTAACTAATTAACACATACTTCTTAAATTTTTTTGAACACACTTCCGAAGCTTTTAATTATTTATCGCACACTTTTTACATTTATTTTGTAAAAAAAGTTTCTATTACAATCCTGTATAATTTAGTTTTATTAAAGATTCTAATTATTGTAAAATGTATGAAACATTTTCTTTATTCAGCATTTAATTACAAAATAAATCGAACTTTTTTTTAAAAATCAAGCTTAAGCAATTTGAAATATATTTTTAAATTTTACTCTCATATATATAATTAAACAAAGTATTTTAATATGTACGCATGCAGTAATGTTGTTTTTGCCAAAAATCACTTAAATAAAATAGATACAGCATTATCAGATTTCAATAGTAATTACATAGTTATTTATCATTGAAGCTAGAAATTTAATTCTTAGTTTTCTATAATTCTTATTGAATAAGATCTTGGTTGCTATGACAATCGTTGTCAATAAACGAAGGAAAGAGATGAAAAATTCGTACCTGTTTTCTTATCCTGTTTGTTCTTTAGAAAGAATAAAAAAATCTGTTTTAAGTTTTAGATTAAAATTCAAAGAAAGGGAAATAAAAATAAAACTTATATTCCACGAAATTTTAGCTTTGAGGCATTAGTTTTGGAATTTATAAGTTTAGAGCAAAATGAAAAGTAAATTAATATGAAGTGTAATTTAAATGATAATAGGAAACAATTCTTTTTTAAAAATATTTAAATAATATAATTATCGGAAGTTTTTCCAAATTTAATTTCTGCTTTATTACCATTTTGCGAAATATTAGATAACGAAGGTACAAGCTTGCAGGTATGCATTTTTTATTTATTTCTAATCTCGTTTATCAATTAATCGTAACTACCACTATAACTTACAACTTAAGTTATTCGGATATAAAAAAAACACTTTTTGCATTTTACCATGAAAGTTAATAAGAAAAAAAATTGCTATTTTTAATTTAATAAAATTTTTAATAAGTTATAATTTTTTGAATAATCAGTTGCTTCTGACAACCCTGATACAGGCATATTGCGAAATGCAAAGTATTATTCTTTCCATAATTCTAATTCAATGTTAATTTCCCGCCATTATTCATTTCAACCCATAAAAAACTGCTGTAGAACTAATTTGGTTGTCAGTTGTAACTTTTTACCCTGATTGAATGGCATGCATTTGTGACATTTGTTACGTAAGGGTTAAGATTAAGTATCCTACCATCTTTTCCATTAAGGTATTTTTCTTATCGAGTCTCCTAGTTCAGGAAATGCATTGATCTGTGCGTCTTATAAAAAAAAGTGGTAAGAGAATTCAGACACTTTTTGTCAATTATGAGTGAAGCAATTTATTATGCCTACGAGCATATTTTTATAATTTAAGAAGTTATATTTATCTCTGAAACTGGTTATTGTTTCAATCATCCCAATTTTTTCTGCTATGGAACCCTAAATGATTGAACTTTATTCAGCAGAATTCCGATATAATTAAGTATATAAAAAACAATTGTTAGCGTATTAATCAATAATATACTTTTTTTTAATTCGAATAAAAAATTAATTAGAGGAATAAAACTTTTTTATCGGTTTTTTTTTCATAATTATTCTTAAATTGAGTTTTATACAGTTAAACTGCTCTCACAACGCCTGAAGCTGTATCCAGAAAAGTTTCTAATTAGTTTATCGGGTAGATACATTAGCAAAAATGAAACAAGACAAATTATATTTTTTGTTGAAATGAAAGCTAAAAGAACTGTTATAAACGTTGAAAATGGTTACCAGGGAAACATTTCTTTATTAACACGAGATTATATGAAACACATAATTCGAGTAAATTTTTAATTTTTTAATATTATTATCGTAACTAAAATGGTTTGAAGAAATTAGTGCAATATAGAACACAAAAATAGTTTTATTTATATACACAGAGATGCCAACTTCATACCTGCCAACTTTTACGCATTTGGCGTAAAATTTTATTTCTATATTTAAAGTGGTAGTAAAATGTATGTTTTCTATATATTTTTTGTATTTATAAACTTATTTTTGTAATCTTTTGGACCACCACTATTTTTTTAAAAATTAACCATATATATTAATATGTAACACGGTCGTGAAATATCGCATTAGCTTTTTCAAAATAAAGCGGATGTTTAGCCTAAAATTGTAATTTAAATTAAATTTTACTACCACCGGGAAAAATTATCCACGAAAGGATTGAAAGTTGGCAGGTATGCAACTTACTCCCGACAGCGAACCTGCCAACTTTTACGCATTTGGCGTAAAATTTCATTTTCATATTTAAAGTGGTAGTAAATATATACTATTTTTTCTTTTATAAACTTAATTTTTAAATNTATATTTTAAAGTGGTAGTTTATCAATTGTGATTCTTTGCTTAATAAATTCAATTTAGTAGATTTTTATCCACCACTATTTCTAAAAAATTCGCAGGTTTATATAATTTATAACTTCTAACTGCTCATACAGATACCATACCTGCCAATTCTTCCGGATTTTCCGAATGGTTTTATTTTCATATTTAAAGTGGTAGCAATACTCAGGTTATTCCAATTAACTTTTCGAATTATAATGGTAATTATAAATGAATTTGACTACCATTACACATAAATAATTACAATAAATATATCAGAGCATAATAATCCTTACGCAAGCGAATTCCATCGAGATCAAAATATAAATATATTTTTGAGTCAGATTGTTTTTCGTTTATTGTTTTACAACCACTCTGAAAATCCATTCTCGGAAAGAGTGAAAGTTGGCAGGTCTGAGATACTTCGAGCCGCCAACTACCTTGTACTCCTCCATTACCCTTTCCTATGCCAATAATACCAGTCGCCCTAGGGCAAAAAATATCAGATGAAGAGGTCAAGTGCCCGCTGACGCGGGCAAGCACCTCACCAAATCCAGATCGTCGTCGGGTTGGTACAGAGATGCCAACTTGCTCCGGACAGCAAATATATATTTTCAAGTGGTAGTTTATCAATTGTGATTCTTGGTTTAATAAATTAAATTTATTAGGTTTTAACCACCACTATTTTTAAATAATCCGAAGGCTTATATTCACCATTTTGTAGCTCATTCAATTCACCATTTTGTAGCTGTTAGGTCGTGTTACACCGTTTAAAAAGTTTACACAACTAAACCATTATTTGCAAATTTTAGTTTATGGTAGTTTACCGTTTTTTAAATGATTATGGCTCGTCCGGAGCAGTTGGCATCTCTGTTGTTATGCTACTACTTATAAAAAGCTAGCAAATTTTGTCAAATTTGCAAATTTAGTTTGTAAATGCCTACCGTTTGGCCAGACGGGCAAGCCATGTAAAATCCGCGTGGCACTCAACGTGTTAACAAACTTTATTTTGATTTGTAAAGTACGATGGGAAATATCAATGCACTTCGTCATAAATGCAGTTTTTTTCCCTTCAGAAATAATGTTATTAGAATCATTTTCAATCTTACTAATTCAAACACCAAAGAATCATATACATATTTCATATGTTAAAATTTATTGACCTAAGATAAATAATGTATTTTTAAACAGAAAATTTTGCTATTACTTTTTCATTAGCATTTAACTTCATAATTAAATTCATAAAGACAACCAAAATAACCATGACCGAACAACCACTTTTTGCATTTTTAATCATCAACGCCATCGCTGCTAAACACAAATTTTGGACTTACCTTTAGATTTACATGTTTGGTTAATTTATTTAATAACTGAAAGATTATTAATTAGTTCAAAATACAAATAAGGTTTAAAAAATCATATCAGGTAAAAAAAGTATTAACTCTCGGTACCCTCTTCATGGAACTCAAGGGCTCCGCGGAGCACCATCTAGGAACCACTGGTTTAGATAAAGTGAAGGTAAAAACCAAACTATAAGTCTTACATAATTTCCAACTATTTATAACCGTCGTTGAACAGCCGACCCAATTTTTGAATTTACGACTACTAATGTTCAACTCAACTCCGTCGTCTTGTAATTTTGAACCCAATGTATAAGACAAGGGAACTCCTGGATCACGTATTGGGAGAAATTTACCTTCGTGGAAGACTTTTTGATGGAACTATTCCACATTTGCGTTACATGGAGAGGAAGACCAAGAGAACTTCCCACTGTTAGCCTGACGGCAAGGGGACTCTAACCCATGATCGTTCTACCACTGAGGATATTACACGTCAGCACTGTGATCGGTGCAAGCTGAATGTGGATTCGATCCTGGTTCACCTCATTTGAAGATGAACGCTCTATTCCCTGAACCATCAAGTCTCTTACTTTACTTTATTCATGAAAATTGGTCACCTGAACCGCGCAGAACCATTGAGTCTCTTACTTTACTTTATTCATGAAAATTGGTCACCTGGGCCGCGCAGAACCATCGAGTCTCTTACTTTACTTTATTCATGAAAATTGGTCACCTGGGCCGCGCAGAACCATCGAGTCTCTTACTTTACTTTATTCATGAAAATTGGTCACCTGGGCCGCGCAGAACCATCGAGTCTCATAGCCAACTATTATGCTTCAAAAAAAAGTTTTTTTTTTCAAGTGGTAGAGAATTCAATTGAGATTAAAAGCTGACGTCTCTATAAATAAATATTGGTCAAAACTGTTTAACACATTGTTAGGATACTGAATATTAGTGTTAGCTTGGTGCTAGGCACTATCAACCGATTCACCTACACAGTGTTAACATTGTTAAGTAGAATAAAAATTTGAAGCTGGTACACTTTTAAGGTCTGGTCTCTTTGGTTGAACTGGGCACATGAGGCCATGTAATGACCCTTTTCCCATTCATCATAAAATACTGGATACTTACATAAAAACTGGATACACAAAAGGAGAAGTCCAAAATAAGTTGAGGGGAAAAATGGCACTCTGCCATGGTGCAAAAAAAGATAAAATGAAGGTGTGAAAAAACTGGAAGGTGACATGAAATGAGTTGAGAGTACTCAACAAAAAATGAAGTCCACTGTGCTTTGCTTGAAGAAAACATCTCGCTGTTTGTAAGATTACTTTTTTGTTTTTATATATATATATATATATCCGTCGTTGAACAGCCGACCCAATTTTGGGTTTACGACTACTAGTGTTCATCTCCGTAGCCTTGTAATTTTGAACCAATCCAGAAGACAAGGGAACTCCTGGATCAGTACCCCCAGAGGTATTGATTTGTTATGGAACATGGAGGACTTTGAGACTCGACAGATTTACCGTGCATCAGTGGCCATTTACTACATGGGGAGTCTTCGGCCGGCAGAGATCGAGCCCACGTACACTTCAACATGGTCATAATGTTCTACCAACCAGCTATTCTGGCCTTTGTAAGATTACTTATCTCGATTAGATAAATAGCATCATCAGTCTTTGCTACCAATTTAACCCGAAGAAACCTATCGGCGGATAGTACAGTTTAGCTTCGCCAGACTCCTACTTGCGAAACATGCTTTAGCAGAGATGCCAACTTGCTCCGGACAGCAAATATATATTTTAAAGTGGTAGTTTATCAATTGTGATTCTTGGTTTAATAAATTCAATTTAGTAGATTTTTATCCACCACTATTTCTAAATAATTCGTAGGCTAATATAATTTACCACTTTGTAGTTCATATGTAATGCTATACCTTTTAAAAAGAAAGCAAAAGTAGTCAAATATTTGCAAAATATACTTTGTAGTTATTTACCGTTTTTTAAATTTTTTTTGGCGTGTCCGGAGCAGTTGGCATCTCTGCTTTAGTGGGAGACAGAAGCACTACAATATATTTATTGAAATTATTTGAATATAGTGGTAAACAAAATAATTTAAAATCGATTTTTAATTGGATATCACTGTGAATAGGTTAAATTCGTAGTCTCTAAATTAATGTTAGTTACGAAGCAGCTCGGATCTAAATTTAGCTCTATAGAATGAATGAAAAAATGAGAAGCTTTCTTTTGTTTTTAATAAAAAAGGCAATCTACTTAATAATAAAAATAATTAGCTTGCGCCAATGAGATGATTTTATTTGTTATAATTTATTAATTAGTTTATGAATCAGTATATAAGTGTAGTAGCAAAATCGAAATAAAAGAAATAATCAGTGCTTTTATACTTTTAGATGGACGGTGCGCTATTTAAGGCAACAAAGTTCATAAAAACAGATATAGTATAACAAGCCCGGTAAGTACTTTTTTTAAGCACTATTACTAAACTTCTTATTTACCATTCTTATAATTATTATTCATTATTACTATACATTATTATATCACGCGTTGAATTCAAGACGAGATGTAACTGTAGAGTGAATTTATTTCAAAAAGGTACTTTACTTTTAAAAAATAGCGAGTAATATTACAAGTACTTGATATTAAAATAACAGGTAAGAGTACCAATACTTACAAAATCGTTTAAGAGGACGCCATACTACGGGAGAAATTTATCGTTGCTAATTCTCTTCATCTCCATAACTGATTTAAAATTTAAAGTATAGAAAAGGTGAGCTCAGACAAACCTAGAATAAACCATGAAGTTTCAAATTCTGGAAAGAAATTTCTATAATTTACCAATGAAAATCAATTATAAGAAGATGATTTAGGATTAAGCAATGGCGAAGATCTCTTCCAATAATTTGCTTGCATTTTGATACTTAGAAATTTTGTTTTCCAACAATTGAAACTTTATGGCTTTCTCTACGTTAGCCTGAACTCATTTTTTAATTAATTTTAACTTAGTGATGGGGGAGAAAGAGAATTCGCCACGAAAAACTTCTCCCGTGGTATGGCATCCTCTTAAAAGCACAGGTACTTAGAGAAATGATTAGAAAAATAGGTACTTAAAATTAAAGTAACGAGCGAAAGTACAACTAAAATAATAGTGAAAATACAAAAAGTGTATGAAGTGTATATTGATTTTTTTTTTCTCTTTTGAATTGAAACAGATTATTATTAATTAAATTATTATTACTTAACAGATTATTATTATTAATTAAAAAATTGAGATCGGACACCTCGCAACCAGTGGCGTAGTTTTTTTTTCGCCAACAACGGGGCAACGTCTGCAAAATTATACGTTGCTTGGTTAATGAGCTATTGTATTGCTCACGGTACTAACAGCTATATATATATATATCTAGTGCTCCTTCTCTATTTTTTCTCGTATCTCTTGAGCCGTGGCTTTTCATTAATCATTATTTTGTGGATTCCAATTTTCGCAGTCGTATTTTAATTATTTTTAATATCCTTTTCTATAAGGAGGACAACATAATGAATTTTCTATGCTTTTATTGAGAAAAGAATAAAGAAATCTATTTACAATTTATATACGAACGGAGCAAAGCTACGGGACACATCTTTATACTTCCATTTACAAAAGATAAGTGTACACTTTTTTAACGTAACATATGTTCATGTCATGTGATCTATATAATCCATCCAAACCTTTTTTGTTTATATCTTCTTTGTCAGACGCGGTGCGACGTAAGATCTGAAGACCAGATGGAGATGAACTAATATCTCAACATAGTCTTGAATTTAATGGGAATTCGGTTTCGTTACGATATTTTAATGCGCGGTGTGGATTCATTTTACAAATAAAGATTTCATTGCTATTCAACGGAACTTACTATACGCGAAGGGCTAAATTAAGTACGTGAAAGAGAAATTTAATGTTCTCAGAAGCCAGATAAGCTTATCTGCAGATAGATATAATTCTTTTTGAGTTTAGTCTCAAAAAATCCTTTTAATTTTATTAAGGTAGTATTTTAGATATTACAATATCCCCCCTATCAAAGGTGTTGAAACGGAGGTGATCAGGCTCCACATCACATCTCATTGAGGAAAGATCAAAATCCTTACTTACCATCTTCTATTTAAACTCTTTAAAATGAATATTAATCTGGATGATTTAGATCACATGATCTGAATTACAAAAACAATCTAAAAATAAAAATAATATTCAAATCTTATCTTAACAAAACATATGAAACTACCTCAATTACAATGGTTTCATACTAACTCTCAAAATTTTTTTAAAATAGACGATATAAAAACATTTATAAAAACACTCAATATTCTACTTCTTAAGATGCTAAAATAATATCTAATATAAAAATAAAAATATAGTTGCAACTAAATAATAGGCCTTAAAAATTGCTACGTACGTTTAAGTCCTTGTGACATTAGTCACTTGATTGAGGACCCATTAGCATGCTTATAAAACTTCATTATCCTAAATCTCTTACAAAAATCTCTTAAATATTCATCTCACAAAATTTCAAAATACTCAAAATTTTTCTCTCTTCTGTTACACTTTAAAATAGTTATCTAAAATATTTTCTTTATATAACTCCTTAAAATACTTCAAGTGACTTCCGAATTTTTAATTTTAAAAAGAAAGCTAATAAAACGGAATTCATATTAAAAAAAATAAATATCAAAACCACTTTTTAAATTTTCTGAGAACCGTACGAACCTGAACAATGAAATCTTTTTATGTTTAGAGAGATTAGGATTTTATGTATCAATCCGTACCTTATTGTGACAACTTAATGTTCGGGGTCGTGTAGGTGGGGGGGGGGGGCAATTCAAGCGCAAATTGTTACTTTTCACGCCTTCCTGTTTTCCTAGCCTGTCAAATAGCAAATTGCCTCTTTTACTAATCACGCAACGAAATATTACTGCCTGTTTGTCAAACCAATGTATTTTCTCCGTAATATTGGAACCCTTGAATCAATAAGGCAATATGGCCTTGAGGACTCTCATTTTAAGACAGCAGCTCCTTCTGAACAAATATTCTATTTTTTTCTTAAACCTTATTCATAATGAGCATATGGAATCGAAGCAAAAACTGCTTTTCGAAAGCGTAATTCCCAAAATGATTCATAGCTATCCTAAATATTGATGATATATTGCAACCATTATAATGAAAGCGAAATTTCTCTGTATATATATATATATTTGACTTTTATGATGCTGTTTTCCTGGATGTATCTTGAGATATTTGATAATTCTATCATGAAACATTCTTGATCTACTTATTGAGTTGTAATTCTTCGTATTGAACGTATTCTGGATTGTTTCTCGTACTGTAAATAAAATACTTACTGGATTACTTTACATCGCTACGTACGAAGCAACACTGCTGGTTTATTTCCAAGTATACCTTTGCCAGCTGACTGTGCTGGAATATGTAATTTTGTTATAGATTTAGTATTCCTTCCTCTCTGAAGGTAAGCTTAAAATTTTTTTTTAACAGCTCTTGGGAACANAATGTATATATATATATATATATATAGATAGATATAGATATGTTCAAAATATGGAGAAAGCTTGGAAGAAGATGTAAAAATGTTTTAAGGAAAAAATTTAAATGTTTTCAAATATTTTTACAAATTTAAAAAAAAAGGAAAACAAATTAAGGAAAATATTTAATCTCGTCTAATCAGCGATTTATTCATACGATTATATTCGAAAAAAGTGCTTTATAATATTGTATTAATATAGTCAAAGCAAAATAAATCAATACAATAGTGTGAGAAACACTAAAAACAGAAACAAAAATAGAAAAAAAAATTTGAATATTTTTTTTAAATATTTTTCTTCGCTTTTAAAAAATTCTTAACATCTTTTTCCATTTTTTCCTCTATATTTTTTCGCTTTTTTCTTACACTGTATTTTTAAAAATCTGAGTATGACTTTATTTTCGGATATAAATTGAAATCTATATTAAAAGAAAGAGAACAACAGTGTTAATTAAAAACTTTTATTATTAAAAATTACATAAATTTCATAAAATATATGCATGGTATGTGATAAAGAAATCTTAATAGTTGTAAGTACTTTTATTAAGAAATATCATTCATATACGTAAACCCAGAAAATTTTCATGATCCCTCAAAATATTTGAAAAATCTAAATTTTGAGATTTTATGAAACGTTTAAGCAAATAACATTTTAAAATGGTTTCAAATTTAGGGCCTTTTTAGCTGAGAAAGATTTTATGATCTTTCAATATATTTTGAAACTTCAATTTTCAGTTTTTATAGTAGTACTCATTCAACGATTACAAAATGCATGATAAAAAAACTTTTCAAATTCAGCTGCTTTTACTGCCTATATAAAATTTTATGGTTCTTTTATACATTTTACAAAATATACGCAATGTTTAAAAAAATTAATAATAAATTATTTTTTAAAAATTTGCATATTCTTTAACTCTAGAAAATATTTATGATGTCATAATGTATTTGCACACCATAATTTCAGTTATTCTTTAAAAAGTGTACGCAGAGTTTTTTTTTTAAAAAAAAATAAATATTATAAAGCTTTTAAATTTATTATACAACCCGAAAAAGATTTTATTATTCATTAATATATTGGTGAACTTTGAATTTCAGTTTTTATACAGTGCACTTAACATTTAAAATAGATAAATTCTGAAATTTATTTCATGTACAGTTAACTTAACCCTTTGACGCAGATCGGACACCAGTGTCTCTTTTATATACATTTTTTTCTGGCACTCCAATTACAAGCAAAAATATATTTCGGTATTTGTTAATTATAAAAAAACAGTCTAATAGTTACTAAAAAAATCTGTTAGATTATAGGATTAATATTTGTACTAAAACATAAAATCCAAAAGAAAAAAAAATAGTTTTAAAAATTTTTTCGTTCATTCATATTCAAAAATTTGAGAATAATTGTTTTTGTAAATTAAGGGAATTCAAATGACGAATAACTATTTCTCTTAAATCTAAACAACTGCAAATAAGTTCAAACTTGGAAAATTAAAAAAATCTGTCAGAATATCGGATTAATATTTGTACTAAATTATAAAATCCAAAAAAAAGTAGTTTGAAAATGTTTTCTTTCATTCATATTCAAAATTTTGAGAGTAATTGCTTGTGTAAATTAGGGAATTTAAATGACGAATAACTATTTCTCTTAAATCTAAACAACTGCAAATAAGTGTAAATTTGAAGAATTAAAAAAAATTTGTTAGATTATCGGATTTATATTTGTACTGAAATATGAAATCCAAAAAAGTTGTTTGAAAATTTCGTCTTTAATTTATATTCAAAAATTTGTAAATAATTGTTTTTGTAAATTAAGGAAATGTAAATGAAGAATAATTATTTTTCTAAATTAAAAAAATATATTTATAAAAAAATTATATTTGTACTAAAATATAAAATCCAAAAAAGTTGTTTGGAAATTTCGTCTTTAATTTATATTCAAAAATTTGTAAATAATTGTTTTTGTAAATTAAGGGAATGTAAATGACGAATAACTATTTTTCTTAATTATAAACAACTGCAAATAAGTGTAAATTTGAAAAATTAAAAAAATATGTTAGATTATCGGATTTACATTTGTACTGAAATATGAAATTCAAAAAAGTAGTTTGAAAATTTCTTCTTTCATTCATATTCAAAAATTTGTAAATAATTGTTTTTGTAAATTAAAGCAATTCAAATGACGAATAACTATTTCTCTTAAATATAAACAACTGCAAATAAGTGTAAATTTGAAAAATTAGAAAAATCTGTTAGATTATTGGATTTACATTTGTACTGAAATATGAAATCCAAAAAATTTGTTTGGAAATTTCGTCTTTAATTTATATTCAAAAATTTGTAAATAATTGTTTTTGTAAATTAAGGGAATGTAAATGACGAATAACTATTTCTCTTAGATATAAACAACTGCAAATAAGTGCAATTTTGAAAAATTATAATTTGGAAGTGAGCATTGTTTGGAATATTTTACCTTTCACACAGATAAAGACACCGATGTTTCATGCTGTATTTCATAACCATAAATTATTAAAATGCTTAACATAATATTTTAACTTATTTTGATCTAAATTAGTACAAAAAAAGCATGAAAAATAAGTTTAATAAAAATTCTACGTCAATGGATTAAGATAAAGGTAGATATACTCTAATTAATTATAACAAAGCTCCAGAATTATATAGTGGCATAACGCAACAAACGAATAAAAAAAAAAGCATCAAAATAAATACGCATGGCACATGTCCAAAACTGGCACGCAAGCGCGGAATTTTGAAAACGTAAAATATCACAATTAGGATTATTGCAACGAATGCCAAGGCCGAACATAAAGTCAAGGTAAATAGGTTAAAAGATATGGTCGTCCAGTGCTTTCGGTAATATTATAAGAATTATGTATTTATTCTTTATTCGTTACTTTTTATTCTTTGTTTATCTTTTGATAATAATACAATTTTTTTTTATTGTGATGATAGCGGTAGCAGACGTACCTGTTCATTAGTCTTATAGTTATTTACTTTTTGTTATTGTTAAGTCCAGTTCGCTATAAATAACGTTTCTATATATGAGCGGTAGTTCAAAATTTAGTTAATGCTTGTGTGTTTTGGTCGTGGATTTAGCAAAGAACGGCTTATTTCTTGTGCTGTAACCTTCAAAAAGGTTATTATTTCGTTTATATTACTTATCTTATTTATCTGCATATTTTGTGATTTGCTAGCATTCGGAAAAGGTTATGAATAAATTAATACTAAACAGGCCTGAAAGCGAGACGGAAAAGAGAAAATACTGGTAGGAGAACTATTTCAATATTTGATAATATTCGGGAGGAGTTAATCTATTCTTAACAATAAACAATTCACTGTAATTAATTTTACCTCGGCGAAGAAGCAATTTAATATAAAAATTGTATCCGTTAAAAACAGTTGGTAGTTATAGATTTTTGTTATTCCCGAAAAAAAAAAATTTTTTTTTTACCAGTTTATACTCTTTTCCGTCTTGATGTACATCGGCTTTCAGCCCTGATACTGAAATATTGAATTTTTTCTCTTGTGGAGTAAGATGATGTTTAAATAATGCTAAGTTTTATCTATAGAAAGGTGCCATATAGTAGTTAAATTATGCATGTTTTATATACTAGTAAATTGATGTTTAATAATCGTAGTGGTAGTTATACCACACTCTTTTTAAGGGATGGGATCATTCGTGATTACTACTATTTTAAACTCTTATATAAAGCTAAAATCATAAAGAAAGCATTTCGATTAGATCTTTAGGAAAGTCTTTTAGAATTTTATTAATTGATGTATGAGAAATGAGTCCAAATTTTGTGCCTTTTCATTATATAAGTATATATATATATAAGTTTTTCATTATATTATATCATCATTATATGTCATATATATCATTATACTAAGTTTTCTATAATATTTAAATTACCAGTAATAATATGTTTATGATGTTTATGAACAAATTCAAAATATTTCTCTTCTTAGCAATGACATTTATAATCGGGTAGATTAATTTTCCCTAAATTTTCAATAATATTATTGTAATTAAATAGCTCTACCAAGAGATTTATTATCATTGAAGCTTTTAATTATGCGAAAATCTTTTAAATTAAACAAATTTTTTTAAATTCTCAAAAATATCTTGAAATTTAATCTCATCGAAAATAGAGTTTTGAAAGTTATAACGAATTATAAATTATCTAAATTTTTCTTTTTATTTTGGTGAAATTTTACTCATTTTAATTTTTGCAAGATCGAAACAGAGAATTTTGAGATGTAAATTAATAGAAGAAAAGTTATTGAAGCTTATATGGATCATTATTCTTAAGGAAGAAAACAAAATTTTTCATTGGTTTATTACTATAATGTTTATTAAAATCTTTTCCATATTAGAAATAAAATTTTCATTTAATTTGTCACGATTAAGAGAACTTTTATTACTTCCTGATCCCGTTTACTTCGATTTGTACGCTTATTTTTAATGTGTAGAAATGAGTAAGTTGAGGAGTTATTAAAGTTAATCTATGTATGTTGCAAGGTATCGTTTAGCCCATCCGGCATATTTGTTTTGAATAAAAGGAGGAAGTAATTTTCTTTTTGTAATCTTAAATCAATATCTTTTGTTATTCAAATTGATGGAATACTACAAGAATATAATTTTTCATCTCTATTAGCTAACTTATATTTTTACCTTATAATGAAAAAAATTATATTCTTAACATTAAATTTGTTTTTAGATTTATTGATGATTTAATTATCTTTAATTTTCAGGATCATACAATTTTGTTAAAAAATATTTAGCCCGAGGAATTAATCTTGCTTTGTAATTATGATAATAACTTTAATTTTAATTTTTCCGTAAATTTTATTAATTTTAATTTTAAATTTTTGGATTTAGTTAGTAAAAAAGAAAAAAATATCTGCTTTGTTGAGTTATATACGATAGTTGTATAAGATAAAAGCAATTATTTTAATTTTAATGTAAACAAACTAATTGCTTGAAATTCTAATTTTTCTAAAAACATTTATTTAAATACCATTTTTAATCAAGTTAATAGAATTAAAAGAATATGTAGTAATATTTATTTATCCAAAACACAAATAGAGAAACTCTTTTAAAATTTGCTTAAGGAAAACAATGGATACCCAACTAATGTAGTTAAGTTCTATATAAAATCATTGAGTTAATTGTATGTTACTATTAATAAATTTGCTAAAAACTTCTTTGTTAATCTATTTATCATGCGCAAATTCCATTCGGGCAAATCCGTGACTGCAAATAGGTGCAAAACGGGCTAATCACGTTTCTCACTCTTTCTGTTAATTTTCTAAAATCATTGAAATTCCATAATTAACGAAACGAAATAATTTTAAAACATTCTTCAAATCAAGATTCCGATATGTGTAGTTCATTTGAATTTGATACTCGCTTTATAGATTTCGTTTTGTGTTTTGTTCTGTATTTTCTGTTTCTTGCTTGATGTGTATCATTTCGCATATATATATTTTTTACCAAATATTTCTTTTTCCGTTTCTTCTTTTAGCTCACACTATTGTATTGATTTATTTTGTTTTTGCAATATTGTCTTTAAAAAATATGTTATATACATAGTATTACACAAATGCTAATATTTTAATTTTTGTATTTATAACACGATAAAAAATTAAGATTAAAATATGTAAAATAAGATTTAAAAAAAAGGGTTTTAAGTTAAGTTTCCAATTGTTGCAAAAATTCCTCAAAAATCCTTCTTTCCTACAGGCTTTTTCAGTGTCGTTCCCCCTTAATGAAAGGAATGAGTTACTATCATTTGAGAGTTGTGTTCTATTAGAATTAAATATAGAACTATTTCTTCATAAGATATACATCGTATCATTTAACACGTTCACGCCGGGAGAAGTGAAAATACTGTTACGGGAAAAGAGGAAATACTGGTAGAAGAACTATTTCAATATTAGATAATATTCGGGAGGAGTTAATCTATTCTCAACAATAGCAATTCACTGTAAGGAAATTTATCACGGAACTTGAACTTGAACTAAGGTGTGATACAGAGTACCTGTCCGCGAAGCGGATAATTGACTCTTTCATCGAAGATTGAGGGAATGTCTATAAAGGAATTTATCACGGCGAAAAAGCAATTCAATATAAAAATTGCATCCATTAAAAACAATTGGTAGTTATGGATTTTTATTATTCCCGAAAAAAAAACTAAAAAAAGAAATTTATTGTTACCAGTTTTTACTCCGGTGCGCTGCCAAAATGAGACAATCTAGCGTGACCCACCGGTGGGTCCACCCGGCGTGAACGTGTTAAAATATTTAAAAAAGTCAGTAAAAACAGCAGTCTATAAATGAATAGCCCGTAATAAAAACTAAGTAAAACTTGGAAATTGGTGCGTAGGCGTACATCTAAGCTTTGACGTTAAAATAAATCGGAATATTAGGGTGAAGTGTTACATGCGTTATTTTTATCACCACTAACGCCACCTGTGTTTAACTTTGTACGATGAACCATCTTTGCATATTTTGAGTATTTCATTCATTTATTTAATGGCTGTCTTTTACAGTTGATTGAATGGTGTCCTTAAACTCCGACCTCTGAATAGAGTGTAAGAAAAGCAATTGTAATAAGTGGCTTCCTTAATGTTAACCTCATTTGGAGAGCCATCCACGTTTCCTTATTTAATCACTTTTCGGCAATTCGAAAAGGCAATGACTTTTTATGGAAAAAGCATTTAGTTTAATTGTTTGTACGATTCAATCTGAATACTAACACATCTTAAACTAACGAATTAGGAAAACGTGCTATTGTGATAGTCATTTTCAGATAATAGAAAATTTTGTATTTTCCTATAAGAAATATCACTGAAACAAGACAGTCATGAAAGTTAAAACGTTATAACAACTTTTTCCAGTCTATACTCTAGGTGTTCCGCGGAACCCTGGGGTTCCGTGGAATTTTCCCATTGGCTCCGAGTGCTTAAAGTTTTTAAAGGAGCAATAATTTTTAAAACTTGTATTACATTCATCTCAAAACATTAAATAATTTCTTTGACAGTTTCGTTGTCTTTATGAAATTATTTAAGTAAAATGCCAGTAAAGAAAGAAATGGCAAAATTGATAAAAAAAATTTTTATCAGCATTCCTCATTCAACAATTCAATTCAAAATAATATGACCAAGTTCAAGAATAACGAATTATGTTTCTTTGATAATAGTTCTCAACGTTTATAAGAGTTCTTTTTCGAAAACCATATTTCAAAATATTTTATTCATTTTCAGCTTGAGTATGCCCCAAAAATAAATTCTGAGACTAGATGCCACTCCAAGTCTGCGAATATAACCATTAGATATAAAACTTATTATTTTAATAGTTTCATTGATAAAACGATTACTGAAAAAAATTTCATTCTTCGTATTAAATGTTATCAAAAGAATTGTCTTTCTTTGTCAAAATGTTCATGGCTTCTAATAAATTTTCTATATATATTTGGGGTTCCGTTAAAAGATGCTCGATATTTTAATGTTCTGTAGCCGTAAAAAATTTGGAACCGCTGCTCTAGGCAGTAGTTTAAAAATCTGAATGGTATACCTGCATGTGATGTGGTGTGAGCATCCAGATCCTGATTGGTTGTTGAAACGTGGCATTTGCTTACGTTAGCAACTGTTCTTTCCATTCTATTTCGAATAAGCCAGACCCGTCAGATATTAATTGTCATGAGTAGCACATTCTATATTCTTTCACAAAGATTTCAATTCTTTCACTATATATTTCATGCTTAACACAAAAACAAGCACGGAACCACGTAGAACGTAAACTAATTCGGCATTGATGTGGCCAAGTATACAAAACAAATATATACCACGGTTTAAATAAAATACATAAACAAATAATAAATCTAAGTTAAGTAAAAGACGTAGACGAGATGGAATTTATATTTCAACTAATTCGATGCGCGATATGGCTCTGTATTTATTCAACTTACCGTTAATTTACATTCTAACTTAAGTGGAAAGACTCAACACGCCATCTTGTTTAGGAGCGATCAGCTGGCGTTGAAGTCATAGGTCACGTGTCTGTGTATTAGTGTTCGTCTTCTTCTTGAGTTATTATTAAGCAAACAATTAAGTTACTTTTTGGGCGATGGCAACAATGAACTGAAATATAATAAGCTTAAACTTAGATGTTTATCAATTTTTGAATTTGAAAAATTGACTTCTCACCTGAACAACGAAAAGCTATAAGTTGAGCAGGAAAAGAATAGGTTCATCGTAAATATTTTATCTATGCAAACTGCTTTATATTTTCAATTTGTTTTTATAAATCTTATTAATTAACGCAGAAATATTCTTTTTTTTTTCAACAAAGATTAGCCTTTTTTTTTCTTCTTTTTTTTTCATTTTCAAACTTTTTCTTTCTTCCAAATATCTTATATAAAACAAATATATAAAATAAATCATCGTAATGTATATAAATTGAATAGAATGCGGATAATTTAACGATTTCTGAAGATGTATGTGTTGTATATTTTTAAGACTTCATTTTAAAAAGACTACCTGTAAACATAAAGAACCAAACTAAAATAACGAAGTTACCAATGAGTGAGCTCGAAGCTCGAAGCATTACGTAAGAGAGTTTTGGGGAGGGGGAAGTTCGTAGCATTACGTAAGAGATGGGTCTAACAATTAAAATAAGTATATTTTTTAAGTTTTGAGTGTCTAAATTTGCCTCAAACTTCAAATTTGTTATTTCATTTATTGACTATTATTTTGATTTAATTTGATTTTATAACCGTCGTTGAACAGCAGGCCCAATTTTTGGGTTTACGACTACTAATGTTCAACTACGTAGCTTTGCAATTTTTACCCAAATCCAGAAGACATGGGAACTCCTGGATCAAATATTGAGAGAAATTTGCTTTCGTGGAGGATTTTTTGATGGAACTAACCCGCACTTGCGTTTCATGGAGAAGTTCACCTCATTGGAAGGTGAACGCTCTATCCCCTGAGCTACCGCGACTGTGTTATTTTTATTGTTATTATTTATTGAAAAAAAGAAACAACTATCTGTTTATATTTCATTCTTGTATTTTAATCCCCTAATGAACCAATGCCGTCCATTAGTAAAAGCGGCATGTACTTTTACTTACTGAGTCAAATTCTGCGTAAATGGCGGTAAAAATCCTTTTCTTATTTATATCAATCTGATTTTTCTCATATTCACTATTGGCTTAATTTCTATAATTAATTATACTTATAATTATAATTAATATAATTAATAATTAATGATATTGCAATTATACATAATGGGAAACGAACTAAAAACATTTCTGGATCGTTAAGTGTATTCAACATATTTGGAATCTAGTCAACATACTTGGGTCAATATATTTGGAACCTTATATAATCAATAAGTGGTGCAGTTTTGTATGTTTGAGAGTGCAGATAAGTATAATTTTAAAAGTTTTAAATGTCAAAGCTTGCCCCTTACTAAAAATTCGTTAATTGAAACTTTATTATAAAGGATTGGTGAATGTTTTTTAGAAAAGCAACAACTATCTTTGCATATTTCATTCTTGTACACTTAATGGTCAAATACCGTCATAAAAACGGAATGGTGCTTTTACTTACTCAGTCCAATGGCAACGTGGTAAATATCCTTTTCTTATTTATATCAACCTGATAGTTGTCATGATAACACTTAATTCAATTACTATAAATGTTAATATTTATAATTAATATAATAATTAATATTATAATTAATATAATATTTAATATTATTATTAATATTATAATTAATATAATAATTAATATTATAATTAATATAATATTTAATATAATAATTAATATTATAATTAATATAATAATTAATATTATAATTAATAT
>NC_092213.1:74775304-74801188 GCF_043381705.1 Parasteatoda tepidariorum | reverse complement strand
TTTTACTTTACATTAATTTTTTAAATTATTTAATTATTATTTTTTAATAAATTTTTAATTTTAAAAAAATAAAATAAATTTTTTTTAAGTAAATATTAAATTTATCCATTTTTATTTTTAACTTTTGCAGTAAACCTCACTTGTACCCCAAAAAACAGAAGCACATATGAATATATTTATCATGTCTAGTAACACAGACAATATCTGCATCTTATTGCCAACAAATTAGTTTGCCCCCTCCTTTTTGCAGGGCTTGTTTTCCACTTGAAGAATTTTAGAATCAATTCATCTTATGAGTGAAATGTGCTTCGTCAGTAATTTTGAAGGTTATAACCCCCATTTTTGACAAGGACAGACCCTTGGCACACCACCAAAATATTGAGGCAGACCGTAGGACCGACGTTCTGTTGTTATTTTGTTTATTTGTTTTAGTGTGTGTCAGTTTCTAAATGTTTCTTTTTTCTAATGATGGCGAAGGTTAAGGCTATTCTTTAATGTCTCTGTTATTATAAAAAAATGAAGTTTTTTTAGAAAATAATATACTATTTAATATAAAAAGTTTTTTTTTTTTTGATTTTGCAACGGCTGTTCATAATTATAAATATTCACACTTCTAAGTGTTCAAAAATGTGTAAGTTTATACAAATTTTATGAAGAATACCTAACAATATATAGACACAAATTTTTTTTAAAGCGTATGTAATGTGAACAAAAATTTCGTATCTTACGAAAGTGTAAATTCTATTT
This sequence comes from Parasteatoda tepidariorum, assembly GCF_043381705.1. Lineage (NCBI taxonomy): Eukaryota > Metazoa > Arthropoda > Arachnida > Araneae > Theridiidae > Parasteatoda > Parasteatoda tepidariorum. The sequence goes on along the minus strand of NC_092213.1, from coordinate 74,800,441 downwards.
TATTTATTTATTCAAAAATGTAAGCATACTTCTAAAAAGAAAAGATATTTTGATTCCACAAACATAATTTTTATATTAGTATATATCAACTTCATACGTATATCCTTTTTTATATAGCTTTTGTACGTCTTTTTCAATACGCTTTCTCATAGAATATGTTAATGAGTTATGGCGTGGTTTTGTTAATTAGAAAGCACAGGTATGCGGATGTTGGGTTATTATTTTTCAACCCAGCTGTCTTTAATCACCCGCTGACCTGTTAGTCATTTTACTTAAATATCAAAAAACTTATTCGTGACTTTTTTTTTAAAAGTTCTACCTGAACTAAATTTTGAAAGAAATAAAATCTTTTATTATAATTGAGGCCAACTACAGTCAAGAGGAAAATATCCAAAAAATAGTCATTAAAAGCTATTGGATTGTAAATTAGCTGCCGGGGTTAACTCTTCGATCAGAGGACCGTAAAGGAAGTAGTATTATCATTGGAGGGGAAAAAAACTTATTAAAAAGAAAGAAAAGAAAATAAAGAAAAGAAAAGAAAAAGAAAGAAAAGTAAAAGAAAGAAGTATTAGGGGGGGCGGAAACTAATGTCGTTTCGGCGCATTAAATATTCGTTAGTCTTAAAAACCAATAATTTTTTTTCGATCCATTTCAATTCATTTTCAATTTGGCATTGATAGGTAGTTGCAAATAGGGTGAATATTATTGATTAAAAATAAAATCTTGATAACAAATATCAAATGCATCGTAACGACATTACTTTCTGGCCCCCCTAATATATTTATAATAACCTAATTTCATATTGTAAATTTATTTTCAATTAAATATGAGCGGTTAAAATGTTATTATTTCTATTAAACATGGTTGCTATAGAGGACATTTTTTTCCAATGCCCTCCTGGATAATGACCTATGTCACACAGGCACCTGAAGGGCAGATTTGTTGGTCACTCTTTCAGGGGCACCATATTAGGTGGGCGAACGTTGCTCTCACAGTATGGACAGATAGTACAGAGAAGAAAAGAACATCCATGCCTTGTCCGGGATTCGAACCCAGAACCTTTCTGATGCAAGGGCAGTTCCCTAACCCCTACACCAGTGTTTCACAACCTTTTTTGTGCCGTGCCCCACTTAAGCCTTTCTAAAATTCTTATGCCCCCCCTATGTGACATACACATAATTTTTAATATTAAAAAATTGAATTGTTCACATAAGAAACTTAAATGATAGGTTTCAGTGAGAAATCTCTTGAAAATTGTTGACGAAACACAGTAAGTAAAATTTCGACTTATAATGAAAAACTAAAATTCAAATTCGAAATAATTTTCATAAAGATTTTTCTATAATAATTTAATATTTTAATTTAGAGAGATGCGCTTGCTGCACAGAGATTTTATGTTAGTTTCCAATTTGGTTAGCTTCAGCCTCAAGTCTCCCCACTGTGTTATATCCAGGCGATTTCCTTATTTTTTTTACCAGTTAATCATTTGCAGCACTAAATCCACATTCAGTTAAATATGAAGATGGAAACGGTAACAATAGTTTTTTTGCATATTTGGTTGAATTTGGGTATTTGATTTCTGTTTCCTCACAAAGCCATGCCATCACTCCTTTTATATAAAATAAAGTTCTAACTGACTTATCATTTTGCATTTCTGAGAGTTTTTCTTGATACTGCATATTTCATATAACAGGCAAATGCACTAACATTGGCTGTATCATCCGAGTTGAAAAATCTATTTGTTTTAAATCAGAAAATCTTTCTTCTAAATCAGCCGATAGAATTTTCAGATGATCGACAATAACAAGTAAAAGCGGCATCATTTACTTTTAATTTTTGGGGACAATTAAACTGATTCAAGTTTTTGTTTTCAGACTTAATTCAATAAGGGTAATGAAACCAAATATCTTCGTTTTTGTATCAACAAGAGGTTTATTTGTTCCTTGAAGTTGCTTTTTAATATATTTAGTTTTTCAGAGATATCGTCTAAATAACTTACAAATGCTTTACCTTCGACTGTTAAAAGATACTTCATATCAGGTTTGTCGATTAAAAAATCACTAAGAGTATCAAGCAGTTCCATGAATTTTTTCAAGCAGTTCCCTTTAGAGAGCCATCTTACTTCAGAGTGAAGTAAACGTCTCACATGGTCTGCATTTTGTTCTTTACAAAACAGCTTGAAGAGGAGCTCACATTTGGCATTAGATTTAATAGCATCGATACACTTTATTACTGAATGTAAGTACTTCATTTAGAGCAGGCGAGATGTTTTTAACTACCAAGTTTCTCCCTATGCACAACTTTATTCCCAATGCAATAACACAATGCACAAGAATCATTTCTGGATTCTCATCTTTCATCAGTTTTAAGTAGCAATTTTTCTTGCCCATCATATTAGGAGCACCATCTGCAGCACAAGATGTTATATTTTTCATTAGTATATTATTGACATCTAAGTAGTTTTTTTTAGCTTATTATATAATATCTTTGGAGGTAGTGATGCTTTCTAATCTTTTACATATCAACATTTCTTCAGCAAAATGCCCTTTATCAAAATGCCCTTTATGCCCTTTATCAGCAAAATGCCCTATTTTACGTAAGTTATCAATACTGCCAAACTGTCTATCAAAGTTGATTCATCCATTTGTTCTGAGAATTTTCTTGTTTTTAGCGTGTCAACAAGTTGTTTTTCAATATCTTCACTCATTTCGTCTATTCTTATGCTAACAGTATTGTTATTGAGTGGCAAAGCTTTTACATCTTTTTCAAGAACCGTTTTAAGAAATGCTGATATTGACGGTTTTATTTAATTCTCTCCTATAGTATGATTTCTTCCAAATTTAGCGATGAATAAAGAAATTTCATAACTAGCCTCAAGAATACAATTATGTGTTGAAGCAGTAAATAAAGACTGTTGCATTGCAGGCATAAAAGACATACTAATGGTATCTATCACTGAATGTTGCGACGGGCCATTCAGATGCGGGCATTATTTAGCGAAATTTTTAAGCGTCAAGGGGTGCCGCAGGGAGGTGGTTAGTTAATTTGACGACGCCAGTTGATATTTTGGTCTCATCAAACGAATTTATAATATTCATTGACCGCAATTATTTAAGAATTTGCTTTTTTTCTTACAATGTTGGCACCGAAATTTAGCATTGTATTTAATACTCAAATAGGTAAAACTCTTGTCGAGTCCATTTTCGAATTGCCCCCCTTAACAATCAAATTGCTCCCCAGTGGGGCGTGGGCCCCACGTTGGGAAACACTGCCCTACACAGAACGGTGCAAAACTTAAGCGACAAGTGCGTTTTTTATCATAACTCTACAAGAAATCATCCGATTGATATGAAATTTGAATATGATGTACATTATTTTGTACTTAAACGATGGTAAAAGAATAATGGAACAGAAATGAATGTAAAGCTTAAAGTAGGGTATGGAACGAAAAAAGGCTTTATTTGACATATAGTGGCGTTACACATGATTTCCTGAAGAAGCGTAAGTACAACTGGCAGATGTTCCCTGGTATGGGATATGCCCTCCCCTTACTGTAATTGTTGATTGGCATCCTCTCTTAATGCTAAGCACTAGATTATCCAGGAGCTCTTGGGGAAACGTCTCCATTCCTCCTTTAACGCATCTTTCAGCTGATGGGTGTTACCAGGAGGATACTGTCGTGTCGCAAGACGTCTCCCTAATGCATCCCACACATGCTCTATGGGACTTAGATCTGGAGAGTAAGTTGGCCAATCCATTCGTGTGATATCTTCACTTTCCAGTAGCTCTTGAACATTAACAGTACGGTGTGGCCGGGCATTGTCATCCATAAAAATGAAGTCTGGTCCAATAGCCCCTTGGAACAGACGCACATGGGGTAAGATTACCTCATTGCAGTAGCGGTCTCCAGTTACAGAACCTCGGTCGAAGATCTGAAGCTCAGTCCGCCCGTTCAACGTAATGCCACCCCAGACGACAACTCCAGGACCACCGTAACGATCTTTTTCCGCGATGTTATTGGGATGAAATCGAGCTCCAACCTCTTTCCAGATCAACTGACGTTGAGAATCGCTTGTAGCACTAAAACGACTCTCATCTGTGAAGAGGACGAGACTCCATTGGTGAGGTGTCCAGATTTCGTGTTCTCTGCACCACTCTAAACGGTGCCGCCGATGGCTAACTTTTAAAGGTATGCAGCGTTCAGGACGTCTAGCAAATAAGCAACCTTTGTGGAGGCGTCTGGCCACCGTAAATCTTGATACTTGTCGTCCTGTGCCGTCTTGTGGCTGTGCACAGTTGCTGAGATATGGCGCTCGCTGACTGAAAACGGTTTCTTTCCACCTAGAGGACAATGTGACGGTCATCTCTTGCTGTTGTTCTCCTTGGACGGCCACCACCAACCTTCCGAATAGCTGTACCAGTAGTTTAAAAGGCATTCCAAGCACGAGAAACAATACTTTTGTTGATCCCGAACTCTTCGGCGACACTGGTCACACTACGCCCCTCCTCAAGGTTCCCAATCATTCTTCCTCGAGTAAAGTCGTCTAAATGAATTCTTGAAGACATGTTTCACAAAACAAATCACTTGCAGTGAATGTACTATTTAACTACGGTGCTCTTCATCCTTTTATCACAGCTTTGACCTGCGTGCACCGACCCACAAGGTTTACGTACACTTACATCACCTACGACGGTTTATTTCTAAAATTTGCATATAAATAATCTTTCTACCGAATTACGTGCATATTATACTGCAATTTCATGGCTATCTTATGCTTTGTTGGGGAGCTGTGGCCGAAAAACCACTTGTTGCTTACGTTTTGCACACCAGTGTATGTTGGGAAAAGGAAAGAAGGAAAAAATTTGCATAAAACTAAAAGATGATGTCTATTCAAATTTGGCGCATAAGTTAGGCGCTAGTAGTGCCAATGCGAACATGCAAATCAGGGTTGCTTTAAATGAGTGTTCTACGGTTCGTAAACGTTATTGTTCGTTAAATTTTGACATGGTGAATTGCTGGCTGTTACTCAAGAATGCCTTTAAGAAGATGAAGAATCCATTATCAATAGCTCACTGACTTTAAACGAGGTCTGCGATGAGGTGGATTTTCTTTTCGCGATATTGAAGGAAGACTGAGGAGAAACGTATCCACTGCGCATGACTTTTATTTTATTATATTTTATAACCGTCGTTGATCAGCCGCCCCAATTTTTGGGTTTACGACTGTTAATGTTCAACTTCGCAGCCTTGTAATTTTGAACTCAATCCGGAAGACAAAATTGCTCCTAGATCAAGTATATTCAAGTATAAAATTTGCCTTCGTGGAGGACTTTTTCAAATAAACCGCATTTGTGTTACAAGAAGAGAAAAACCTAGAAAACCTACCACGGTTAGCCTGACAGCAAGGGGACTCTAACCCATGATCTGTCTACCACAGAGGATATTATTTCATGTCAGCACTGTGGTCGGTGAGAGCCGACGGAATTCGCATCGACCAGCCATAACTGGGATTCGAACCCGGTTCACCATATTGGAAGACGAACCTTCTATTCCTTGAGCCTCCACGGCTCACTGTGCATGATTGTTTTGCAGCAGTGGTCAAGGGAATTTACTGCTTTAAAGAGACTGAATTCTGGGCTGCCACGAATCCTAACCACTTGACCAATACTCAGATGGTAGACCGCCGTGTACGGTGTATGGCTGTAAAGCATCGTAGTGCGTCTGTAGCAGAAATTCGAGCTGCAATTGGCACTACAGTAACGACACGAACTGTTGCAAGTACGCTTCTTTAAGCACAGCTCAAGCGAGATGCCCTGTAGCTTGCATTCCGCCCACTCCAAACCATTGCCGTTTATGACGTAAGTCGTGTCGAGTTAGAGCTCACTAGAGGGCAGAGTGGAGATCTATTGTGTTTCCTGATGAAAGCTGGTTCTGCCTTGGTGCCAATGAGAGCCGTATATTGTCTAGAATTAGGCCAGATTAGCGCCTTTTATCGACCTGCCTCCGGCCTAGACACACTAGACCTATACCTGGAGTTATGGTCAAGGGAGCAATTTCCTATGACAGCAGGAACCCTCTCGTGGAAATTACACGCACCTTAACTGCAAATTTGTACGTCAACCTGGTGATTCAACCTGATTTATTGCCATTCATGAATAACATTCAGGGGGATATTTTTAAACACTGTAAAGCCCACCCTCATACTGCTGTTGTAATCCAACATGCTCTACGGAAGGATGACATTTTGCCTTGGCCTGCTAGATCACCAGATCTTTCACCAATCGAGCATATATGAGACATCTTTGGATAACTTCAACGCCATCCACAACCAGCATGAACTATTCCCGTATTGAATGACCAAGTGCAACAGGCATGGAACTGCATCTCACAAAATAACATACGGCATCTGTATGACACAATGCATGTCCGTTTGCATGCTTGCATTCGAAATTCTGGTGGTTACACCGGTTATTAAAGTACCACTATTTCACGTTTGAAATGATTTTTTCTCTTAATTGCATTATCCTGTGATCTTGAAACTTTAATCAATTTAATATGTTAATCAGATAAACGCATTGTCGAAATTTCATTTACTTAATTTTTCTTATTGTTGGGATTTTTTTCACCATCAGTGTACACATACGTTTGCAATATTTCTATTGACAGCTTTCAGAGATGCCAACTTGCTCCGGACAGCAAATATATATTTTTTAGTGGTTGTTCATTAATTGCGATTCTTGGTTTAATAAATTCAACTTAGTACATTTTTATCCACCATTATTTCAAAATAATTCGTAGGCTTATATAATTCAACACTTCATTAGACTAAGCTCATGCTATACCTTTTAAAACGGAAGCAAAAATACTCAAATATTTGTAAAGTTTGCTTTGTAATTATTTACCGTTTCTTTTTAATTATTCTGGCGTGTCCGGAGCAGTTAGCATCTCTGAGCTTTGCTTGTAATATGAGAGACAAAATAAGTGTAAAATAACAGTAATTCTGTAATATTTTCAGTATTTCACAATGTCTTATTTGTCGGAAATCCAAATGAAATTTAAATTTCATCTCAATTTATAAAAGTTTTTAATGTTTCACAAATAATTAGTTACATATTATTTAAATGAAATTTCACTCACTTTGCTCATCGTTTTATGCTAAAAACTGTTTATCATTTATATTAAAAACTGTTCGCCTTTATAACATAAACTTAGAAAAAAGTGGGCGTTACTTTCTTAAAATGTTAGCACCTCCCATCGAAATCCTTCATGACCATCGGGTTCCAGAACTTGCAAATCTTGTTATCAAGACTTTTGGAGGACTCTAATCTTTGTACTAGCATAGACACGACAACAACAACTTAAAAATTGCCACAATTAAGGGTATCGATAGCATTTAGCAACAGATATAATATCAATATGCGAAGGATATGATCAGCATATTTATCTACTAGAAAGATTTCTAACGTTTGAATAAATTTTTTTCTTTTTTTTAAATCGACTTTAGGTAAAGTGGAAAAGAGTACTGGGTTAGAACTCAATCCTAATGGTTTTAAAGCCTGATCTCAAATATTCTAAATAATAAGAGCTGACGATATTTTAAGATTCGAAATCAGACACAAAAACGTATTTTTCCTGAATGAACATACCTTTTTTCGACAGGTGTCTCAATGTATGAGAGGGGGTAGCCGCAATCTGGGAAATATGGTTCAAACGGTTTAGTCAAGAGAGCGGTTCAAAGTTTGGAACTTTAATTTTACTTTTTGCTCTTGAAAATTTTGAAGTGAAACGAAATTTTTTTTCCATATAATTTTTAAATTCGTTCATTTCCTTATAATTTCATGCAAAAAATATTTTTATTAATTATTTATTATAAGTTATTATTTTTTTTAATTTTATTCAAAACTTTTTAAATTTTAAGGTGTGCAAATTTTTACGTTATTTTGAAGAATGTAATTTTATAAGGGAGAATACAAAATTTGAACGAAATCAGTGTATAAGTTTCTGAGAAATCAAATTTTAATTATATGACTTTTGAAATTCGATTTCTTGGGAAATATTTCAGTATTTTTTGTCGAAATTAGATTTTCTTTTCTGCTATAAAAAACTATATTTTTATAAAAATGATGCAAAAAGTTGTGTACCTTACAATATAAACCTTCGCAATAAATAAAACAACTTGAGATACTTCAATACATACTTTGTGAGATGTAGTCGTTTCGAATGGCATGTCTGCAAATGACGTAGAGTGAGTATCTCGATTCTGATTGGTTGTTGAAACGTGGCATTTGTTTACATTAGCAGCTGACTTCATAGGTCGTATATGTGGGAATGGGAGGTCTTCTTGAAGTGTAAGTATCCAATTGAGACTACGATCGGAATTCAATATTTATGATCTCCTAAACGTGAGTTCATTGCTGAAAAAAAATATTTAAATTATTTATGAGCAAAGTTATAAACAATTTGTTATAAACTATGCATCTTCTAACTATGTATCTTCTAACTAACTAAACTATGTATTTGTTATAAACTATGTATGAGATCTTCTTTTTCTTGAAGTGTAAGTACCCAATTGAGACTACAATCGGAATTTTTAGAGTATGATCTTTTTAATTACGAGTTCATTGCTGAAAAAAAAAATTAAATTTGTTATAAGCAATATTTAATTGCTGCTTTATATTTTCAAATAAAAAATAAAGGAACAATTACTTAGAAACAAAAAATTTTAAAAATGTCGCATAAATATCCTACCATGAAAAATTACAGAAAAGAAAAAATAGGATGAAAAAAATGCACGACCAGATATATATATATATATATATATATATATTTANATTTTATTTTGAACTGAATATATATTGTTATACTAGGTAAGTAGTTGTTATACTAGCTAGATCTCTACAATGAGTAAGAAGAATTAGCTTGCAACTTGCAACCCCTAATGATTCTCACTTCTTTTTTATTAAGATTTATAAAATGTATGTTACATACGTAAAAAAATTTTTCCTGCAAAAAATAAGCGGATAATTACGCAGTCTTTAACTGATAAAGAACTTTTTTTTTTTAAAGAAAAATCTCCATAAAAAGTGGAAGCTATGCATTATTATTATTTTGTGGTTACATTTTTAATTATTTCCAACGCTACGAACCCATAGCCTTTTCGTCTCACTCAATTTATTTTGGTTAACTAAAAAAAATTAAGGCAAAAATGATTTTAAATAAAAACTAGTTAGAAGTCTAAGTTTGTAAGATGACGAAGAATGTTTAAAAATCGTAACCATCTTTCACAACTGAACACATAATAAAGCAAAATTCTTTGTTCTTTAAGTTTTTTACAGTTTAGCAAGCCTTAAACTTGAAATGAATGATGCTACTATATCAAACCAATTATTTACGATCCAAACCAGACCCTTAATATTTTTAAACTATTTTGTGATAAAAATTGAGCATAAAACCTAAGTCACTGCAGTTTCAACAGGAAACGCCATGCTAAACTTGGCATCTATCTTAAATTGCCAAAAGTAAAAAGTAGGCGTTACGTTTTTCTTTTTTTGTTGTTGCAAGGAAAAAAATTAAGTAAATAATAGGTTTACCACTTATAATTAAGAATAATATATTATACTATGTTTTAATTTTCTTAATATGTAGACACTACATCGCCACCATTACAGGCGCCCACGGGCACTATCTCAGATGGAAAAGTCAATTGTCCACTTCGCGGACAGGCACTTTGTATGCTACACCAGTTCAAGTTCAAATATGTAGACATTTTGAATTTTTTTTAATTCTATATATGATTCTAGAAATTGAGGTTTCCTCTTGTTTTCGCAAGTGGTTACCTTGAGTGAAGATTAAAAAAAAGTATCAGATATTGTTAAACTTGGCTTCTATCTTACATTGGACGCATTGCAAAAAGTAGGCGTTACTTATTTTCGTACTACTTATTTTGTCGTAAGGATAAAAAATTAAGGAAATAATATTTTATAGTACTTTTTAATTTTCGCACATTAATTATCAGTTTACATTTGCAGACTATAAAGCTTAAGGTAACTTTCTTGTCTCTCTGCAAATTATACCTTGAGTGGTGGAAGATTAAAAGTAGTATTTTTATTTCTTAACACGTTCTCGCCAGTGTTACCCACCGGTGGGTTACGCTAGATTTGAAATTTTCTAGATTTGTATCAAATAAATTTGATTTTTTAGTTTTTTTCCGGGAATAATAAAAATCCATAACTACCAATTGTTTTTAACGGATGCAATTTTTATATTGAATTGCTTCTTGCCGTGATATTTTACCAGAGGCTTCACAGCCAACACAACAATCTTTTTTACCTTGCCAAAGCCATTAAGTCTCAATTTATATCACATCACCAGATGAAGGAGTGAGATGCCCGCATCGCGGGCAGGTACTCTGCTGAAATTTAAATCAAGTCAAGCCGTGATAAATTTCCTTACAGTGAATTGTTATTGTTCAGAATAGATTAACCCTTTAATGGGCCCTTTATTTCTAGTAAAGGTAAATGAAAGTATTTTTGGAATTGAAATTGTTTTAAGAACAGTAATTGACAAAAAAAAAAAAAAACTCATTTAGTTTATAAAAATGCCATTTTTTTTGGTGGTAAATATATTTAACATGACCTATTAGGAACTTACTGACTATTATTTTTCTTTATTTATAAAATAAATTCCTTAAATGCTACACACTTCGAAAGGAATTATGTATTTTATAACTTTGATATGTTTTTTAAAAGTGACAAATGGTTACCAATTTTATTCAAACTCACTTCAAGAAAGCTGAAGTTATTGAAAAATGGAAACCTAAATTAAAAGTGGTAAAACGTGGTGGTAAGTATACTTACCAAGGCCTTCAAAAGGGTTAACTCTTCCCGAATATTATCTAATATTGAAATAGTTCTTCTACCAGTATTTTCTCTTTTCCATCCCGCTTCCAGGCGCAACACGCGGCGTGAACGTGTTAATCAAACTACTCTGTGCTATGTTAATTACCGTATCTTCTTCTTACATCCCATTTAAAAGATCTCCTCGTTTCGCAGCGTTTGCTTGTGTAATGGTGGCGTGTTGCGATTACTTCTGCTACTGTGATTAAAAAGTAACAGTGACTGCGATTTTTATTTCATGTCTGTCATTTGGTCACAAATTTCAGTTTTTGAAGATAAAAGAAAACTTAATCTGCCCCTCACTGGCAACTACCAGCTAGGCTATACATATGACGAGTTCTAATGATAAGATTTAGGAAGGAAAAAAAAATATGCTAATAAGATCGTAAAATTTTCAGCTTTAAAATTTTATGCAAGTTAAATAGACATTAATTTAACGATTCAGTACATTTATGAATATATCTATCATTAATATTCAATACCTGTAAATTAATTAAGTATTGATCATTAATTTTCATTCGCAAGTTATGATAATGATCAGATTTTTTTGTGAAATAATTTTTAATAACACGTGTTTCGATTAAATACTGGAATAAATTTATTCTCTCTCTCTCTCTCTCTCTCTCTCTCTCTCTCTATATATATATATATATATATATATNAAAAACAATAAGTTTAATTTATTGCGCTTAAGCTGCAAGTAAACGGAACTCATTAGATAAGTTCAAAATGAAGATAAAGCAAAGAAAAATTACAGACACATGAAAAAAAAGGGGGGGGGGGAATAATAAGCAAAAAAATAACAAACAACAGTTTTTAAGAAAAAAAGAAAAAAGGATGAAATTTTATTTAAAAAAAGCCGTGAAAAAAAAGATAATCGTGTGGGCTGATAAAAAGATTATATCTTTTTTTTCCCGGTTTTTTTAAATAAAATTTCATCCTTTTTCTTTTTTTCTAAAAAAAAAACTGTTGTTTGTTACTTTTTTACTTATTATTTCCCCCCCTTTTTTCATATGTCTATAATTTTTCTTTGTTTTATCTTCATTTTGAACTTTGAAAAATTTAAATACTGTGAAAGAATATTGAGGTATAAGGAGTTCTAGTTAAGTAACAAATAATTATTTTCAATTTATTTATTCCTTTTTACCTTTTTCTTAATAATTATAATAATATGCCTTTGTTTACATTTTCATAATTAAATGTGTAAAAAAATATTTGTCACGAAATTTTTATTACAAAATGAGAAAAATTCAGTTAGTTCATTAAAAAAATTTTAAATTGCGGAATTTCATTTTAAAAAATCTACATACTTAATTAATAATTTTTTTATAACTATTAATTTCTTTTTGCTTTTAAAAATTTAAATTTCTTAAAACATTATATTTAAATAAAAAAATATAATTACATTTTAAAATTGAATAAATCGAAATGCAAACGATATAATCGAATAAATAGGTATCAATCGGTTTAGAAGAGAAAACAAGAGATAAAATTCAAACGTCCCACCTGGTGTTTGAATTTCGGACCTCTCTGATAAAAAGTAAACAGCCTAATCACTACATCACGAACACTCTGGAAAGTTTTGCTAATTTAAAAGTACATGAACTGTAACTTTTATTCGGCATATTTTTTCGCGTGATCAGGCGGCTAATTTGTACCCTATTTGTGAATTTTTACCTTACTAGGTTTAGAGCCATACTCTTTAGTTTATCCTCTTCGCTACTGGTAGGCATAATTTCAGAGATGCCAACTGCTCCGGACACGCCAAAGTAATTTGAAAAATGCTAAATAACTGAGTAGTAAATTTTGTAAACGTTAGACTATTCTTGCTTGCTTTATAAAAGGTATAAGATGACATAAGAATTGAAAAAGTGGTGAATTATATAAGCCTACGATTTATTTAGAAATAGTGGTGGCTAAAACTCTACTAAACTGAATTTATTGAACAAGAATCACAATTGATAAACTACCACTTTAAAATATATATTTGTTGTCCGGAGCAAGTTGGAATCTCTGTAATTTGTCTAAAGTAACAACTCCCCTAGCTATTGCTCTGGACTTGTGTCGGTGACTATGGTAACGGGGTATAACTATTTCAAGGTTGATTGTTTAGGACAGGTTTTGGCTCCGGTCAGCGAGAAAAAGGGAATCTTTTTCTTCGGTCTACTGTGCCAAAGAATATATAGGGATTATTCTATATATTCTTTGACTGTGCTAGCCCTAAAGTGAAGAAAAGCTACCCTCCCTGAAATGTGCTATTCTTGTTTCCATAGCAGCAGACGGCCTCAGACTTTACGGCGGGGGGAGTTCTTACTGTAGACAAACTATAGGTAGCTACTTTATTTACGTTGCACTAGAGTTGCACAATGGGCTATTGGCAACTGTCTGGGAAACGTTCCTATGGATTATCTGAAGACATGCCATCGCCATTTTGATCCTCTGCAGAAGGGATGGCTCCCCTGCTTTATATTCACTACTGAAGTATAAAGCAACTGTTAAATATTTTTTTGCTATATTCCTTTATTCTTCACTACTAAAGTATAAAGGAATAGAGCAAAAAAAATATATATATTTAACAGTTTCGAATTTCTATTTTGCTTCCATAAGTCATAATAAGATAAACAAAATTAGAATTAAACTGCCAGTGGGCGTATAATTTTAGGTATACGCGGCCCTTAGGTAACAGACCATTAAGAGACATAACCTCATAAGAGAATATAAATGTTTCAAATGTTAAATAGCACTTAAAGTAGGAACTAACATGCGTATTGTTAAATTATGATCCATTAAAAAAATTATGAATAGATTTAATAATTATTTAGATTTTTATCTTTATTTATTTAGAGTTATATCTAAATACAATTTAGAACTGCATTAAATCTCAGTTTTAAAACTATTTTAATTATGCAAACAACGCGAAATAAATAATTATTGAAAATAATTTAACATCAATTATCAAAAAAGATATTTAATTCTCGGGAGTAAAATTTTACAATTATGTGGAAAAAAAAAGAATCACAAAAAGTTGAACTTATTAAATATATGTATTTATCTTAATATAAAACAATTAATTAATATACACATTTCGTTTTACTACTAAGCTGTTATAAATTTCATCCTACGTACAAAGGTATATGTAAGTGGAGCTGCATGTATCTTGACTGTATTATTTTTAACTAATATGTATATATAAGTTTGAAAAAGCTTCATACAGACCACAGAACTAAAAAGTCAAAAGAAAAAAATATGTTTTCAGAATAACAAAATTATAGAACATCTAAAATTGCTTACGTTTTTGAGCACGTGGATTTAGCGTCATTTTTAGAAAATGACGTGGAATTCTACTCTGACGTTCTGTTTATGTGGAATTCTAGCCAAGTAACCTAATGTTCTGAATCGTCCGGGATAGCCTGGTTGGTAGGGCAATGAGCAGATTTCCAAGAGGGGTTCGTGGGTTCGATCCCCACCGGCTGAAGACTCCCCGTGTAGTAAAATGTGACTGATACACATTAAATCTGTCGCGTCACAAAGTCCTCCATGTCTCCATAGCAAATCCTACCTCTGGGGTTACTGATCCAGGAGTTTCTTTGTCTTCGGGATTGGTTCAAAAATTGAATGGCTACGTAGTTGAAAATTAGTAATAGTAAACCCAAAATTGGATCAGCTGTTCAAAGACGGTTATAAAATAAAATTTAAATTTTCTGACTCTATTAGAATACCAAGAAAAGAAAAGCGTTCATAAAGGTTTCAGTGAGAGTAAAACTATTAATTTTTTTTAAAGCGTGTTTTTAGAAGCTAAGCGCCGAGGTTAAGCTTAATTTTGTTTTAATAGAAATTTTTCAGATGCTCACTTTCCTTATAAGCTAAGATATTTTTTTTTATTATTTAAATTGGCATGACGATAATTATAATATTCATATGTAAAGTTAACATTTTCTTCTCTTAACACGTTCACGCCGGGGTGACCCACCGGTGGGCTACGCTAGATTGTCTCATCTTGGCAGCGCACCGGAGTAAAAACTGGTAACAAATAAATTTCATTTTTTAGTTTTTTTCCGGGAATAATAAAAATCTATAACTACCAATTGTTTTTAACGGATGCAATTTTTATACTGAATTGCTTCTCCGCCGTGCTAAATTTCCTTACAGTGATTTGTTATTGTTGAGAATAGATTAACTCCTCCCGAATATTATCTAATATTGAAATAGTTCTCCTACCAGCATTTTCTCCGTTCCCAGCGTGAACGTGTTAAAGTAGAAAATGGTTTTGTTGACAAAATTAAATAGATAAATGTCAGTGTAAAAGTCTAGATTTTATTATTTATCCTCACTTATAACATTCATTGATAGAGGGGGCAAAATAATTGACAGCTATGACCAAATTATCATACCAAATTCTCTCAATTGGCATAAATAACACTAGTGTAAATAATGTGCTGTGCATATTTCTTTCTTATCGTTTATTATAAATTATGAAACCGCACAATTAAATTAAAGCAGATAATACCCAGGTATATTAACAAAAATTAACCATTTAGTAAAACCTTAAACTATGAATTTAACGAAAACTGATTAACTGATATTTAATAAGAATTAACTAAGCGAATCGCCGAAAATCTAACTAAATTAATAATAATCAAAAGTTAAGAATCCTCCAAATATTTATATTGTAGGGGAATAAATGAACGTAAATCCCGGGCAATAGAACTTATAACAACAGGTCAGGAATGTTTTTTGTATTATATAATCTCAATGTTAATAGCTTTTTGCGAGGTACTTGCCTCTTCATCGAAAAATATTTGCCTATAGGCAACGGAGGTATGAAATCGAGAAATATAAGTAAACAATGATATGTAAAAAAAAAAAGAAATTGATTAAAGACAAAACGAATTGTATATGTTACGGTCAATGACCGAAATCTGGAGAATGTCGACTCTCACCGGTGAATGTCAACTATCACATAGTCGCTTTGGTGAATGTCCGAAATATTTGTTATATCCAATTTTATATTAATTTATTTGTTGATATTATAGTATTTATTAGATATATTTATTCTATATTTCAATACTTACTGACGATAGATAAGAAGAAACATCAGTGTTTGGAGTATCGGGCAAATATATACCGGGCAATGGCACTTGACCTTAAAAAAACATCAGTGTAGGGTATACCGAGCAAATGTAAATGTATAGCCCGATACTCCATACACTGATGTATCGTCAGTAAGTATTAAAATATCGAATAAATGTAATTATATCCACGAATAAATTCATATCAAATTGAATGTAATAAATATTTCGGACATTCACCAAAGCGACTATGTGATTGTCAAGATTCACCGGTGAAAGTCAAAAACCTCCAATTTCGGTCATTCACCGTAGAGTACAGTAATATTCTCAACTTGCTCACTCACACGGTCATGACCTAGTAGGGACCGCAGAGTATCTTTTCAATGAAGAGAAATCCCCATGAATCTGAAAGTTAAGAACAATTAATATTACTTATAAAAAAATATAATTGCAATTTAACTGGTGAAATCAAAAGCAATATATTTACTTCTTCAATATGTTGCCAATTATTAATAAATTTGAATCCTTAATTCGAGGTTAATATAAGAAATATTTGTTGTTGCAAAAAAAAAAAAATCGATATAAATGCCAACAGAATTATAAAGAGGTCATCTGAAAGATGGTCATCTTTCAAATAGAAATTAGGCATTCCGAAGCTTTTCCCCATTCTCCGATTAAAAGTAACGCCTACTTTCAACTCCGAGGCAATCTTGGATATGCCATTCGTCAGATGTTACACTCACGCGAGATGAGAGAAAGATTTTCACTTTGAAAGAAACCTTGTTTATGCTTTCATGAGGAAATTGTGTTCACCTCATAAATATACTTTAACTGCTACAAATTTTTAAGTCATGGTGACCAAAGCTGTGGAATTGGCTAATACGTATAAAGGAATTAATCGTTTGGGACATAACATTTACAAAAAAGTGTCAAATCTATGTACGATTGTTTGGACGCAAATATGATTGGCACAAATACTGCAAATGGGAATCATTACATCAAATTTAATCATACATATCAGTGTCAGAAAAGTAAAAAAGAATAAATTCATATATAAAGCTGACAGCAACAATCTCCTCATCATTACACACATATAAAAAGAAAATGCTTAAAACTCATAAATTGTGTAGTTACTTAAATTAAAGATTTAAAAAACTAAACAATAAGGTATGAAATCCTGCAGCATTATTGAATATTGCGTCCACATACTTGGTAAAGACACCATAAATTATTTGAAATAAATTTATAAAAATAATTAAAAAGCTACATCCTACTCATATATCCTACACCCACAACAAAGCTTTATCCAAAAAAGGAAACAAAAAACTAAGAAATAAATATGTAATTCAGGAAGTCCGAATAAAAAGAGAATGATAATACACAAAAACTTTTAAAGCAGCTAAATTTATTCACACCTCATGTTCACTCATGCGTTTTTAAAATCTTATGTTGCAAGTGAAACATGCGCGAATTGGTATTCGAAGATTTTTGCGAAAAAATTTGAAACCCGACTTGGCGAATGTAACATTGGCGAATTTAAAAATACGGTGCCAAAGAAGTGCCAGGGAGTCGACAATGTGTAAAGTCGCAACCCGGCACGAGTGGTAATTACGAGGGCTGCTGGGTCTCTACTTTAACAGAGCCACACTTACTTACACATATACACACATCCTAGCATTCCTTTAACTCGCCCCCCCCTTTTGTATTTCTTCCCAAAATGTAAATACTGTCAATATTCGTTAGTGTTTATTTTCTCATTGTACTTTAATTTTGCCTTTTTTCACGTACTTTTTTATTACTTGTAATTTTTTTATTTCCTAATAATGGCGAAGGGCCATTTTTTTCTCTCACGGAATAGGGTCGTAAGGCCTCAGACGCCCAGTTCCACTACAACGAACGAACTACCATACATTGTTACCGCAGTGCAAAACAAAAATGTTCAATATCCAAATACCCATAGTCAAAAACAAAAAACTACCTCTGCCTCATAATAAATAGCAAATACTATAAATAGCGAGTACTACTATAAGTTGCGGAAATGTTCCTAGACAAAAAGGCATTACCCAACCCTCGTAATAATGATGTCAGTTGCACTGGATTGGTAAAAAGACGGGAGATGCTAGGTCCAGCTACGATATGAAAAACAGCTGCATTCTGTCTTGTTTTGTTTATGTATGAGCAGAAACTATAAATATGTACCAAGAGTACTTACCTCCGTACTTTACTCTCGAATGTTTGGAAATAGCATTCTAAATTATTTTTCTTGGCAAATACTCTCGGTGAAACAACGGCCAGAAGTCTATTCCTCACCTAATCATTCGCTGTTTAAATAATATGAGAGCAAAGATACTCAGCATTATAAGGGATATTATATAAGTTGAGTATTTATATATGCGTATATTTTTTAAATAGTTTTTATTCAGATCAAAATTACAATCAGTGGATGTATGAATGAGGCCGCCTTAAAAAACGGGTATGACGTATGGATGTGGCAGAAGTCGAATTCTCGACCATAGAGGGCGATACTGGAAAGCTTTTAGATGCCTTAATGGCCTACAACAACAACGTTTATATCTTTTGGTTCTGCANATGGCAAGGCCATGAACCTAGTAGTAGCTACTCAACTCATCATGATTTCCTTTGAATTTAATGAGATCGTTACACGACAAAATGAGGTGCTCTCTTACACCAAGGGGCTCCAGCACGAGGCTGAATGCGCATTAAACGTCCTGATAAAAAATAGAAAGAGACAAAATTACATGCTCGCTGAAGCACTGAAGAGGTGCTGGGGTCTCAAATGTGACCACAGTCATTGTGTTGCCGTGAAGCCAAAAGATGTGAATACCGATTGCGACATAGTAGAAATGATTTAAGAAAAAAAAAACAATCCAAGAGAATTTAGGCTAGGTTTGAAGAGAATCAAGAAAATAAAAGGCGGAGACGTTTTGTTGAAAATGGAAAAACGAAGCGACGTCAAAAAAATAGTGGGAAAATTTTACTAGTGAGGAACCAAAGAAACGAAAACCTCGTCTAATCATACACGAGATAGAAGAAGCAAAAGAAAAGGAAGACCTCAAAAACCAATTCGTAGAAGCAAACAAAGAACTGGAGGATGGTTAAGGTTTTCAAGTCGGAGTTCCGCTCGATGGGGAAAACATTCCTCTTACGAATATTATGTATGTTGCCACTGATGGAACATCTGCAATCGTGGGGTCGACATCGTGGGTTTATCGACCTTTTGAAGAGGAGGTACCAGATATTTTAACTGTTCACTGTGCGATTCACAGACAGCATTTAGTTGGAAAAAATCTCAGCGACAGTTTGCGTCAGTCCTTGCAATATGCCGATATCTGCTGGGAACAGAATTGGCAATAATGCTTTTAACGATCGATTATTCAGACAGCTGTGTAAAAAAAAGGAGGAAGCATTAATTCGCTTGCTACGACAGACAGAGATTCGCTGGCTCTCCAAAGGCGCCTGCCTCAATAGATTTCAGATTCTTTTCAACTCAGTGCCTTATTTCCTCGAAGGCAGAGATGTAGCTCTGAGAGACAGATTGCTAGAATTTAGGATAGATGTTGCGTACATGACGGATTTATTTGCAAAATTTGAAGGCGTTAATTTACAACTTCAAGGCGACCGCTTTAAAGATGTTTTGTCACTGGAAGTCTTTTAATGAATCCTTTTGTGAATATTGAAACAGAAGAGGTTCAGATTCAGGAGGAATTGGTCTAACTTTCAACTAAAGAATCTTTGAAATTGTGATCGTCTCACAGAACTTTGGCTTCAAGATAGCATTAGTCGCCTCTACACTGCACTGAGGACTATCTTCAAAAAATTTATAATTGGCATTTTTTTGACGATTAGCACTTTTTTTGGATAAAAATTAAATTTCTGTAATGACCGGGATTTTTTTTTATAATTATAGCATATATAAAAAATTACTTTTTAAGAATAAAAAGTTTTCATCAATTATGTCTTTCATTTTTCAAAAATCAATATTGTACATATCTATTCATGTTTTATCTTTATTTTTAATTTAAGTTGGCAATCAATATTTCTAATGTTATGTAAAAACGTCAATTTGTCACTTTGAATTTTTCATTGTTTTATTATTTCACAAGCAAACGTCTTGATTTTTTTATGGCTACCACAATGTTTGCCAAATCAATGTATATTACCTCACTGCATGTAATTTAATGATGAATGGGATAGGGGCCGCTTCACTGCCCAGGTGCGTGCCCAGTTTACTTGAATAAAAAAGAAAGAAGAGAATAAAAAGTTTGAAAAAAGAATGGATTTACTCAGCCCGAAAAACTAGTTAAAACTAAAATGATTTTCAACAACTTTTTCCTCTTTTCCGTCTCGCTTTCTCCCATGAGATGACTTTTTGCTTACTCACACTTCCTACTTACTTTTTTTTTTTTTTTTAAAAAAAACATGAATTTTTGGTAAAACAAAGACTTTCTTGAGCATCAAAATATATTAATAATTTCTGAAGCTTTGACCTGTATATAATTTTGATCTAAAGTTAATCAAATGCAGTATTTTTTTAAAACTAAAATGGTGGTCACATTAGACAATATTAACTTAGCATAGCTGATTATCAATAATTTTTTCTTTAAAGAAGAGGCACTTGTCTTACACTTATTACTTATCTCATCACTTATTACTTCAAAGTACCGGGTTGCTAACTTTCCATGCGTTTGGGGTAAATTTCTTCCAGTAGTAGTTAAGTTTGGGTTTTATTCTGGGATTCTTTGTTTACGACCAGCCCTGCAAATTGTTGTCAAAGAAATGTCAATGGGTAATGTACTAGCATTACCAAATATGAAGGCTTGCTTAGTTTAGAGTTTAAATTTGTTCTACTAAGGACAAAACTTTTACCACCACTGCGTTAAAATAGTTCAATAAAAAGTGCCACCACTGCGTTAAAATAGTTCAAAGGCTCAAACAAAACTTTAAACGCTGTATAAAATTCTCCTCTCAAAAGCGAAACTTGATAAATATGTGTATATTTACCAAGAATATGAATATGAATACCATGAATATGTAAGGCAGTTAAGGGCCTATGTTTCATAACATAGGCCCTTAATGACTTTAGACTAGTTATTTCTTTTCACAAAAGCTTTATTTTATTTCATCATCATCATTATTTTATATCAAATTGGGACACCAGTATTTCTATTTAGAAAGGGTTTATAAACCGCACTTTATCCTACTTCAATAAAAACAATATTACCAACTCGTAAATGCATTGGTACCCCATTACTTAAACCGTCACAACAACCACCACATCCCACTTTGCTTTGATTTCAGGAATATTTATGGCGAACGAGTATTGTCGTTCAATCAAATGCTTGTAAGCGCAGAGGTAGAGGGTTCGATTACCACCGCAGCCGTGTATCTATCTTTGTGATACCTTATATATATTGTTTGCTATAAATTCTTCCCAATAAAAAGGCATATAAGCTGTTCGAGAAATCTGAAGATTTGTGCATAAACCGAATATCAAATTTACAATATCAAAGAAATATCAGATTTCTGAATCAAAAATTGAATGCCCGTTTGATATTCATGTTAAGGCACTGGGTTTCTTCATTATCTTTGGTATACAAGTCTACTTTCGTGTTGAGTAAATAAGCCTACAAATTTAGTGAATGTTGTTGTTGTCTTGCCTATGACGTCACGTTTTCAAAACCTCTATGCTAAATATTTCCATAAGTTTGGAGAATGAGTTTCGTGAGTACTGGCACCTGAAGACTTCACAGAATGTCCTCTGGTGTTGAGACGAGTTCGAAAAAAAAACCCTGTCTAGAAGGCTTGGCAGTTGAAAATGTCTTCTGGTGTTAATTTGGTTTGGAGGCCAAGGGCAACACAGCGAATAAATGCCTCAAGAAATTAAACACTCTTCGCAAATTATGTATGCACAAATAGAGACTCAAGGTCCTTTAAGCTGAAAAGCGTGTACTGCAGCGTCATCGGGCCAGTACTAGATTACTCCTCCCCCATCTGGGCATCTGCTTCAGAAACAGTTTTGACCAAGCTTGATTCTATTCAATCTAGAACATCTATAATTATTATAGACTCTGTTTTTTTGCAAACAAAACTCCGGGCTGAACTAGAAAGTAGTATTCCTGTTGAAAGCAGACGCAGGTTTGCCACTGTAAGATTTACTAAAAAATTTACGAATAAATTGGATGAAAGATTTTTTGATCAAGCAATGCTGCAGATGTGCACAATATATTCTCAGCTTTTGATTTACTTTATTGATGGTTTATTACTTTATATTNCTGACCTGTTTGTCATTTTATTTAAATAAAGGAAAACTTATTCTTGACTTTTTATTTTTTTTTAAGTTCTACCTGAACTATATTTTAAAAGAAATAAAAACTTTTATTATAATTGAGACCAACTACAGCCAAGAGGAAAATATCCAAAAAGTAGTCATTAAAAGCTATTGGATTGTAAATTAGCTGCCGGAGTTAACTCTTTGATCAGAGGACCCAAAAGGAAGTAGTATTATCATTGGAGGGGCAAAAAAACTTATTAAAAAGAAAGTAAAGAAAATAAAGAAAAAGAAAGAAAAGTAAAAGAAAAGAAGTATTAGGGAGGCCAGAAAGTAATGACGTTTCGGCGCATTAAATATTTGTTAGTCTTAAAAACCAATAAATTTTTTTCGATCCATTTCGATTCATTTTCAATTTGGCATTGATAGGCAGTTGCAAATAGGGTGAATATTATTGATTAAAAATAAAATCTCGATAGCAAATGTCAAGTGCATCCAAGCGACATTACTTTCTGGCCTCCCTAATATATTTTTAATAACATAATTTCATATTGTAAATTTATTTTCTAGTAAATATGGGTAGTTGAAATTTTATTATTTCTATTAAACATGGTTGCTACAGGGGACTAAAATGCGACTATTTGCAACAACTTTCTCCCTCAGGTGAAATTAGCGACTTTTTTTTTACTAAAAGAACAATTATTCTAGCCCAAAAGGAGACTATTATGCAATATATATATATATATATATATATATACAGTACGACCTCGAAAATCCGGACTTCTGAAATCCGGAAATCTCTAAAATCCGGACTCATACGTCCAGTTCCTCAGAAAAAAATTTCAAAAGAAAAAATTTAAAAAAAGTTGCTTAGAATAAAAATTTTAATGCAAAACCACAACTCTTCTCCAACAATGAACCAGTAGATGAAGAGGTAGAGGTGGGGTGTGAATGAAAGCTCATAGCTGATAAGGAAATTCCAGTCATTCTTATCAGCTCTGTATGGATAACAAAGAATATAAAGGGAAATACCCTCCTCCTGAAGGGGAATCCCACAACTCAGTCGTTGATCAGCCGATACAATTTTTGGGCTTATGACTGTAAATGCTCAACTCCGCAGCCTTGTAATTTTGAACTCAATCCGAAAGACAAAGTTGCTCCTAGATCAAGTATATTCAAGCTTTAGATGGAACTAAACCGCATTTGTGTTACACGGAGTGAGAAACCTCGAAAACCTACCACGATTAGTCTGACAGCAAGGGGACTCTAACCCATGATCTGTATACCACAGAGGATATTATTTCACGTCAGCACTGTGGTCGGTGAGAGCCGACGGAATTCGCATCGACTCAGCCATAACTGGGATTCGTACCCGGTTCACCATATTGGAAGACGAACCTTCTATTCCTTGAGCCTCCACGGCTCACTGTGCATGATTGTTTTGCAGCAGTGGTCAAGGGAAGGTACTGCTTTAAAGAGACTGAGTTCTGGGCTGCCACGAATCCTAACCACTAGATCAATACTCAGAGGGTAGACCGCCGTGCATGGCGTATGGCTGTAGTGCAACGTAGTAGGTCTGCAGCAGAAATTCGAGCTGCAATTGGCACTACAGTAACGCAAAAACTGTTGCAAGTACGCTTCTTTAAGTACAGCTCAAGCGAGATGTTCTGTAGCTTGAATTCCACCCACTAGAAACCATTGCCGTTTATGACGTGAGTCGTGTCGAGTTAGAGCTCACTAGAGGGCAGAGTGGAGATCTATTGTGCTTCCTGATGAAAGTTGGTTCTGCCTTGGTGCTAGTGAGAGCCGTATATTGTCTAGAATTAGGCCGGGTGAGCTCCTTTTATCGACCTGCCACCGGCCTAGACACATTGGACCTATACCTGGAGTTATGGTCTGGGGAGCAATTTCCTATGACAGCAGGAACCCTCTCGTGGTAATGATACGCACTTTAACTGCAAATTTGCACTTCAACCTGGTGATTCAACCTGTTTTATTGCTATTCATGAGCAACATTCAAGGGGATATTTTCAACACTATAACTCTCACCCTCATACTGCTGTTGTAATCCAACATGCTCTACAGAAGGATGACATGTTGCCATGGTCTGCTGGATCACCAGATCTTTCACCAATCGATCACATATGGGACATCTTTAGACAACTTCAGCGTCATCTACAACCAGCATGAACTATTCCCGTATTGAATGACCAAGTACAACAGGCATGGAACTCCATCTTAAAAAAAAGTATACGGCATCTATATGACACAATGCATGTCCGTTGGCATGCTTGCATTCGAAATTCGAGAGGTTACACCGGTTATTAAAGTACCAGTATTTCACATTTTAAATGGTTTTTCTCTTAATTGCATTATCTTGTGATCTTGAAACTTTAATAAATTAAATATGTTACTCAGATAAACACATTCTCGAAATTTCATTACTATGCAATAATTTTTTCTTATTGTTGGGATTTTTTTCACCATTAGTGTACATAGACGTTTGCGAAAAATCTCAATTTTAGCATTATAGTAAATTGTACGCAATTGTATGCTTACGTCACCGAACCTGTTTTCAGAGTAAATATGTTGAGCTAATTGCAAAGAAAACTTACAGGCACTCACCGATAAGGGTGCATTTGCATAGTGTTTGTCTTTTTTTTTTTTTTTTTTAAANTGTTTTTTTTTTTTTTTTTTTTTTTAAAAAAAAAAAACACTTTCTCTACCACTGTGATTTAATAGGAAAATTTTCGCACAAACGTTGTGAAGCTCGAGTAGCATAATATGTTAGTGATGGAGAAAACGTAAGGCTGTGCAAAATATTTCCTCTGACAGCTTTGCTTGTAATATGAGATTTAAAATTACTGTAAAATTACAGTAATTC
>NC_092213.1:74771042-74774804 GCF_043381705.1 Parasteatoda tepidariorum | reverse complement strand
ATATATATATATATATAAACTAGAAAATCATTTCATTAAAATTACAAAATTAGTTAGTAAAAAAGTGTGATTATAGTTAGAATAAAAAAATTGAAGTATTGTGAAAGAATATTGAGGTACAAAGAGTTCTAGGTAACTAACAAATTATTCCTTTTTCTTAATAATTATAATAATTTGCCTTTGTTTACATTTTCATACTTA
Organism: Parasteatoda tepidariorum; assembly: GCF_043381705.1. Taxonomy (NCBI): domain Eukaryota; kingdom Metazoa; phylum Arthropoda; class Arachnida; order Araneae; family Theridiidae; genus Parasteatoda; species Parasteatoda tepidariorum. The sequence goes on along the minus strand of NC_092213.1, from coordinate 74,774,603 downwards.
AATGTTTAAAAAAATATTTGTCACAAAATTTTTACTACAAAATAAGAAAAATTCAGTTAGTTCATTAAAAAAAATTTTAAATTGCGGGATTTTATTTTAAAAAATTTACATACTTAATTAATAAATCTTTTATAACTATCAATTTCTTTATGCTTTTAAAAATTTAAATTTCTTAAAACATTATATTTAAATAAAATATATAATTATTTTAAAATTGAATAAATCGAAATGCAAACGATATAATCGAATAAATAGGTATCAATCGGAATTAGATGAGAAAACAAGAGATAAAATTCAAACTTCCCACCTGGGGTTTCATTTTCGGACCTCTCTGGGAAAAAGTAAACAGCCTAACCACTACATCACGAACACCCTGGAAAGTTTTGCGAATTTAAAAGTACATGAACTGTAACTTTTATTCGGCATATTTTTCCACGTGATCAGGCGGCTAATTTGTACCCTATTTGTTAATTTGTACCTTACTAGGTTTAGAGCCATACTCTTTAGTTTATCCTCTTCACTACTGGTAGGCATAATTTCAGAGATGCCAACTGCTCCGGACACGCCAAAGTAATTTAAAAAACGGTAAATAACTGAGTACTAAATTTTGCAAACATTAGACTATTCTTGCTTACTTTATAAAAGGTATAGGATGATACTTATAAGTATTCCTAGTCCTAGTATTTTAATTTTATTGGGCACCTGAGTCACACTGTTTTGGTTGAGCATTGAGGTAAGCAGGCAGTGGAGTTGCTGCACTGCCTGTTTCAAGCACTTTGCTTGAATAACTAAAAAGGAATCAAAAAATAAAATGAGCAGTTTGCTCTATAGTTGTGTTTGGATATAAGTATTAAAAAAGTGGTGAATTATATAAGCCTACGAATTATTTAGAAATATTGGTGGCTAAAAATCTACTAAATTGAATTTATTAAACAAGAATCACAATTGATAAACTACCACTTTAAAATATATATTTGCTATCCGGAGCAAGTTGGAATCTCTGTAATTTGTCGAAAGTAACAACTCCCCTTGCCATTGCTCTTGTGACGATGACTATGGTAACGGGGTATAACTATTTCAAGGTTGATTGCTTAGGACAGGTTTTGGCTCTGGTCAGCGAGAAAAGAAAAGCTACCCTCCTTGAAATGCGCTATTCTTGTTTCCATAGCAGCAGACGGCCTCAGACTTTGTGGTGGGGGCAGCTCTTACCTTAAGCAAACTAAGTAGGTACTTTATTTACATCACACTAGAGTTGCGCAATGGACTATTGGCGACGATCTGGGAAACATTCCTATGGATGATCTGAAGACATGCCATCGCAATTTTGATCCTCTGCAGAAGAGATGGCTCCCCTGATTTATATTCACTACTGAAAAATAAAGCAACTGTTAAATATTTTTTTACTATATTCCTTTATTCTTCACGACTAAAGTATAAAGGAATTTAGCAACAAAAAAAAATTAACAGTTCCGAATTTCTATTTTACTTCCATAAGTCATAATAAGATAAACAAAATAAGAATTAAACTACCAGTTTAACATTAGGTATACGTGGTCCTCAGGTAACAGACCATTAGGAGACATGACCTCAGTAAGAGAATATATGTATTTCAAATGTTAAATAGTACCTAAAGTAGGATCAAACATGCGTATTGTGAAATTATAATCCATTAAAAAAATTATGAATAGATTTAATAATTATTTAGATTTTTTTTTTCTTTTTTTTTTTTGAAAAATGCGATGTTATATCTAAATACAATGAAGAACTGCATTAAAGTTCAGATTCAAAACTATTTTAATGATGAAAACCACGTCAAATAAATGATTATTGAAAATAATCTAAGATAAAAAAAAAAATAATTAATTCTCGGGAGTAAAATTTTACAGTTATGAAAAAAAAAATCAAAAAGTTGATATTACTAAATACATGAATTACCTTTATATAAAACAATTAGTTAATATTCACATTTCTTTTCGTCACTGATGAATAACTGTTTCCTTTAAATCTAAATGACTGCAAATAATTGCAAGTTTGAAAAATTATTGGTGGGAATATTTAACGCAGAAAAAGCCATCAGTCGTTCATGTTCTACTTCATAATTATAAATTATTAAAGTGCGAAATATGATGTTTGAATTTTTTTTTACCTAAATTAACACAAAATGTTTAAAAAAAATTGAATAATATGTTTAATAAAAAAATTTGCGTCAAAGGGTGAGAACTAAGTTAACTTTCTCTTTTCTAGCTAAATTTAATTCGAAAAGATTTCAATCGTATCTGAGGAAAAAGCTTAAATAAATGAGCAATATTGAAATCATAGTCTCATTGTTAATGTAAAAATATTGTTTTAAGTTACTGTGAAATTAACGTATTTTGGAAGTATGTATTGTCATTTATGAAAAAAAGAAATACGAATTTCATTTAAGTTGTGTATAAACACAAATAAATTCAAGTATATTTCTAATAAAAATAATGAAAAATACAAGAATTCAAAGTTTGTCAATATTTTAACACTTAGAGGCAAGAACTTTTAAAACGTAATTTAGTTTTAAAAAAATGTCTCGTACAAAATTGCTGCTATAAATTTCACCCTACGTACTAAGTGCGTGGACTTGCGTGTATCTTGACTGTATTATTTTTAACTAATATGTATATATAATATGTATACTAAACCGCCTAAAAATTCTATACCGCCCACGGAGTGTTCGGAGAACACCAATCGAGATTTTTTCAGAAATCATCTAGCTGTAAATACTGCGGCAGAAACCAAACGGTTCAACACCTAATTGCAGAATGTCCTAAATTCTCGACACTCCGGGGGAATCATATTAACATCAGGGAACCAATCGAAAAGTGGTGCAAAGCAAAACAACAGCAATAAATCATTTGAGAAATTATTAAAAGCACACTTGAAGATACCATTACAATAGAATAGACGATCCGATGGACCCTATACACTTAGGTTAACCTGATGTCTCCCCGAGCGGTCTCACTACTTGAACTGCCTATCCGCATCTATTTTAACGCGTCATTCCCCTTTTATATTTTTCAAACTTGAGTATCCTGGGGGTCTCTGTTGGTCTTCTGTTTTTTCACCTCAACCACTAATTTTATTCATCTTGATGTTTTTACTTTCATGTATATACGCTTTTAACGTTTTTTTGAACAAAAAAAGGGAGATTTTTTTTAAAATTGTATTTACACCTTTAACCCCTTGGGGACGGGTGATTCAGAAATGCATTCGTACAAAATCAGAATCAAGTTGTAATTAAATAAAAAACGGTAACTTAAATGAAGTCGTTGCTGATTTGACTGACTTACTTTGCTTTTACTTTAATTATTGTTAGTTTAATCATATATAAAATCAATGTTAATTCAAAGTATAACTAAATAGTTTTATTTTGAACAAAGTAATGGTGAATTAAATAAATCAAAAAATTATAACTCCGCCCACAAATAAACTGCTAAAGAAATACTTTGATTACCAGTTTTATATTTTTACCCTGATTGATACGGTTTTATGCTGTCACATATTTGTGACAGTCGGCGCGAAAGGGTTAAG
>NC_092213.1:74756659-74770277 GCF_043381705.1 Parasteatoda tepidariorum | reverse complement strand
TTAACACGTTCACGCCGGGGTGACCCACCGGTGGGTCACGCTAGATTGTCTCATCTTGGCAGCGCACCGGAGTAAAAACTGGTAACAATAAATTTCATTTTTTAGTTTTTTTTCGGGAATAATAAAAATCCATAACTACCAATTGTTTTTAACGGATGCAATTTTTAAATTGAATTGCTTCTTCGCCGTGATAAATTTTCCTTTTCGTGAGTTGTTATTGTTGAGAATAGATTAACTCCTCCCGAATATTATCTAATATTGTAATAATTCTCCTACCAGTATTTTCTCTTCCCGGCGTGAACGTGTTAAAGTAGAAAATGGTTTTGTTGACAAAATTAAATAGATAAATGTCAGTGTGAAAGTGTAGATTTTATTATTTATCCTCACTTATAACATTCATTGATGGAGTGTTGGAGCAAAATAATTTATAGCTATGAACAAATTATCATACCAAATTCATTCAATTGGCATACATAACACTAGTGTAAATAATGTTCTGTGCATATTTTTTTCTTATCGTTTATTATAAATTATGAAACCGCACAGTTAAATTAAAACAGATAATACCCAGATGTAAAAAGAAAAATCAACCATTTAGTAATACCTTAAACTATAAATTTAACGAAAACTGATTAACTAATATTTAATAAGAATTAACAAAGCGAATATCGCCGAAACTCTAACAAAACAAATAATAATCGAAAGTTTGGGATGCTCTAATTATTTGTAGAGTAGGGGAACAAATGAACGTAAATCCCGGAGAATAGAACGAATAACAACAGGTCAGGAATGTTTTTTGTATATATAATTATAATGTTAATAGTTTTTTGCGAGGTACTTGCCTCTTCATCGAAAAATATTTGCCTATAGGCAACGGAGAGATGAAATCGAGAAATATAAGTAAACAATGTAAAAAAAAAAATAAACTGATTAAAGATAACACGAATTGCATACAGATTACAGAAAATATTTACATGATCGTGGGAATATTCTTAACTAGCTCACTCACACGGTCATGACCTAACAAGGACCGCAGAGCATCTATACAATATCTGCAGGCAATTAAAAATAAACTCGAAAGTTAAGAACAATTAATATTACTTAAAAAAATAAAATTACAATTTAACTGGTGAGATCAAAAACAATATATCTACTTCTTCAATATGTTGCCAATTATTAATAAATTTGAATCCTTAATTCGAGGTTAATATTAAGAAACATTTGTTATTACTAAAAAAAATCGATATCAATGCCAATAGAATTATAAAGAAGTAACCTGAAACAGAATCTGAAATATGGTCATCTTTCAAATACAAATTAGTCATTCCGAAGCTTTTCCTCTTTCTCCGATTAAAAGTAACGCCCACTTTCCACTCCGAGGCAATCTTGGATACACTGATCAGATGTTACACTCACGAGATGAGAGAAAGATTTTCACTTGGAAAGAAACCTTGTTTATGCTTTCACGAGGATAATAATCTAACACGTTCACGCCGGGGTGACCCACCGGTGGGTCACGCTAGATTGTCTCATCAGGTGGCTCACCAGAGTAAAAACTGGTAACAAATAAATTTCATTTTTTAGTTTTTTTTCCGGGAATAATAAAAATCCATATCTACCAATTGTTTTTAACGGATACAATTTTTATGTTGAAATGCTTCTTCGCCGTGATAAATTTCCTTACAGTGAATTGTTATTGTTGAGAATCGATTAACTCCTTCCGAATATTATCTAATATTGAAATAGTTCTAATACCAGTATTTTCTCTTTTCCCGCACCAGTATTTTCACTTTTCCCGGCGTGAACGTGTTAAATCTTTAGCACTACCATTCATTGTGCCCGTCGGGGTCTTATCAGGGATAAGCTAATCCTTGTAACTTAAGTTTAGAGAGCAAACCGGCACGCGTGGTAATTACGAGGACGGCCGAATCTCTACTTTAACAGAGCCACACTTACTCATATACACACATCCTAGCATTCCTTGAACTCGCCCCCCCTTTCTTTTGTATATATTCCCAAAATGTAAATACTGTTAATATTCATTAGTGTTTGTTTTCTCATTGTACTTTTTATTTATCTTTTTTCATGTACTTTTTTATTACTCGTAATTTTGTTATTTCCTAATAGTGGCGAAGTACCATTTTTTTTCCTCTCTCACGAACTCCATTTTGCGCGCAAACTTTGTTTTTGTCATGTATGTTTCTTAGTCTAATTTCAGGATGAATGGGAAAAGGGTCGTAAGGCCTCAGACGCCCAGTTCCACTACAACGAACGAACGAACTACCATACATTGTTACCACAGTGCAAAACAAAGTTTTCAATATCCAAATACCCATAGTCAAAAATAGAAAACTACCCCTGCCTCATAATAAATAGCAAATACTACTATAAGTTGCGGAAATTTTCCTAGCCAAAAAGGCATTCTACAACCCTTGTAATAATGATGTCAGTTGCACTGGATTGGTAAAAAAAAAAAAAAAACGGAAGATGCTAGGTCCAGCTACGAGATGAAAAAAAGCCGTATACAGTCTTGTTTTGATTTATGTATGAGTAGAAACTAGAAATATGTACCAATAGTATTTACCTCAGTACTTTATCCCTCGAATGTTTGGAAATAGCATTCTAAATTATTTTGCATGGCAAATACCCACGGTGAAACAAAGGCCAGGAGTCTATTCCTCTTGCTAAACTCATGAATGGTCTACCAAATAACATCTATTGTTTAAAACAAGCATCCCGCTTTGCACCTCATCGTGGTACGAGAGGATACGTTTTCGGACGGCTAATGCAGACGAATGGTGAACCGGAGATTGCAACAAATCCCCATGCATTTGAGTCTCTGCATTAGTTTTCGCAAATTTTACTGGTTTTAATTATAAAAGAACAATTCTAATTGTTTACCTTTTTAAATGATTTTAAAAATGTCTGTGATCGACATGGATCATGAGGAAGCTCCCGAATAGTTTCAGGACTCTTTTGGAGAGACTCAACAAGAATGGGCTCTCTCTGGTGCATTCCTGAGGGTAGGGAGTTAATGAGAATCGTCATTCAGAATCGTGGCAAAGCCATGAACCTAGTAGTAGCTATTCAACTCAACACGATTGCCTTTTGAATTTAATGAGATTGTTACACGACAAAATGAGACTCCACACGAGGCTAAACGAGCATTAAACGTCATGATAAAAAATAGAAAGAGACAAAATTACATGCACTCTGAGGACTGAAGAGGTGCCAAAGGTGACCACAGCCATTGCGTTGCCGTGAACCCAAGAGATGTGAAGACCGATTGTGACGTAGTAGAAATGATTAAAGGAAAAATCAATCCAAGGGAACTTAAGCTAGGTTTGAAGAGAATCAAGAAAATAAAAGGTGGAGACGTTTTGTTGAAAATGGAAAAACGAAGTAATGTCAAAAAGAAAGTGGGAAAATTTAAAGAAACCGACTTAAGTGAAAATATTACTTGTGAGGAACCAAAGGAACGATTACCTCTTCTTATCATATACGAGATAGAGGAAGCCTCAAAAACCAACTTATTGAAGCAAACAAAGAACTTGCTGAGATAAAAGTTTGCCAGTCGGAGGTCCGCTCGATGAGGAAAACATTCCTCTTGCGAATATTATGTATGCTGCCACTGATGGAACATCAGCAATTTTGGGGTCGACATCGTGAGTTTATCGCCCTCTTGAAGAGGGAAGTACCGGATATTTTAGCTATTCACAGGCAGCATTTAGTTGGAAAAAATCTCAGCCACCGTTTGCGTCAGTCATTGCAATATGTCGATATCTGCTGGGAACAGAATTCGCAGTAATGCTGTCAACGATCGATTATTGCTGGGGAAAAAAAGGAGAAATCATTCATTCGCTTGCTACTACACACCGAGATTCGCTGGCTTTCCAAAGGCACCTGTCACAATAGATTTTAGAATCTTTTCGACTCACAAGGGAAACTAGGGAAGTGTTACTCGCAAATTTTGAAATAAACTTGTGGGATGTATGCCTTATGAGGAATAATTTGAGGGGGAAAGATTCGTTTCGACCCATAGAAGGTCCTGTGAGAGATAAAAAATAATTCAATGTATAAAAAAATCGGTATTTTATTACTTCAATGCAGACTATTAGTTATTGTAATTGTCTCATACTCCAATTAATTTGTAATTAATTGGATAATTAATTAATTTTCTAATTAATAAATCATTCAGAAAATGAATTAATTATTAATTAATTGTTAATTAACTGTTAATTAGTTATTAATTAATTAATTGATTTGCAATCACCTCCAATTAATTTGGAAAATTTAAAAAAAAGATTTTTTTTTATAAATTTGATGTGAATTTTTTTTAAAAATTAACCTAGCAGGTTTTTCTGATAAACTACAGATATATAAAGTTTTCGAAATCAATTTTGACAATAAATATGCATTATATAGTACGTGAAAGTACCACAAATTTAATTGGAGTATGAGACAATTACAATCACTAATAGCCTGCATTGAAGTAATAAAATACCGATTTTTCTATATATTGAATTATTTTTTATCTCTCACAGGACCTTCTATGGGCCGAAACGAATGTTTCCCCTTAAAATTATTCCTTATAAGGTATACATCCCACTAGTTTATTTCAAAATTGGCGAGTCACACTTCCCTAGTTTCCCTTGTCAGTGCTTTAGTTCCTCGAAGACAGAGATGTAGCTCTGAAATTTAGATAGCTAGAATTTAAGATAGACTTTGCGCCCATGACGGATTTATTTGCAAAATTTAATGGCGTTAATTTTAAACTTCAAGATGAGCGTTTTAAAGATGTTTTGTCCTTGGAAGTCTTGAAGCGTAATGAATGGTTTGAAGAATAAACGCATTAAATAATTACTATTTACATTTATTTACAATTTATACATGACTAGTTTAGGTTAAATGCGGCATCAAATATTTAAGATGCAAAGATCAAATAATAGAACAACATTAAAATGCAATTCTAAAAAGTAAGAATTAAAGTTGTAGTTAAAACAAACTTAAAGTTCATAAATAATTATAAAAACAATTAATGCAGAATATGATGAGTGATGTAACGCCGCTTCATTACTCCCCTTCCAGTGAGAACCTAAATTCGAACGAATCGAGAAATTTAGATGGAATTTTAATAGGTTTCCCAACAAGTGGTGTCTTGTTAAAAAAAGACTTCTTAGGCGGTTCGTCAGAAAAGGAACCCTTCTCTTCTTGAGATATGAAGCAGCAATTTTTGGAAGGACTGAAGGTGTGCCGACTGAAGGAAGCATTGAGCAGAAGGAAGAGGCATTGTTCTTCAAGTCTGCAGACTGTTCTATGAAGCATGGTTTTTAACGATTGATGGAGATATTTCGGGTTTTTTACTTTATTGATAGTGTGAAATAATCTTTATTTCTGGAAAGTACCTTAAAAGGTCCTTCATATGAGGGTTGAAGTGGTGGACGAACGACTTCAGTTCGTATGAATACATGAGAAGTAGTGTTAAGATCTTTCGTCACAAAAATGGGAGATTTTCCATGTCGTGAAGGTGGAGCAAGCCTAACTTGAGGGAAATATTTCCTTAGCTGACCAGCGAAAGTAGAAATGTCAGTAGATGCTTGCATACCTGCCAACTTTTAATCCCTTCCATTATCATTTTTTCCAGTGGCATTAAAATGAAATTAAAACTTCAATTTTAAGCAAACAAATACGTTGCATTTGAAAAAACTTAAGTTGACAACCATGATAGTAACGCATATTGAAATATGTGCTTCATTTTTGTAAGAATAGTGGTGATCAAAATCCTTTAAAGATTAAGTTTATAAAAGAAAAAATAGTATATATTTACTACCACTTTAAATATGAAAATAAAATCTTCTGGAAAATCCGGAAGAGTTGGCAGGCAATAAATATCGAATATATTTAGAATTGTAAAGTACGTAGATTTTTAAGGAATGTAATTCTACATGGCTATATACAAAGATTGGGCGAAATCTGTCGAGTAGTACCTGAGAAATCGAAACTTGGAAAAAATCCTACTTTTAAAATTAAATTTCTGAGGAACAATTCGACCAATCAAAAATTATAGCTTTACTTTAATTAGCTACTTAATCTGTAGCTTTTTTACTTTCTTTGATGTAAGAATATAAGTAGATGGCATATAGTTCGTAAACATTTGTTTGAAAATAATTATTCATTTTTATATTTGCAAGTCCCCTTTTTGGTGGTTACTTAGTGAAAGAATATGGATTTTCTTTTGTAATAAAGCTTACTGGAACTCTTAATTTAATATTTTGCTACTTTTTGAAAGATACACCAGTATTTGGAGTACTTTCAATGATATTGCTGTTTTGCATAGTCCTATTACATCGTTTAACAAGCTTTTTCCTTCAGCGTTTGGTGTAGCTGAGTTAGACATGGTCTTTATGGTTTCGTTTTCTATGTAACGAGTCACACCACAGTGCTGACGTTTAATGTCCACAATGGTACACTGATCATTGGTTAGAATCCCCTTACCGTCAGGCTAACCGTGGGAGGTTTGCGTGGTTTTCCTCTCCATGCAACGCAAATGTGATTAAGTCCATCAAAAAGTCCTCTACGAAGACAAATTTTTCCAAATACTTGATCCAGGAGTTCCCTTGGCTTCTGGATTGGGTTAAAGATTACAAGGCAATGGAGTTAAACATTAGTAGCTGTAAACCCAGTTTCCTCAAGAAACTCAAAGATTACTTGACCTAATTTTCTGAAGTAAATCTGATGGTATTATGCTCAATTTTCAAACCTACTTTTAAAAGTCCCCGTTGCTGAAAATCAATTTTTGGTTACACGCTACTTTTGGGCTACTTATTATTTTTCAAACGCTACAAATCTTAAAAATGTGCAACTTTTTTTTCTTGCAGAAATATATATATTTTTTTAATTTTTCCCTTCCTATTATAAAATGATTCTAAAAAAAATCTGCCGTTTCATCACCTTTTTTTTAAAAAGTACTTATTTTTTTTGTTGAAAAGTCTTTTGTGTTCTTGATTTGTTTTGCTGTTCGGAGTCTATAATTTTTCCATATTTATGTTTCAAATAATAGACTCGTGAAATCGCAAATCTATAAATGGAAAAATGCACGGGGTTAATTGATGGGGAAAAATATCTTTAATTCCAACCATTATTAACCATTAATTTTTTTGAAAAATGAATCAAGTGACTCTCTTTAAAACTCAAAAAAATTAAATTTGACCTGGTGACAGAGAATATTTGTTGTGAATGACGTTGAATTTCCAAAAGATATCGTACTTTTTTATGTTTTTTAGTGAATTCATTCTACTTTTTTGCCTTGAAAAATCAACGCAGTTGCACGGAAAATTGAAAAATTTATTTCTCAAGAGCTGAGAGTTGCTTTTTGGAAATAACGAAATTAATTTTTTTTTAATAAAAAAGGTAACTATAATGTATTAAAAACGGTAACTACAATAGTATGTATAAAAAATTTAACGCGTTACTATGGCTCTACAATTATTATTTTTCACCTCTTTTTTCCAAATATGCAATAAATAATTGAATAAATGAAATTAGTTTGACGAAATTTTTAACGCAATGCATTGAAATTTTTCTTACTCTTTCTATTTTAGCATATGAAAATGTTTAACCCGATCTGCCCCAATTCAAGGCATACGAGTAAATGTTTATTCAAACCAAGTAAAAACAGTAAAGAACATAAAATACATAAAGTGCATAAAATACAGAAAATACAAAAGTCATATGGCAACAGCCAGTAAAATTCCATTTTAGTACATATAAAACGTATATTTTTGGGCTACAAAATGCTCGAATCCTTTACTTTTGGAGCTCCCATTCGCTACTTTTTAATCTTAAGTTCTGGCAGCACTGATGCTTAGGTTTTGTTCGCAAGTATGAATATACGGAACGACCTGGGAAGACACTTTACTCGACTTCACCACCCCTTGTGAATTCATTCCATTATTCTTTTTTTACTTAATTATTTTCGCTAGTAAGTAAAGTTGATATATACAACACAAATAAATAATACTTCATTAAATAAATTTATTTATAATTTTTGTAAGAAGATTTTGTTAATCGCAACGAAATTTATCACTATAAGGATTTGAAAAATAATCTGTTGTAATAAGATATTCTTTTAAGTATATCAATACTGAAAAAGAAATAAATGAGAATTCATTTTGCTCGTAAGCAGGACTTGCATTAACAGTTCAGATTCGAAACAATTTTCTTTCGCTTTGATATTTATAAAAATTTTCAATAGAAATGTAAAGATTTGTTAGCTAACATAAAATTTCTCATTATTTTTTTACTTTATTACATTCATTGATTTTTTTTTTAACACAAGTCAAGACCAAGACTATGAAATAAAGACCTTGAGAGACTTAAATTTTCTTACAATGGGAAAAAAAAGTTTTTACTTAAAATAATAAAAATAAAGCGAAATTTTTTAAACAACATAAAATTTAGAAAAAAAGAACAGGTTAAAATGAAATAAGAAAATGGTTTCTTCAACACGTTAAATTTCAATTCTGTTGTTGCATTTCAGCTGACAGAGAATCGGCTAAAACAGGTTTATTTTACTTTAAAAAAATTTTTTTTTCTTTCTAGAAGTTTAACAGTTGATAGTTGAACTTAAGTTCAAATTTTGAGTTTTTTTTTTATTCCATCACACTCCTTGCAAATTTGTCTGAAAACCTATGTACGTGTACGTAATATCGAATTTCTTAATCTTACAGTTTTAACACAGTAAAATAAATTGTAACGTAAATAAACCCTTTCGCCCCGACTGTCACAAATACGTGTCAGCATAAAAGCGTATCAATCAGGGTGAAAAGATGAAACTGGTAATCAAAGTAATTCTTCAGCAGTTTATTTGTGGGCGGAGTTATAATAGCTTGATTTATTTAATTCACCATTACTTTGTTCAAAATAAAACTATTTAGTTATACTTTGAATTAACATTGATTATATATATGATTAAACTAACAATAATTAATAAGTAAGTCTGTCAACTTAGCAACGACTACATTTAAGTTTCCGCTTTTTATTTAATTAAACTTGATTCTGATTTTGCACGAATGTTTTTCTGAGTCACACGTCCCCAAGAGGTTAAACAACTGAGAAACGCGTTACCACTCGTTTTACTATGAGCAATTTGTTAAGATGTTTTTTTTATTTGTCTTCAAAAAGTAGCTTACCGCTCAAATAAATTTTGTTTTTTGCTTAAAAACAAAGTTGATTGACCTNTTACTCATGCTGATACAATTCTGAACAACTCCAAAATCAAACAAACACAGTTTAGAGCAGGCTGCTCAATTAATTTTTGATTCCTTTTTAGTTATTCAAGCAAAGAGCTTGAAACATTCATAAAAGCAACTCCATTGCCTGCTTACCACATTGCTCAACCAAAACTGTTCTAAAATTCCAGATGAATGGGATAGGGGCCGCTTCGCGACCCAGGTGCCCAATAAGATCAAAACACTAAGACTAGGACTTCTGAATCACCCGTCCCCAAGATGTTAAACAACTGAGAAACGCGTTTACAACTCAGATAAACAACTGAGAAACGCGTTACCACTCGTTTTACTATGAGCAATTTGTTAGGATGTTTTTTTTTATTTGTCTTCAAAAAGTAGCTTACCGCTCAAATAAATTTTGTTTTTTGCTTAAAAACAAAGTTGATTGACCTCAAATTTTCCTCATAATACTAAATATCATTATCTGCAATATGAAGAAAAATTGCCGATGGAAAAATTTATCAACTAACAATTTTAAAAACAGTTTGCTCATATGAAACTCAGTTTGTGCACAATTACCTATTGTCATAGAATAAACCTGACTAAAAGTACAGTCTTACGTCATCTCAGAGCTTCTGATATTTCTCTTGTATCCTTCGAATCTCCTCTCAGTCTAAGTACCTATTGTCATTTTAGCATACTGTTTAGAGTAAAGCTAAAGATCGGAAGCATGTCATGTTGAGCGTAGTTTCAGTACAAAATACTTGATTAAATTAAATCGTCAATCTCAACAAGTTCTTTTCCCAAAAAAATTCCATATGAATCCTTCATTAATGAAAAGCCGTTGGTAATTTACCCAACAGTATAGGCAAGTAAAATGTAGGCGTTACTTTTCCCAATGTATCCAAATTTGAAAATTTAAATAGATATACACAAAAGAGAAAATTTAAAAACTACCAGCTAATAATTCGAAAAAAAGTTTAGTTGTTATAAAGTTTTTAATAGTGCACAAGTAACTTTTATTTCCATTTTTCGGAAGAGCGGAAGCGCGTCACTTAAAGTGTGCTCCCAGCTCCAGAAATAAATGAACAAATGAACAGTGTGGTTAGAGAGTTCGGTAATCCTACTCTGTAGTAAGGATGGCTGAGTGTGACTTTCATAATTAAGGCGAAAACTGTGCAAAAGAAATCTGAATCGTCAATTTCTTAAGATTGGCGTCGACTCTCGCCATTCATCTCCACTCAAAATCGTTACTTCGTTTGGAATTGCGAATGTTAAAGATCCGCCCACTTTATATCTTGGCAAACTTAACTTCACAGAGGCTTTTTTCCGGAGGACGAAAAAATCTTAGCAAGCATGGAGAAACAGTCCACGTTGTAAGCGTTAATACAAACATACATCAAGTTATATAAATGCTACAAAAAAATTGTTCCACCTTCGTCACCCATTCGCTCACTGACCCTGCTCTGCTTTAATGTCTACTCTTCGATATGCTAGAGGCGGAAGGCCCGTTCAGCGACCCCCTCCACCTGTCCCGAACTACCGCGAACACTACGAGAACGTGCATACACCCATGCCTATCCGAGACGGTATTCTCGAGTATTATCTCCGATATGACTACAGTTCAGATAGTTTTTATGGAATCAACAATAAGATCCGAAGCTGTTGAAAAAAGCCAGAATCCAACAAAACATGACAGATACTCTCTCTACCTCCTAAAGACTATTAGAAATGAAAGATTTCCAGAATTGGACAAGTTTGATCTAGAACCTTTCGTTTCGAGCAAACTCCTTCTCAGACTAAAGAGCTGATTCCTGAGGTACCAAGTGACTCAACAAAGCCGATGGAGACAGAAACGCCCACCCCTCCTGAAATTACAATGGTGCCTATTGATTTAGTTCCCATCTCCGAGCCACCAGTGGAATCTTCCTTAGTGGACCCCACAACTGAGACCAGCAAAGAAAAGGAGCCTGATTCCAAGACTTCCCCTACTAAAAGGCACAGGAAGAAAAAGTCTCATAAGGCCAGTGAATCCAAGGATCCTTTTCCCGCTAGTCCAGAAACCCCACCAGTGATCATCCTAGCAGATCCAGTTCCGACGGAGCCTTCTCCACCGATAACTCCCAGCAATCCGCCGAGAAAACTTAAATTTCTCGTGCGAGCACTCACCGCAGACCACCCGACAGACAGTCTTCGGAACGATATTGAGGCGAATGGACATCGTCCAATCAGAATTGAGCAGCTCAGAAAGAGGCGGGGCAACGAGTGCAAGTTCCTCCCCCTTTTCCTTGTGTTACTCCCAGATACCCCTGAGCATTGGGACTTTCTCAACGTAAAGATCCTACTGACTCTGCCTGTAAATATTGAAAAATTCCATGGAGGGCGCTTTGCCATTCAGTGCCAGAAATTCGATCACTCGCAGAAATCCTGCCCAAACGAACCAGCTGCATGAAGTGCGCAGGAGCGCGCTTCACTTATCTCTGCAAGAAGCCTCTCTCCCTCCCAGCTACTTGTGCCAACTGCAAAGGCGACCACCCAGCCTGTTTTACAGGTTGCAGTGCCAGGCCTAAGAGAAAACATCGTGATTCCTCGAACAGACCTAAAGACTCTCGCTCCAATGCTGCAAGGTTCCTGAAAATCTTCAAAGAGCTTCAGGATTTACTCAAGGAGGAGGCAGTAATTTCACTGCTTACCTCACTCCTTCCAACCCTCAAGACCCAGTCAACAGACATTCTCCTTCATGCCTACTACAGCCACATGACGAACTTTATGCCCCACCTATCCTACTGAATCAACACCTACTTCAGATCTGCTTCGGCAGTGCAATTTCAACCCCACTGAGATGAATGAGTTGGGACCCCTGACGGGGCCGGTACTTAGTTAACTATTTCACATAGGCATAGACATAGTTCCACCTTCGTAATTATTTATTGATGCTCTTTGCAATTTAGTAAAGTTTAGTATGCGTTACGTTTTATAATATAATTGTTTAGTAATCTGAAAAAGTACGCGTTACGTTTCGTTGTAAATAAAAATTAATTGAGATCAAATCACCGATCTTTCATATTTTTTATTTTTAGAAAAGCTTAGAAACTATTCGCCCAATTGAGCTAAAATGTTGTTGTATGGAACCACATTTCCCAGATTACTTGTACCCTCTAGGTCTTGGGGGTCAGGATGGAATTATTAAAAAGGTACGCTTATATAGAGAAAACACGTTTTTGTGTCTGATTTCGAAAGTTAACTGATTAGCATGTTTGTGGTTACCATCTCGAGCCATTAGGGTTGAGTGAGTCCTAGTACAGTAGAGCGCCGATTATCCGAACTGCTCGGGACCGAACGTAGTTCGGATAATGAAACGTTCGCATAATGTGAAAGTTGCTTAAAATCTAGTTTAAATAATTATTATTTATGCACTAACTTCTCTTAACACTTTTTATAGGCATAGGACTGGCGGTACTATCTAAAATAGCTCTGTTGTGTTTAAAAGCTTTTTTTCACATTTTTTAAATATTCTTTTTTTTTTAACTTTCTTTTCATTTTGAATTTTTTTAAAATCATATTTCAGCTTTTCAAATTTTTTTTTTATCAATTACTGATTTTACCACATTTTTCTTTATTATCCATTGCAACGAAATCCAGCAAAGACTTTTGTTTCTTAGAAGATGCTGTTTTTAGAGCAGCCATATCATAATTCTTTTAAAATAAAATAAAGTTTTGAGCAGGCATATGTCTCTTATTCTTCTTAAATAAATCAACTGAACTGGATCAACATCATTTTGACGTTCTAGCAAATTCATTGCAATATCTTATGAATTACATGCCTCTATATGAGAAGATCCACTATCTTGAACTTGGTCACCTACTTCTTCCTCTTTGCCTTTGGAGTTCCGATTTTCATTCAAACTTTCAGCAACAATTTCATCATCATTTAAAATTTGAAATCCTGGTTCATTTTCACTATCTCGATACCAGTTCTTCTGCCGTATAACCTGGCATCTTTTCATCCGGTAGATCTACTGGTTCAGAAACCTCAGCTTCGTTTGTTTTTCTGTTAAGAATTTTATTCCAAGATTTTCTAAGCGTCGATGTTTTTACTAAATTCCAGGCATCCGCTATCATCTTTCAGCATTCTTTTAGCACGTTCACGCCGGGAAAAGTGAAAATACTGGTACGGGATAAGAGAAAATACTGGTTGAAGTACTATTTCAATAATAGATAATATTCGGGATGAGTTACTCTATTCTCAACAATAACAATTCAATGAAAGGAAATTTATCACTTTACTTACTTTATTTAAAAACAACTGGGCACCTGGGCCGCGCAGCGGCCCCTATCCCATTCATCATGAAATTACAATAATGAGGTAAAAACATTTTGAATATAAG
>NC_092213.1:74672973-74756159 GCF_043381705.1 Parasteatoda tepidariorum | reverse complement strand
TAAAACCGCACACCCGGCGAGCAAACGATGCTGCTATTTAATGAAGAACAAATATTTGAAATTGGCGGCTAATCGCATATCCCCACAGTATGTGACGTCACTAAAAGACCTTGATGATCTCAGCGGCCTTATTTCTCGGTGGCTATGAACCAGTTCGACGGCGATCGCTGGCAGCAGCTACAACGCTAAAGGAAAGAAATGGGAAAAGATTTAACCGTCACAATCATGCCTTGCCCTCTGCGCCGATTTCCTACGCAGAGAGCTGCTATATATTTAATTTTTTATCGTTTTCTAAAGAGTTTCAGATAAAATTGATTTTATATATTTTATATATTATATATACTGGTAAATAAAAAAAAGAAAGATTTATATTTGTTTTCACTGATTTTTATTTGTAGAAAAAAAACATTATATTACGTTTTATGAATGACAATGCAAGGAAAACACAGTAAATTGTTAATGATGTAGGATTCACTCTTATTGCCAGAACTTGAATAATGTTACGATATTTCATAGTATCTTTTTGGTTATAATTGCCTCAAAGAAAGAGAATTCTCAAAATATTCTAGATTACCGTAAGATTTTAACAATTTTAAACTTGTGGCCTTTAAAATTTATGCACGTTGCTCGCCGTTCCACTTAAGATCTTACTGCAGATAAGATCGATACCATATCATATGGTACCATATCAGCAATAATATACTTCAGGTAGTGAAATGATATATTGCTGTCCTGTAACTTCTGTCTCAAAAGTTTTTTTTTTCGAAGTGGACAATTGTTAATGTATATTATAAACCTCCACCTTCTTTATAAATTCGTACATTCAGACAAACAAATAAAAACTAAAAAAAAAAGGCATTTAAAAAAACATCTGTATTTTTCCGAACAATATTAGTGTTAAATTTAAAATCTCCACACCCGAATTAGGCAAGATCAAGTATTTGTATAGAACAGTGGCTCCCAACCTTTTGTGGACCTTTGCCCCCTTCTTGGGGTTGGCTGACACTCCTCGTCCATTTCTCTTTTTGCTCAAAAACCATTTATTGCTGCTTGTGAGTAACCAAACGCTAAGTTATATTTGATTTTAGTTGAAATTGTAATGCAAATAAGGAGGCAATTTTATCCTGCCATTTTCATTTTTTAAAAAAATATTGTGCATCTTTTTTTTTTAAAAAAGAAATGATATTTAAAAAGGAATAATCAAAACAAAAGCACATTTTTTAAAATTCATATTTTAATGTAATCAAGAAAAAATTAAAGCGTTAGCAACTAAAAATTGGAAAAAAATTGAAGAGGGAGAAAGTACATTTTTACCACTTCAATGACTGCCCTGTGCTTGGTGTATTTCTGTTAAAGCTTGAATGTCAGGTTTTATGTTCATCATTTTTAAACGCAGGTCTCCTTTGAAGCAAATGTTCAACCTATTTTTTTTGCTTTGTGAGGAGCTGGACGACAGAACTAAATCCTCTCTCCACTGAATATGCTGACACTAACGAGATGAGAAGCGGCTCAGTTAGTTTCCACAATTGTGGATAAGTGTCCATAAGCTTTACCCAAGATAAAACTCGTAACCGTATTTTTTAAAGACGACTTTAGCATACTTCAAATCTAAAAACTCAGTCTGCAAAGAGGAAGTGAGCTTATCCACAACATCAAATTAGAAAGGATCGAAAATCCAATCCGGAGTTTCTAATTTCATCAAATCTTTAAATCTTGATTCCATATCAGTTTTTAACTGATCAAAGAGATCAGTAAAAATTAAGATTTTATTTTCAAGAATCTCGATATCTGCCATTAAACACTTTCTAAGAGTTGGAAATTGCATTAGCTCTTTGCGACCAATGTTTGACTTGAAAATATCAAACTTGGAGATGAATGAAGATACGATTCCCATAGCCTTGATAATGTTCACTTTATTTCTTTGAAGTTTTACGTTGATTTGGTACATTTTTACAAAAATATCCATGAGGTACGCAGTTTTGATATCCCTAGAGATCCTGGTATTCTGACTGCACTGTACGCTGACGATACAGCTATTGCCACACAAAGCAAGTATATCAGCGATATCAACAGGAATATTATTTATCATCTCCTCACCATCATTGACTACTTCCAAAATTGGAAACTTGCCCTGCATATCGACAAAACTTAAGCGGTGCTATTCACCAGAAAAAGGACCTACAAGAAGGATGTTATCATTGATAACAACTTCTCTTTCAAATGGGAAGCGAAGGCCATGTCATTATGGATAAAACCCTGACAATCAAATATCATTTTAAAAACATTAAGTATAAATTCATAGCTGCAAAATGTGCACTTTTTCCTATTCTAAAAAAGAACTCTCCCCTCAGCACTAATAACAGGATTCTAATTTTTAAAATGCTTCTCACCCCCACCCCTCCCTATTAACATATGCAGCACCCGCCTTCGGGGGGGGGGCTGCAAAGACAAATCTTAAACTCTTACAGAGAGCTTATAACAAAACCCTCCGCAATATCACAAATTCAACCTGGTATTTCTGGAATAAAAATATCCGTAATGACACCTGTACGCCTAGCCTTCTTGACTTATACAAAAATAGTTCTCTTAAGTATTTTCTTAAGAGCACTGGACACTTCAACCCCCTTATTTGGTCTTCCTCTAACTACGACCCAGATGACCCTAAGTGCAGGAGACGGCCTAAGGCAATTCTCCATTACTATAATAATCTCCAAGACATCGTTTGATGATTTTTCCATCCCCCTGACTGGCTCCTCTATCATCATTACCCTTTTCCACCTTCTTGGGTTGGCCCAATCCTTCGCGGAATTACTGCGGCTCATTTTGATTCAATTTACAAATTCAACTACTAACAATGCTAATCACTAACTGCTTATTTGTCAATAATTTTAAATAAAAAATAAATAATGATTTATAATAAATAATTTAAATTTTTTTTTCATCGTTGCTTATGTTACTTCCTGTCTGTGTTATCCCTGTTTTATCTTCTTTTCCACAATTTTATTTAACTGCTAACATTAAGTTCACTAACCCAAATAATTTTAATATCAATGGCCTCTGATTCAGTTTGTAATCATATAATTTACGGAGGTGGCCTTTTCGACTAGGCACTACGGTGCACCAATTATTAGTTTCCGCAACATTCTACTTGTTACTCAATTAAAAAGTAGGCGTAACTGTCCTTCTCCAACGAATTTTACTACATAATTTACAACCACTTTATCATAACAATTCCAGAAAGCGAAGCAGTTGGCCTCGCCAGAGGGTGACATTTTCGGAAGAACGGTGGGGGAAACAACTGCCACTTTCGATTGCTGTACTGCTGTTTGCTCGTAATACTGCGCGAATTAATGAAACGAAAATTGCTCATTTCCCTGACCGTTAAAGGGTTAACGATAATACAATGCGAGATATGAGAGTTCAATTTTCTTTTTATTTATTTTAATTGTTATATGTGAATATATTAAATTGTCATTCATAAAATTTTCAATATCTTCTCAATAAACGACGAAGAATACAGGGATACCAACAGCTCCGCTTTCTGCGAATGTTTTAATAAATTGATAACACATTAGATAGAAAAACTTAAGGAATTAAAATAATTAAACCCACTCTGTAAAGAGTAACCAAGAAATAAATAGAGTAAAAATGCGTTTCATATGATACTTTGAATTTTTTTTTTTAGTATGATTTTTGTGGAAAAATACTTAAAATGAAATATACGAAATTAAAAATAACATAAATTTCGTTACTTCAAGAAAATTTATTTTTGCAAAATGAATCAAGAAAATCATTCTCTTCTTATTGATAATTTCAGATAAGATTGATAATCAATTGTTGGGACTAGGATGCCCCTAAGGGCACCCCAAGTCACAAGGAAAAAAATGAAAGTGAATGAGTGCTCCCAACGGACAGTTAGGAGCATGGGAAGAGATTGAGGATAGGGAATTTTTTGAAAGATAACATCACCAAAACTAAATCAAACCCCCATAACCAATATCAGGTATGAAAAATTTTGGCAATTGCGAATGGCCGAAAAGACTGTTAGAATTAGTAAAACCATGTAACGAAAACATTTCTGCCTTAAGATTAAAGAATAAAGGTTTATAGATTTTTGTTTTCAATTCAGTTAGTTAATGATTCTGGTTTGGCATTAAAAACTCTTTTTGTGGTACGGTGATGCCAAACCGGTTGGCACACGGAAAAGAAGTAGGCCTAATTTGAGATGGACAGATGGCCTAGAAAAAGACCTCTTGGTCATAAAAACCAAAAACTGGAAAACACTAGCAGGAAAAATGTTAGCCTGGAATAAACTTCGATAGAAGGCCAAGGCCCACCCAGGGATGTCGATCCATTGATGATGATGATAAATTAATGAATCTACATTACAACGAAAGGGATAAAATATTTTATATTCTCTTTTTTTTATAGTGTGATAAGAAATGAAATAATTTCTTTAATTTAATTAAAATTCGATTAAAAATGATTAAAAAATATAAGTTAAGCAATTAGTGGAATTTTGAAAGTTAGTTAATATGAAATGCCTATTGTAACATCCACAGCATCAGTAGATTGGTAAATGTATTAAAACAATCCCAATAATTTTTTCAATGTTTACAATATTTTACATAGTGGAGAAATGCATAGAGACTTTCTTACTACGATAACTATATATTTTTAAACCATTTACGTACAAAAGATGTTATTTTTTTTATATGTATGAACTACTACAGTAAGTCTGAAAATTACACATATTGTATTTTTAAAATTGAATTGACGACTATTTGTAACGCCTACTTTTGCTTGCGTCAAGTGCTTTAATTGTCCCTGATTTAAGGTTCAGGAACTTAAAAATTTATATTTCGTTGAAATTAGAAAAAAAATTAATTTCCACACTGTTTGTTACAAATTAACACTGGGAGTCAAATTTCCCTGACCCGAATTAGATAAGATCATGTATTTGCATAAATGCAATAAATTTTCTCTAGAGTGTAATTAATTTTGTAAGCATTGCAAGTATAAGAAAACATTACTACCAGTAAATAAAACAAAAGAATTTTATCAGATTTTCTATTTTTGATAGTTCATAATATGCAAATAATTTGCCATCGTTTGATAACGCTCAAGCGTCCTACTTAGTAGTTATGACGCTTGAGTTGCGTGTTAAGAAAAGGCTCATTTTCAAGAGAATGTTGTCTTTAGATCTATCTTAATAACCACAACAGTAGAGATGGGCAAAACTGCTACTCTTCAGTCACTGTTACTTCTGCTACTGGGATCCAAAAGTAACAGTGACAAATAGCAGTGACTGTTATTATTTCGATATATAATTAATCGATATCTTTTATCGATTAATCGTTTTTATTAATCAAAACTTTATATAAATTAATCGATTAGATATTTTAATTAATAATCGNACACAGAGATGCAAACTGCTTCTCTTTTAACCCTTTGACGGTTAATGAAATGACCAGTTTTCGTTTCATTAATTCGCGCAGTATTACGAGCAAACAGTAGTCGAAAGAGGCAGCTGTTTCCCCCCGCCGTTCTTTCGAAAATATCACCCTTCTCAGGGAATGCCAACTGCTCCGCTTTCTGGAATTGCTGTAAAGTGGTAGCAAATTAGGCAGTAAAATTCGTTGGAGAAGGACAGTTACGCCTACTTTTAAATAGAGTAAGCTGTAGACTGTTGCTTTAACGTTGCATTTTAAATGATACTTATAATATTTGATATTTAGTGGTAAAAATATTACTTAAAAGAAAAAATACTAAACTGAAAGTAACTTGAATCTCGCTACCACTTGAAAATACTATTTTACAAAACAGAGCCAGTTGGTATCGCCTTTATAAATACAACTTATGTAAAACTTTATGAAGCATTAAAATACAGTAATTACTTAAATACTCAGAGCAAAGTCTTCTTCAGACTCGAAACTTTATAAGCTTTCTGTATCATAATCATCATCATAATTATCTAACTTTCGCTTTTTAGCCATTTTACTTTACAAACACCCTAAAAAACGCGCCAAAATACATCTAAAAGGAGCAAGGTAAAAAAATAAATTCCAGTTTCATTCTAAGAAGAAATTCTTGGAACTCGTACTGTCATCTGTAGTAGTAAAACTAACTACGTTTCGCGAGTAGGATTCGTTTTTAACATAGTCAATGCAGAATAATAATGGCGAACGAGCTCAGTTCGTCAGCGCGCATTGGGAAGAAATTTCACTACGCGAGTAGTGCTCGTTACCATGCTCGTTACTAACCATTACGGTCGAAATCTTGCTCCCGAGCTGAACTCGTTTGCGCGCATTATGAAGCGCGATTCGATTGCGAGGCGAACTCGTTCATAATCGTCAAAGGGTTAATGGAACACATTAAATGGAAAATATGTAAGAATAATTACGCCCACCCTTTAAAAGAGTAATCGTGAAATAAATGCATTACAGTTGCATTTTATATGATGCTTTACGTCTTTGATATGATTTTTGAGGAAAAAATATTCAAAATGAAAAATACTTCACTAAAAATGGCATAAATTTCGTTACAATAAGAAAAGATGTTCTTACAAAACAGAGCAAGTTGACATTTCTGGGAATAGTAGATTTGTGTAAAAGATAGCGTTTCACTGTTAATGTATTAAATATAAGGAATCAAAATGTTGTCCATTTAAATCATTCAACAGAGTTCAATGAAAACAATTTTCATATTTTATTTTAATCATGATCCGAACATAGCATCAACTGCATGTTTAATATATAGTCAAACATTCCCAAAAAATTTTTCATTGCTCACAGCATTTTCTTTAGTGGAATAATGAATAGAGACTTTTTTATTCGATGTCCTAAGATTTTTAAACCATTTAAGTACAAAAAATGCAGTTTTTTTTCTTAAATGTGAACTACTTCTTAAGAAGAGCATCATATTATATTCAATTTCAAACCACATTTTTTAAAAATTCTTTCGAGTGAATGCTAAATGTCTCCATTTCTGTTGTACGCAGGGTGGGTAAGGAAGAAATTGATAATATATTTCAATTATAGACGCGATATTTTAACGTCATATGTTTTTAAATATCCAACCAAAAAGCTAAACAAAAAATAATTTTGATATACATGTGTATTTTCCCGAACGAAATTAGTGTTAAATTTACTATACACACAAACGAAATAGAAAAGATAAAGTAATTTGTATGTAAATGAAAAAGGAAGAAAAAAACATATCCTGATAATTTTCTATATTTATTTAAGTTCAAGCACAAATCCTTTTTTGTTGTAATTAAAGGGACTTAGTCAAAATGCAAGATCTCTAAAAATATTTCAATAATCTCAAAAGAAGAATAATTTATTTTATATTATTTTAAACTATATTTTACTCTGAAAATAAATCCCTCTAAATATTAATCTTCTTTTATGAGGTAAACAGTGTGCGTGAAAATTACACAGTCCTATTGTCTTTTTAAAATTGAANCAAATTGAATAAAACTATTTTTAGGGAAATTAACTCTGTATTTACGTTAATTAGGGTGGAAAATCATGAAAACTGTCCACACTTAACCGTACGATAACAGAACTCTAATATTTTAATTTTGAAACGTTTTAAATAAGATACGATAACAGAGCTGTAATATTTTAACTTTAATTTTGTAGCGTTTAAAATAAGATTTAACAGTTAAAATTAAAGTATGGTCTTGTTGTGGATATATTTTATTTTGTTTTCAAAGCGTTCTATTGCGTTTTTTCATCTAATTTCTCCTAATTTATTAAGATTTGCACAATAGTGAAACTTAAAATTCCCAACTTAGTGATGTGAGCTTAAATTATTTAAAAACTGAATAGAAAAAAAGTATTGAAAGAACGATGATTGCTTTATGAAAGTTTTTATACCGAGAATTTAAGTAACCATATAATTGTAGGGCTCTCTATACATCCTGAATATTAACTAATGAAGATTAACCATCTCTCTTAAAAAATCATCTTTGAATAAATCTTCAACAATCATGGTTGAATAATTCTGATATTGTTGATTCAGAATTTTCTTTCTTTTTATTTATACGAAGAATTTCTAAAAGTATTATAATATAAAAGTTAAGGATTCTCTATAAAATTCAATTTAGTTTTTTAAAAAATACGTCAGCTTTGAGAAAACCTTGGTCTATCTTAGGTGCTATAAAACTAAAGTAATTCAAGCTTTAAAGTTTTTTAATAGTTTGATAGAAGTTTTACTTATTTGTTGAATAGAAGTAATGAGCATTTAAATTTTAACAGAAAATCGATATGGTACATTTGTCGTTCTTATTGATAAATTCTGCATTTTTGTAATAATTGTAAATTTAACCCACGCAAGGCAACTCCTAGCACACGTTCGATTTCGTGAAAAACTAAAAGTATTAAGAAAGTTAAGGATTCTCTGTAAAACTTAACTGAGTATTTCTTTAAAAAAGTACGTCAGCTTTGAGAAAATTTTAATGCGAAGAATGTTAGTGGAGTGGGGGAGAAACAGGATGTCCAGTTACCCATGGAGATAAGAGTTTTGACCTTTTAACCTTTCTTCTTTAGAACTCTTCCCTACCCCACATTCCAAGAACTGTAGTTTGCAATGCAAAGGGGAATCAAATAATTTTGAAGAAATAAGAAAAGCTATCGTATCTTGGTGAAAGTTTCTAATGAATTTCTCCAGTAACAGTAATTAGAAAACAAAATCCCTTATATTATATTTGGAAAGAAAAATGTACATGTTAAAATTGAAACAAAGCTTACATTACTAAAATTTTTGTGCATCAGATACGTTTATTTCACGCGTAAATAAAAAACAAAAATAAAATTTTGTACATGAAGAAATATGAAAAGAAAATTCGCAACAAAAGTAATTTGAAAAATAAGTGTTGAAAATCATAAATGAATGGAAACAAAATATATACATTAAATCTTGTGCAATTAAAAGAAAGAATCTTTATTAAAGATATTTCCGAAGTACTCACCAAATTGTAACAATAGGCTACAATTTGAATGAAATTAACTAAATTATAGACATTTATAATAAAATGTAAGAATACTTTTTATATTTAAGCTATAATAAACCTCTATTTTAAAAGTAATATTTATTGTATTATTGAATAGTTGCGTTTTATGGAATATGTATTGTATTTCTTATAACAGATTATTTTAATGAGTTTTCGGGAATAGTTTTTAAGGATGAATAAGAGACATTTTTAAGGATGAATAAGAGATAATTTAGTTTTGTTTTCTGAAAGATATCTTTTAGCAACTAAAAAAAAAAAAAAAAAATCTGTAAAAATGTTATTGATTATTCGATACACGCAAAGAAACGTAGAATCACAGTTAGGTTCACCAAAATTTTGAATACAACGTCAGCAAAAGGGGAAAAAAAACGGAAATAAAAGTCTTAAACCTATACGATATGATTTGAGCCCGTGAGCCTGAATAAATGCAATTGAATATCCACCTAAATGTTATCAGATAATTTTTAACAAAAATAGATTAATATTGAGTAATTTATTTGAAATTTTTTTTTTATATTTTAATCTGGCATTTCTCATATTGGCTTTATCTAATGAATATACGTTTTTGTTGTATAGTGATTCCTGTTCGTTCTTTTTTTTTTGTTTTTGTCTTGTCTCGTATTATTTAAAAATATTTGTTAAACTCTTAAATTTAAGAAATTCTTTCAACAAATGAGTATAACTTAGTAATTAAATTTACAGTGCAAAAAGACTTATATCTAGAATTAAAATGGATAAAGAAGGTGAAATACTGATATTCAGTATTGAGACATAGCAAAATGAGAATTTTCTTTCCCCCACCAAACGGGTTTAAATGATTTTTTTGTATTTCTTTTCTTTTACTTATTTTTGTTTACAGTGCGCCAAAAACAATTGACCACCTTGAATAACTTTTGATCTAATCATCGGATATTAGACTCAATCTTAATGAATCAAGGGGGTAACCTCACATATGCTATTTAACTCCTTTCGAGTCATATTTTAATTTACGAAATAGAAAAAATGTGAGAATGGAGCTGATTTTTCTTTTGCCTTGCTCTAAAAAGTATACTTGGTTATTTGATGGTACAATATCAAATTCAGTCTCTAAAAGAACTCTCAATCTGAAACAGTCAAGAAATGCAATTGTATGTTCAAACATTAAATTACATAGAATGAATAGATTTAACATTATTCTAAATTCTTTTCTATAATGCATGCATGCATTAAAAATGTGAATTAAAAACAGTTAATGTACTTATCAGCAGCGACTTTATTGTAATAATTAACATCTTTCAGCAAATATCGTTATTTCACTATGCATTATTAAATCACTTTCATGTGTGCGTGGGTGCATACGATGCAGTTGAAATTTTGACAGCTTTACGACTACATAGAGCTCTCATATCTCTACTGCAACTCTGTATCTGACTATTTTTATCCAAATTTATCATATTACCATCAGAATGAATTGACCATCAAACGAAATTCTCCACCTTTCAGACTAGCTAAAGCACCCAAATTTCAACTGCAGCTATTTCTGGAGTATAGTGCAAGTTTCTATCATTTCTTTACCACATCAAACAGATATTATCGCCACAGAGAATTTATTGTCATTTAAATTTCCGACCATTTTCTAACATTTTCTAACCATTTTCAAATTTTAACTGAAGCTACGCTCTGGATGATATCACAACTTGCAATCGCCTTTCCGCCGCTACTAGAAGAATTTATTGTCGTAATATTACAAAATATAGTTTATGATCAATAACAGTTTCAAATTATTTCTTGACAGCTATGAGCAGAATTTATGTCGCTATTTTATCACCAAATAAAATGTTTCGTTAATTGTTGTTTCAACCACTTTCTGACTGGATAGAGAGTCATGTCCTCAACTGCAGCTCCGATCGCGCTGACGATGTAAGTTTCAAGGTTAGAAAGTTACATGTAGTAACGTCGGAACTCACCGGAACGACGTTCCGGAGCTATAATCCGAATATTAAATGTATTTATTGTATTCATATAAGTCTTTATTTTCCTCCAAGGAAGGTTTATTCAGCTAAAGATCTAAGTAGTATTTGCTATATTTCTTCCCTCTAAATAGTTAAGTTCTAACTACACCATTCTAATTGAAACATGGGGAAGTCTTGAAACACCACTAAAATTATATTTTTTAATCATAATTTTAGTGATGTTTCAAGATTTCTTGATAGAATTGACGGAATCGTAAAATAAGTACTTCTAAAAAAATGACAAAAGGTATTGGTACTGGTCAAACAATATATAATTTAATAAGGTATTTATTTTCTCTAAGAAGTTCATCTTTTGTTTTCATAAAAAAAAATAATAAAAAAAAAGGAAATTTTTTCCCCAATAACTTCATAATTTGCCTACTTGAGGACAAATACTGAAAAAGATATATCCGTGGGTTGCTGTAATCACTGCCCTAAATATATACTTTTTGAATCATTGCCAAAAAAGAAATCAAAATTACAGTATATACTTACACAATTACAGAAAAAAAAAACATAATTTAAATCAAACAAATCACTATTTACAAAGACTGGATTGAAAACATCAAAATATGTCTGATTTGACTGATGAAACCGTAGGGATGCTTCTGATAATCTATTTAGATCCACTAGATATTATCCACTAGAGAAATACAGTTTTAAAAATATTTGATATTTATTATAAACTAGCTGAATATTCTTTCACCATAAAAGGGTGACAAAAAAAATCTATGTAAAAGTAAACAATTTTATCTTAATAATATAAAATCCTTCACAAAACTGAAAGACACATACCAATATAATTAATAAAGGTATAATTAATAGGTAATTAATAATTAAAATTTATTTTTCATTATTTTTTGCTCTTGTCTATAGTTTTACGATTAGATTAAAAAAAACACGTTTTTAGTAGTCTAAAGTTTAATTTTTATCAATGGAAAAGGTTGAAACGACGAAAAAATTCCTTTTTCCAAATAATTCTCCCGAACGATAGAATTAAAATTTGATCATTCGAAAATTTGCCCCTTTCATCAACAGTCCAAATTTCAGTACGATGGAACAGTCGGTACCGGAGTTATAAGAGAAATAGACCGAAACACACACAGACTAACTCTTCACTTAATTATTATAGTAGATGCAGTTTATACAGGGGAAAGCAGGCGAGAAAACTAATTCTTGCTCCGGGTTCAAAAAGGCTTAGATCTGTCTCTGTAAAATACTAATACATTATCACAAAACATATTAAATTTCTTTTTCTCAAGCTAGTAACAAAAATCTGATGCAAATAGAACCATAAATTGGGCAGAAATGAAAGATTCAAAGCGGGGAATTCCTATAAGCACAAAAAAGTTGTTTTATATTTTTGTTTTAATTATGTTTCATTATTTACCAGGTAACATAATAATTTGAAGCTAAATTTTAGATTAAATATTATTTAACGCGGGGGAAAGATGGGTTTCATTAGTGGAGGTTCACAAGAAATATATTACTATTTTAGTCAATATCAATTGTTATTAGTATTATTTTAACTTCTGCATACTGCTTCAATTTTTTCTACTTCGTCACTCTAATTTTTTTTTTTCATACTTATTCTTTTAGTCTTTAAACCTAAACAATCCTAAATAAACTGCAAAAGCAGCTCAGGATTTTGGCAAGCGTAGCGAAAAGCAGGGGTTAAAAATTCCTAGAAATTATAAAAATTTGAACTAAGTACTTGCAACTCCTAATCCATAGTGTATTCACTGAAACTTTAAAAATATTATTATCATTCTTCACATGAAATTGAATTTCTTAGATATGAGAATTTGCCTCATGTTTTGTGATGAATTAAACATGATTTTCTAAAAAATTTAAGAATTTAAGGTGCATCAGAAAAAGGTCAGGATTGTATTTTTTTTAACAGTTTCTTTACATCTTGATACACGAAAATTATCAAAATTAATGCGTTATTCTCAATTTTTTTAAAAGCTCAGATAATGCAGAATTGGAATAAGCTCTTAAGTATTAAAAAAAAAAAAAAAAAAAAAAAAAAAAAAAAAAAAAAAAAAAAAANTTTTTATTTTCCAGAAATAGTGGCTTTTCTTCATATTAACGTTTTGTGCCTTTTTTAGAATAAACATAGAGGATGCTGGCTGAAGATAAGTTAAATTTAAATGAACGTGACTGTTTACTGTTATGAGTGACTGTTGCAATTTTGCAGTTAGTTTCGAAAATAGCATATTATTTGCGAAGAGTTTACAGAGCTTTCGAAGAATCACAACGCTATCGAAATGTCTCAACGCCATCTATTGCCTAAGTTTACTTATACACAAAATAAATAAAAATTTTAGTTAGGTAGTGTCGTAGCGCCATCTATCGTCTGCATTTACATTTATAGGGGTTAAGCTTAAATTTACTTAGTTGTTTTCAAAGAGGCTAATTAATTTTTTTATTTGACATTTATTGATTGCAGTCTATATTCTCTTCACGATTTGTACAGTTCTTAAATAAAACAAAAATTAGGATAAAAAGTAAATGTCATCAGTCTATCTCACCCCGTTGTAGTAGAATTACAATAATTTAAATGAAAAAAAAAATGTTATGATAAAAATTACACAGAAATTAACTAACTATACACAGTTATTGGCTGAATTTCGGAAATTACATCTATTTTTTTATTTTTTTCAATTTTATAATATTCAAACAAACTTTTTTCCTCCAATAAAGTAGACATTTTAAAGGATTTCTTGAACCTGATATTTCATCATTTATTTTTTAAAAAATCATAAAATAATTTATTAAAAAAATATTTAAATTTAAATTTTATGTATGCAACTGATA
Organism: Parasteatoda tepidariorum; assembly: GCF_043381705.1. Classification (NCBI taxonomy): domain Eukaryota; kingdom Metazoa; phylum Arthropoda; class Arachnida; order Araneae; family Theridiidae; genus Parasteatoda; species Parasteatoda tepidariorum. The sequence continues at coordinate 74,742,329 of NC_092213.1, read as the reverse complement.
TTGACTTGTATTAAGTTGCTTGAATAAATTTAATAGAAAATATTAGCCGAAAAATTTTGATAAGTGTAAAACTATAAATAAAAATGTAAAATTAACACATGGTTACCCGAGGTATCGAACCTCAGACCTTCCATATGCCAGCTCGGCATTGTACCCACTATACACATTCTTTCCCGGTATAAGATAGCTTACAAAAAATTAAATTGTCATTGCGTACTTTTAAATATTTATAGATATTTCTTGAAATTTTTACTTATCATTGTTGACATTGTTGATAACTTGTACTAACTTTTCGATTTAAGGGGGAAAAAAGAAGATAAAATTTTTCCTTTTTTTTTTTCACGCCTTAAGATATAAATAAAAATGTTTGCTGTGTCTGGAAACTTGATGTAAAAAATCCTAGTCTTTAAATAATATTTGTTTCTTGGAACATATTTCATATCTATATACTTTTTTTAATTTTACTTTTTTATATGCTGCATAATTGATATTTATGACCGAAAATTCAGTTTCCTTTAAAGAAGAAAAATGAATAAAAATTATAATTTGTTTTAGATTTCAAGTGTGAATATAAACTAAGCTACGTTTGAATATATACAAAAATTTTATTTATTCGAATTATATCTTGTTCAAATATATAATATTGTATTAAGATTACTATTAAGATTTTTTTATTATCAAACAATTTATCTAACAGTAAATTATAAAAATTATCAAAATAAAAATAGAAATCATGGCTTTTTTTATTTCTTTTTTTTTCAAACTGAAATAGAGACTGAACTCTGTTATGATATTTGATCAAAAATAACAGCAACATTTGTCACAGTGGAGCAGCTTGAATTTAGAAGCAACGAAAATACTTCCATTTGCAGGGTACGAGCTGGAGCATCGGCCGGCATTATTCACTGGTATTTCAGTATGTTTTTTGGAGCAGTGAATATTCCCGTGGCATTTGGAACAGCTAGAGTAGCAGTGATAATTGTCACAGTGACAGTAGCAGTGAAATTTGTCACAGTGAAAGTAGCAGTGAAATTTGTCACTGTGACAGTAGCAGTGAAATCTGCCACAGTCACAGTAGCAGTGATTTTTGTCACAGTGACAGTAGCAGTGACTTGTCACAGTGACTGGAGCAGTCACTGTGACAACTTTTTGGTTGGAACAGGCTGTCACAGTGACTGCTCCAGTCACTGTGACAAGTCACTGTTACGTTACTTTTGACCCATCTCTATTTCGAAGGAGTTGTTTGGAATTCTTCTCTGAAAGAGGAGCGTAGTCCCAGTAGTACAGTAGGTAGCACTTTCGTCCACTGAGGATTATTATGGCACTTGATGCTGTTTTTCAGAGTTCGATGCCATCGCTTTATAAACCCATTGCAAGACCCATTGCATAGACCCATTGCAAGCAGGATTGTAAGATGTAGTTCGCCTTCGCTTAATTCCTAAAGAGATAGGCAAGTTCGGTGAAAAGAGACGACTCGAACTGACTTCCTTGATCTGTAATTATTATTGACGGTGTTCCAAAGCGAGAAATCCAACCACCATCAATTGCTTCTGCAACGGTGTTAGCTTTAATATCAGGCACCGGTATGGCTTCTCGCCAACGAGTAAACCTGTCCATTAGGGTTACACAATATCTTTGTCCTTCGGAAGTTATTAAAGATCCAAATATGTCCAGATAAATTTCGTCAAATCTTTTTGAAGTTGGTACATACTCCCCAACCGGTTTATGTGCAATCTTAATCAATCCTTTTGTGAATATTGAAACAGCAGAGGTTCAGATTCAGGAGGAATTGGTCTAACTTTCAACTAAAGTATCTTTGAAATGGTGATCGTCTCACAGAGCTTTGGCTTCAAGATAACATCAGTCGCCTCTACACTGCACTGAGGATCTTCAAAAAATTTATAATTGGCATTTTTTTGACAATTAGATTTTTTTTTTTTTGGATAGAAATTAAATTTCTGTAACTACCGGTATTTTTTTTTACAATTTTAGCATATATAAAAAATTGCTCTTTTTTCTAATAATAAAGTTTGAAAAAGGAATGGATTTACTCATCCCGAAAAACTAGTTAAAACTGAAATGAAAACACTACAACTTTTTCCTCTTATCCGTCTCGCTATATCCCATGAGATGACTTTTTGTTCACTCGTAATTCCTACTTGCTTGTTTTTTTTATTTTTTAAAAAGATGAATTTTGGGTAAAACAAAGACTTTCTTGAGCACCAAAATATATTAATTATTTCTGAAGCTTTGACCTGTACATAATTTTGATCTAAAGTTAATCAAATGCAGTATTTTTTTTTAAACTAAAATGGTGATCCCATTAGACATTATTAACTTAGCATCGCTGATTACCAACCATTTTTTCTTGAAAAGAAGAGGCACTTATCTTATTACTACTAAGTGCAGGGTTGCTAACTTTCCATGCGTTTGGGGAAAATTTCTTCCAGTAGTAGTTAAGTTTGGGTTTTATTGTAGGATTCTTTGTTTACGACCAGCCCTGCGAAGTGTTGTCAAAGCAATGTCAATGGGTGATGTACTAGCATTACCAAATATGAAAGCTTGCTTAGTTTAGAGCGTAAATTTTTTCTAGTAAGGACAAAACTTTTGCCACCATTGCGTTAAAATAGTTTAAATAAAAAGTGTCACCACTGCTTTAAAATAGTTCAAAGGCTCAAACAAAACTTTAAATGCTGTATAAAATTCTCCTCTCAAAAGCGAAACTTGGTAAATATGTGTATATTTACCAATAATATGAATATGAATACCATGAATATGTAAGGTCGTTAAGGGCCTATGTTTCATAACATAGGCCCTTAATGACTTTAGACTAGCTATTTCTTTTCACAAAAGCTTTATTTTGTTTCATCATCATCATTATTCAAATTGGGGCACCAGTATTTCTATTTAGAAAGGGTTTATAAACCTCCCTTTATCCTACTTCAAAAAAAAAATATTACCAGCTCGTAAATGCATTGGTACCCCATTACTTAAACCGTCACAACAACAACCACATCCCACCTTGCTTTGATTTCAGGAGTATTTATGGTGAACGAGTATTGTCGTTCAATCAAATGCTTTTAAGCTCAGAGGTAGCGGGTTCGATTACCACCGCAGCCGTGTATCTATCTTTGTGATACCTTATATATATTGTTTACTATAAATACTTCCCAATAAAAAGGTATATAAACTGTTCAAGAAGTCTGAAGATTTGTGCAGAAACCGAATATCAAATTTAATACATTAAAAGAAATATCAGATATTTGAATCTAAAATTGAATGCTCACTTGATATTCATGTTAAGGCACTGGGGTTCTTCAATATCTTTTGTAAATAAGCCTACCTTCGTGTTGAGTAATTAAGACTACAAATTTATGAATGTTGTTGTTGTCTTGTCTATGGCGTTACGTTTTCGAAACCTCTATGCTAAATATTTCCATAACTTTGAAGAATGAGTTTTGTGAGTTCTGGCACCTGAAGACTTGACAGAGTGTCCTCTGGTGTTGAGACGAGTTCGAAAAAAAAGAAGAGAAAAAAAAACCCGGCTAGAAAGCTTGACAGTTGAAAATGTCTTCTGGTGTTAATTTGGTTTGAAGGCCAAGGGAAACACAGCGAATAAATGCCTCAAGAAATTAAACACTCTTTGTTAATTATGTATGCACAAATTGGGACTCAAGATCCTCTAAACTGAAAAGCGTGTACTGCAGCGTCATCGGGTCAGTACTAGATTACTCCTCCCCTATCTGGGCATCTGTTTCAGAAACAGTTTTGACCAAGCTTGATTCTATTCAATCTAGAACATCTAAAATTATTATAGACTCTGTTTTTTTTTTTTTTTTTTTTTTTTTTTTTTTTTTTTTTTTTTTTTTTTTTACAAACAAAACTCCGGGCTGAACTAGAAAGTAGTATTCCTGTTGAAAGCAGACGCAGTTGCCACTGTAAGATTTACTAAAAAATTTACGAATAAATTGGATGAAAGATTTTTTTGAGCAAGCAATGCTGCAGATATGCACACTATCTTTTCAGCTATTGATTTACTTTATTAATGGTTTATTACTTTATATTTTATTTTATAACAGTCGTTGGACAGCCGACCCAATTTTGGGTTTACGACTACTAATGTTCAACTCCGTAACCTTGTAAATTTGAACAAAATCCAGAAGACAAGGAAACTCCTGCATCAGTATCCCATGAGGTTATGATTTGTTATGGGAACATGAAGGACTTTGTGACTCGACATTTATTGTGATTTAACTTGCATCAGTCACAATTTACTGCACAATTTACTTCGGTCGGCGGGGATCGAAACCACGACCTCTTGGACATGAGCCCAGTGCCCTACCAACCAAGCTATCCTGACCTTAATTACTTTATTATAAATTTTTATAATAAAATATAGTTAATTAATAATTTATTTAGTTATTTGGATATATATATATATATATATATATATATATATATATATATAAGGGCTTTTGGGCTCAATAAAAACAACGGCCTATAAACCTTTCTCAGAATGAAGATCATGTTTCAAAAATAGGTAAAGGAAACTCCAAGATATATCTAGAATTGGGTGGGATTTGAACCCCATACCTCTATGTTTCATAACATTTGGTGGAATACGCTACTCAGCTTTTGAGTTTGAATCCATTCTTTTGTGTCCACGTAAGCCTACAAACGGGACAGAGGATGCGTGCTGTCTGTCATCATTAAACTGTTCTATCTTAAAGTGCTCGACTTTCACTCCCCAGGCAACCGAGCTACCAAAGCGGGGGAGTGATCCCCTCTGAGGATAACTGAAATTGGAATGACATGTCTTCAGATAATCTTCCAGGAAGGTTTTCAGAACGTCGCCAGTAGCCTACTGTGCAGATGTAGTATATAAAGTACTATTATTACTGTCAGCTGTTAAGTCTCCCTGGTCGAGCGATATCACCCGCCAAACGCTGTGTGAAGCGTGGAGGTGACGGGTTCGAATCCTGTCGTAAAACTGGATGTATTCTTTGTGATTTCCTTCTCTAAATTGTTCTATCTGTCCTTCTACTTGGCAAAGGTTTATAAGCCTAAATTGAGGAAACAAGCCTGCAAATGTATGTAATTTTAATAAAGCAATAAAGTAACCAATTAATTTCTATTAACTGTTATTGATTTCAGTGGTTTTTAATGTTTTAATGTGGTCTGTCTCGCTACTTAATGAAAAAAAAAAATTTATGATTTAGAGGAATTGGAATTCTCAATTATATACGTTTCTTTTATTCTGTTTTTAACCAGAATTATTTTATTTTAAGTGCGATAGTTTTGTGGTAGCTTGAAAAATCACATCAAAGTTGGAATTAAAGAACTTGTAATTTTTACATTGAGTTTCTTTTACAGAGCTGTGTTGGTACATTGAAATTTTAAAAGATCCCGTCCCATTACTATTAAACATCAACGGATGCAGCAGTGTTATATTTTGTTTTTAATTTTTTTAACGAGTCCAAGATGGTTGACAGTCGGAGCTACATCATCCCAAGAATTGAAGCCTTCCAGGATAGTCAAACGAAACAGTTTCCACACAGATGACATTTCTTCAGGTATGTGTTCAGCTATGCGTTCTTTGAAATTTATTTCTTTAATTTTTATTGTATCCATTGTGGAACTCACACTCACATTGTATTTACATTGTAGAACTCACTTACAGGCATTACTAATTAAAATAGCTATTAGAAAGAAATGAAGTATTTTGTTTGGATAGTGTGATAAATTTTATTATTATGAATTTTTTAGCGAGCAATTTTTTTGCATCATAACGAAGATGTTTTTATCGTATTTTTTTTTAAAGAAAATAGTTTTGTATGCTTGAAATTATATCAGAAAATAATAATAATAAGACATACAGTGACTACTAATTGTTAAAATGTATTAGATGTTTTTGATATATAAATATTAAAACGCTGTACTTAAACTTTACTTAGTTTGTAGAGTCACTTAAATTATCGTGAACAACGTTTTGAAAGCAAAAAAACTGCAGATGATGAAAATTATGTATAGAAATTAACCCTTTGACTCAGATTGGTCAGAGGTGTCCCTTTTATCTATTTTTTTATATATATATTTATTAGTATTTTTCAATTATAAAAAACAGTCTAAATGTTACAAAAGCAATTGTTATATTATCAGCATTTTATTTGTACTGAAATATAAAATCCAAAAATTAGTTTGAAATTTTTTTCTTCTTCCATATTTAAAAATTAATCAATAAATGATTTTGTAAATTAAATAAATTTCGATGATGAATATCTGTTTCTCTTAGATTTAAATAACTACAAATAAGTACAAATTTGAGAAATCTTTGTCTGTAAGTGAGCATTGTTTGAAAGGAAAGCAGAACTAGTGTTTCATGTTGTATTCCATAACCCTAAATTATTAAAAAGTTAAATATAACTCCATTCAGGTCAAAGGTTTATTTCTGTGCCAAAGGGTTATTTAAAACGAACTTTTGTAAAGCTTAATAAACAAGCTTTCTAAACATAATTAGAATTAAAAATCTAAACATAATTAGAATTGAAAATCTAAATATAATTAGAATTGAAAATCTAAATATAATAAGAATTGAAAATAACAGTTGAAATATTTCGAGCTCTGATAAATAAGCGCCCATTTTCAAAACTTACCAGACGTTAATGTGAAGAGACAGAAGTGATTTGAAATATAAAAAACGCTAAGTTGCCTACGAGAAAGGGAAACATAAAGGTAGGAAACAAAACTAGAAAAATGACAGTAGCCAAGAGAGATAAAAAGATTTTGAAAAAACAATAAATAAATAAAACACGATGGCCGAGAGGGATAAATCAGGGTAAAATGACTTTCCCCCTGCAACGAAGTGACAACTAATGTCGTTAACAAGGGGATCAGCATTCGTATGAATAAAGCAAGACTCCAGGTTCTTCCATTTTTCGTTGGCAACTTTACGATTTATATTTCAAAACACTTTTGTTTCTTTTTATTCATGTCTGGCAAGTCGTGAAAACGGGTGCTTATTTTAGAGCGCTTGAAACTTGTCTACTGTAATTTCCAATTTACATATTTTTGAAGTGAATGAAGTTTTTAATTAGGTAATATCCAACCGTTTAAGTTTCTTGGGAAAATTTATTTAATGCTATCTACTTATTTGTCGATATCCAGGGGTTCATAAATGATATATAATGGTTCATTAAGAAAAGTGACTTATAAAAATAAATTAAGGTGTTTTTACCAATTTGATATTTGATCATTAATGTTGATTTAGATAGATGATTAATAGAGTTTACTTACGATTTTTTTTTATGTTCAATGCAATATATTTGTATATTGCATGGCATTACATTATTCGATGCGGAAGAAAAAGATTACCTCCTATCTCATGATAAAAGCATATTTAACAGCACCGGAGCAATGTAATAAGTCACAATTTTTAGGAACGGGGACATTTTGGCATCAAACTGTTCCTTAGTATTGTTTGGAGATACAAGTTTTAAATTTTCTAAGAAAAAGCACAATAAATAGAAAAGTGTAATTTCCTACTAAGAAATCGCTATGTTTTCGCCGAAATCTGCAACTTAAACAATTTAAGCATGTGGCTTATTATATAGCTCTCAAGCTCTTCAGTTATTCATTAAATTTCATTATAAACTCCCCACCAACCCTTTGTCAATTCGTTCCTTAAATTTGAATAAGTGTATACTTTCAAAAAATAATACTCGTAGGATTATGATAAAACGATACCAATCAAACGTTCTCAAAGCAAACTAATAGGATTTGTCGAAATTTTAGGTATACGTTATCAAGCAAACTAATAGGATTTGACAAAATTTTAATTATACGTTCTCAAAGCAAACTAATAGGATTTGTCGAAATTTTAGGTATACGTTATCAAGCAAACTAATAGGATTTGACAAAATTTTACAGCTTTTTGCCGACTGATTTACAATTAATATCTTAGAATAATGGGGCTTTTTTCATTGCGTAAAGAAAAAGAGAAAAACAATGTTTAAAATTTATCCTGGTTTGCAGTAAAAAATATAAATAGATAAATAATTTGCATCTTAACTAAACTAAACTCAGCGGCGCGACAGCTCATAGAGGGCTAAGGCCTACTGTGCCCATCTCAGTTTTCTTGACCTTGGACTCTGGGGTGCAGNAAAGGCTGAGTCAACCTTGCCCGGCCAGAGAATCGAACCTAAAAGATAGATAGAATTGTTTTAAGGCATAAGCACCAAAAAAAAAAAAATTAGTTAGAGATTATCCATTATCTGTAAGGCATTTATTCAAAATTTAATAAGCTTAATATATAACTATTTTGAGCTTAATTATAATAAATAATAATTTAAAATAAGCTTAAATTAAGTGAGCAATGTCGGTCATCCGACTAGTGGTCTCTGGTTTTCAAGTGATTCGAAGTTCTAACTATTTTGGGATTCGCCCAATCAATTCTAAAAATGTACCCCTGTGTTTAGGCTTGAATTATCTATTTTTCCCATCAAAAATATAGTTATAATTTAAATCTAAAGTTTAAAGATTTGCATAGTTTTCTGGCCATTGTTGCATGTTCTCTCAAATCTTTTACCGCGGCCAGCGAGATAGCTAGTCTTCCATGACTATTCGCTTCGTTCCATTGCTGTATTTGTGAGTATTGTTATCGATTGAAATTGATTATTATTTTTTAGAGTAAAATAAGTTTAATAGGAATTTGCTTTTTATTTAAGTTTTAGCGATGCAGTGAACTTCTAGAGCAGAGGGTGGAACAAAGGACGCGCCATTGCTGTAATGAGAGTGTTAATTATGTGTTAATTATATTTCAGCCGACAGTGTCCACATACCAAATGAGTTAGAGCTAAATCAACGCCATCCTTTGCAGCCAAATACCAAGGCTGATGTGGAATTCATACAAAGTGACTATAAAACAGCAATTCCGGATGGAGTTTCGGCTCCACCATTCGGGAGTGAACTTCATTCGACGAATCGAACAGAATATGATGAACATTCAGCCATTCACGTAGCATCGTGGCAGTGGGAATATGTTAGGACACCTTTCATTTACACATCGGTTGTCATCGTCGCTGGACTGTGCAAGATCGGTAAGTTTTCTTTCCTTTTTATAAGTTTAAGAAGTAAAACGAGTAATCAGGTGCATTTCAATGCACTCGCTGCATTCACGAAAGACTTTTTTTTTTGTTTTTGTTTGTTTATACTAGAAGGCTCCTCCCTTAGTCGCCCTCCTCCCCAAACCCTGTTATTGCTCCTGACTCATTGTTTTCTTTTCTTAGCACTCAATATTTTCCTAGAAAAAAAAAAATTTGTTAAACTTGTAGCGTATCTACCAATACAAAATTACAACTACAATTCACTAGTATATAAGACATGTTAACTCGGCTGTATGTTGGGGCACCTTTTCATGAATAAAGGCATGGTCTATAATATAAGTTCTACAAACTATGCACTCATTACAGTTTTATGCAAGACCATATTGCCAATATGTAATTCTTAACGAAGTGACGGATTATTTGGATTTGAAAAATATTCTATGAAACATGAAGAAAAATTGTCTTATGGGGTACAAGTTGTGTGGCTTGATAAGAAATAAATAAGAGGCAATTCTACTCGTTAACGAGATTCACATACTGTTCAAATTGGGAATTGGGGTTTTTACTTAATTTTATTTAAAAAAAAATATTTATAAATGATTTATATCTGGCAACATGTAATCTGTTTTTTTTCAATTCCTACTATTAGTTCACACTCTCTCCATATCTTGTTCAAATTTTCAATCGCTAATGAAATTCTTTTTATTCATCCACTCAAGATCAAATAAATTTTCTTAAACTTGTAGTGGATGACAGTTTGTGGATGACTTGTAGTGGATGACAGATGTTAATACAGTTTTTTCAAATATTAATTCATTCATTAAATAGGGATGAGCGAGATGGGTTAAGTGTTAGTCATTGTTTTAAATTTTATTATAAGCGATTCAGTTTTTAACTTATTTTAAAAATAATATCAGCTATAATTTCTAACTTATAGCTCGTTTTGAGCACAAGAAAAAGTTTATTGCACGCATTTAAATATTTAATTATTTTATATTCGCTTCGTCAGACAAATTCAATAAGGAACATTATGCGGTAGCACATGTGGTCCACATCATCACCAAATTTGTACTTTTATATTTGTCTGATACAACACGCTTTTTTTTTTCAATTTCTGCTATTTGTTCACACTTTCCCTATATCTTGTTCAAATTTTCAATCCTTTTTCAATTTCTGCTATTAGTTCACACTTTCCCTATATCTTGTTCAAATTTTCAATCCTTTTTCAATTTCTGCTATTAGTTCACACTTTCCCTATATCTTGTTCAAATTTTCAATCCTTTTTCAATTTCATTTCTACAACATTGAATAAATAGTCAATATTTAAAGCAAAAAATTAAACAATAAAAAATGCTTGAAAAGGCAATAACTGAGAAACAAAATGGAATTTCAAAAAAAAAAAAAAAAAGGAATTTATAAACAAATAAGGCTTTTTCAGCTTTTCAAAATTTAATTCAACAGCTGCATTTCTGTAATCTGTATAGAGTGCAATGCATGTTTCTTTAATAGCTAATAAAACTTGAACTAATTTCTTATTTGACTGTATTTCTATAAACTTTTCTACGTAATTCCAAGTGCATGAATCTTGCGGTTTTTGAGCAGCAAACAATTCGATCAAAACCTTAATTAAAACCTAAATTAAATCAAAATCTTAAAAAAAACAACTTAATACTAAAAATATAATGGATAATTAGTTGGATACAAATCTATAACAGAATTTAAAAAAATCATTACTTTTTTAAAAATAGTCCAAACTCACGGAACCCCCGTGACTTTTCTACTGAATCCCAGGGCCCCAAGGAACTGGAAACCGCAGAACCAATGAAGAAATAGAAGAGTTCGCGCAAGATGATAGATAAAAGATTAAAATAAGATAGATAAAACAGAAAGAAGAATGAAACTGACACATAATTTAGAATAACTGCCATGAAAAGAAACTGGGATATGGACAACCAGCCATTTTTCCATTTTTGGACGTAGAGTTAACTGTTAACCGAGCGTTAAGTCAAAACTTAGATATAAGCTTCAACTTAGATCCAAATACCGAATTAGAACACTGCTTCTTTCTCTTTCACACAGAAACTAATAGGATTTGTCAAGCTAGACTCGTTACGTAACGAAATCAATATCTTTCTTGACTTCGAATTTCTATAAAAGTACAGGTGAATATTCACAGAAAATCTGAAGATAAAGGATGTGTAAAATAAAGCAACTAAAAATACTAAAACTTAAATTTTATTTTAAAAAAAATCTAAATTAGATACCAGTTTCTTAAAAATTATTAAATTTATTAATAATAATTAAAGTTTTATTGGTTGTCAAATGTTGGTTGTGTTCGACTGGATGTTAAAGAAATCGCTAATATATTTTAGCGTGTAATTAGAAACAAAACATTTCATTATGGGTATTTACTCTAGAAAAAGTGGTAGTTTGAGATTTCATCAAATTCCGTTTCAAAAAAATAAACATTGTTTTTTTTTGTTACTTAGATTTTTATTAATTTCTTTTTTTCACTCGCTCGTTGATAATGAATATGAATGACTATAAGAAATTTGTAAAGTACTTGATACCATTTCTGGTGTCTAGATATATTAAAATTTTTTGAAGAGCTTGGAGTCACATTTTTCATTTACTTTTTCGCCTCTACATTTCTTATTTTTATTTATTCATCTTTTGAGTATTTGTTAAACGACAACATATATTTTCACGTGCGTTAGAGTCAATTTAATAACTTCTTTGCAAAAACATTTCGTTATAAAAGTAAATTCTTAATAATATATCCGCACTAATTATTTCAAGCAATTGTTATTTTTTAAATTTTATATAATTTTTTGTACGCTAACTACAGTTCAGTACATAAAAATGTATTTGCTACTAAAAATATAAAATTGTTACAAACACAATCGCAAATATAAAGTTGTTACGAATGCTTTTTTAGGTACCGAACTGCAGTTATCGTGCAAAAAATTGTATAAAATTTACAAGATATAAATTGTTCAACAGGTTCACTAAAAATGTGCTTGTTTATTAAAAGAAATGTTTTTGCATCGAAACTATTAAATTGATTCTAATGTGGATGATGAAATGTGTTTATAAACAAACTCAGAAAAAATTAATAAATATAAAAAAACTGCAACAGTGAAAAAATAAATAAAACCAACTTCAAACGCTGTAAAATTTTTTTAATGTACCTCAGTACCAAAAAAGGTGGAATTACCTTGCCATCACTTTACTCCAAATCCGCCTTATTTCCCGATAGCATCGAATCTTCACATTTTGAGGCTCAAGAATCCAAACCAATCTTGAAAAATTAATTAGTTTAGACCCTTGAACCATTACGATATAATCAAAGGTTATTAAGATGTTCCGTTTTTTTATGCAGCACTTAGTAAGTACTAAGTGCTGAATAAAAAATATTTGTAGTTCTTTTTACATTTTGGGCATTTGTTTCACTCATTTTTCAGACTTTGCTCAACTTTACAGAATTGAATCAAGCAAAGAGCCATTTCTTTCTGAGAGCATCTTTTATCTGAAATTGAATAAAAGCAGCAAATGGGTACTTTTAAGCGATAAACGTCAAAACTTTCCTTTCATCTTATATCTTTTCTTTCAATTTTTTTCTTAAATGTGTTATCCCAAGGAGAAAAACTGCTAGTATAACTAACTAGCAAGAAATAATTTTTAATGAAAGAATCTATATTAAAAAGTATATCCTCTCTATATATATTTAAAACTACTTTGATTTTTTTTCCTACTCCGTTCTCGTAATTTAAGTCTGTTTTTAAATCATTTTATTTTGAAATTAAATTTTTCTCAATGGCTATATTACATGTAATCTATTAGACTGTTTCAGTTCACTAAGAACTGAACTAGCTTCATATGATTTAAGCAACTTAATATGATTTTCGTTAAAATGTAAGTTAGATGAAATTATAACCGAAATTTCACTCGATTCTTAGATAAATATCTCAGTTACAGAATTTTTTTTTATATTTTACTGGTGAGATAGACTAGGATTTTTGCTTCCTGTATTTACTTCCCATTTTGAATAGTTTTAAACCTAGTATTCTTTCTTCCTATTTTGACACCATTTGCACTTATTATCCCTTCACCATTATGAGCTTAGTGTTTCAACTTCCTATTTTGAATTAATTTACTCTGTTTTGGACCTTGTACTCTAATCTTCGTATTTTGAGTAAGCTTTCACCGTTGTACTTATTATTCTACCTATAAATACTAAGTAGGCTTACACCGTTTTGAACCTAGTGTTCTTTCCTCATCTATTGTGTAAACTTCACCGTTTTGAAAATAGAGTTCTTTCGTCTTATTTTGAGCAAGTTTACATCATTTCGTATCTAGTGTTCTTTCTTCCTACTTTGAGTAAGCTTACAACGTTGTACCTAGGTTTTTCTTCCTATTTTGAATCAAGTGTTCTTTCTTCAAATTTTGAGTAAGTTCTCACCATTTAGAGGCCGCACGCTCCTCACCCCTGGTCTAATGTTTAGAGAAATGCAAGTTGGATTATAAAAAAAAATTTAAGATAGCAAGAGTGGCTTATTTTCAAAATAAGCATTTAATGATACAAAGCATTAAACCTCAACCTCAAGATATGAAAGCAGAAAAACTCACTTTATTAAAAAGAAAATGGGCAGTTTTTTTGGAAAATACATAGATTTGAGGTTTTTCAGTTTGGATCACGCATAGATCATACAATTAAAATGGGGTACAAATCTATTAAAATTGAGATTTCGAGAAATGTAAATAGAAAGAATAAAAATAGATTTGCTTGGTATTTTGAAGGGAGGAAAACCTTTAAAAATGACACCAAACTGGACACCAACTCCTTGGAAGTACACAAAGCCTCAAAGTAGAGATCAAATTTTGTATCTGTAGATAATTGTTTCAAATTATTAAGCGGGTCAAGTTTTATTTTTTTTCCAATCCGACATGTATTTTTTGAACTATAAGCAATTTGCACCCCATTTCAATTTCACGATTAGAGAGCCACCTAGTTGCCATAATTTCTAGAAATTGCATGTCAATTTGCGGTGGTTCTCCGGAGAATGTCAATCGTAAAGAAAAGTGGAGTTTTCATTTAAGATTTTGAAGTTGTTCCCACCCGTAGGGAGTAAGCTTGGTGTCTGAACGCCTGTTATGAAAATTTCTGCTTCACGTGTACTTTTATTTTTGATTCAATGCTTATTTCTTGGGATATTGGATGGTATATTTTAAAATTTATATTTTAACAGCTTCGCTCTTCTAGTAAGAATTTTCGAAAATTACTACTCACTTGTATTTGCAAATTTATTCTTTGTGTCATGTTAAAAATAATTTATCATTAAATAAATAATTTCAATTATGTTACTGCTTATTAATTGTTTTATACTCAAAAAATGCATTTTTTTGCAGGTTTCCATCATGCTGAATTCCTATCAACAATCTTGCCGGAATCTTGGTAAATATTTAAATTTGAACATTTAGAAATCTCTCTGTGATCTGTAAAATACCTATCGTTAAATTGGAATCATTCATTAATGACCAAATTCTAGATGCGTACAAAATTAGAGATTTTGCATGCTAATGTTGCACATGATTTATTTCATATTTATTAAACAAATAAAAAAAAGTTTTGTGCATAAACCTTGCACCAATCGGGATAAATCTTTCGATAAAAGCCTAGTTTTTTTTTTTTTGTATTTATTGCTAAATATAGATCATAAAAACTTATACGCTTTCATCGGCAACCTTTTTCAAAGCTGCAAAATTATTTATTTACAATGAAATAAATTGAGAAAAAAAAATTGAAAGCTTAAAATTTTGTTTAGAAACAAATTTGAAGTTGGAAGAGTAGAATTTTTACTCCCTAATTATTTTTTTGTTTCTTTATTTTTACGTGTTTGTCGGAATCATTTTAATTTACGGGAATTATATCATATTACTCGTCTGATTATATCATAATTATATCATTGAACTGACAATGGAATCATAAAACGAGAATTATATTTTAAAGTATTTTATTTTTCGAATGGCAGGCACTGAACTTTATTCGTTTCGCCTTAGAAGATGCCAGAGGTGTTACTCATTTCGCGTTACCCAGTGGGCACCTGTGAACCAAAATCACGGAGGAGACTAACAATTCCCACGCCACACTGCCGCACACCCGTTCATAGGATGGGCCACATTCACACATCGCACACAACAGAGGACAACAAGGGAGAGAGAAAAATCCATGCCCAGAGCGGGATTCGAACCCGCGGCCATTGGCTTCGCAGTCAGGCTCGCTAACCGCTCGGCCACCTGACCGGCATATTTTAAAGTATAAATTTGGTGGAAACCGAGAATTATGTTCAGCGAAACGCGTTAAGGATTACAAACCCCGCATTTCGTATATCCACTTTGCATTATTGTCAAGTTTTAAGAGAAAGTTCGAAAATGCGTCACACAAACATCAGTAAATATATTTTTTAGGCCAAAGAAATATATTTTTTAAGTATTTTTCTTTAGTGTTCTCGAGCAGTGCAACTTCAAATTATACTTTAAAAATTCATGTAAAGTTCATTTAAATTAAGTTGCTATTCACTAATAAATTGAAACTCCATATTATTATAACTCCATATTGTAACTCCATTATTGTTACTCCATATTAAATTAATTAAAAATCTTAATATATTATAATTTTCATTTTAGACATTAAAATTGTTAAATACAGGGATGCCACGTGTGCCTGAACTTGTTAAAAATGGTGTCCAACGAAAAACAGAAATCAAAAGAGATTAAAATAGTAATTTTTTCAAGTATATTTTTTCGTTTACTATTAAAATTGTTAATAAAGAATACTTCCGTTTTAAATGCAAAAAATTTTGCGATCTAAATGTAGATGGTAGTGACGATTGAATCATTATAGATTAAATAAATAAAAAAACCATTTATTACATTTTTAGGTGTACGCGGCATTTCTGTAATTATATAGAAAAAATATAGTCTTCGTAGTTTCTCTTACATTAATTGAAAATGCGAATTGTAGTTTAAACTTTTCTAGATAACGTGCAACTTCTATTTTTAAGTTTCCTATTATGTATATAAATATTCCTTTCATATTTATGAATATATTATCTTCTATTTCAGCATTTTGATTGTTCTAGGCATTATAGTAGGAACAATAGTTCAGTAAGTCTACTTTTTTAATGCAATTTTTATGAATTATAATTTACATTATCTTTGAAATATAAAAGATGTTCCGTAAAAACCGCCCTTAGTTTCCTGAAACGCAAGCTTTAAATAATTTCATTTTTTTCCATTTAAAAATAAGTAATTCAGAAGAAAACTTGATTAGCCTTGATTAATTGAAAGAATTTAATATTTTTTATTACCTTAATTACTACTAAGAAAGAATGAGAAATTTTTTTAGGTTTTAGCTTTTTTTACATATTTAACTTTTAATGATTTTTTTTCTTCACATTTTTGTTATGAAACAAAATCCACTACGATATATATTTCAGATAGAAATGTCCAAATGTTTACGTGACTCAAACATTTTGTCTTTCTTGTATTTTTTTTAAAATTACAATTAAAAATTTCGACTAACGAAAGTAAAACCAATTATATTTTTCCATAGACAATCGCTTTGTTAGGCATTCAAACACAGAAAAAAATCATGAAATATTACTTAAGTAATAAAATAATATTCAATATTGTCCAATATTGGATACTAGGTCTTCGGAGCTTAACATAAATCAAAATAATTCAAATAAATCTTGAAGAAAATTTTTATTTAAGAGATGAAAAAACAAAAAAATTTCATAGAAGTCTAACATCAAAATCTGTGGATGCCGAGGTTTGCAAAACATCAATACCTATTTAATTGCAGGTTAAAATTTGTAAAGAAATCTATTAATCGCATCTATTTTGGTCGTATTGAACAACAGTACAGCACAAAAGTGAAAGACAATTAATAAAGCTAAAATAATAAATTTTTTAAATTCAATATTACATTTTGGTATTCCCAGTGGATTTATGTTTTTATATTTTATAACGGCATTTAAACAGCCGACCAGATTCTGAGATTACAATTGCCAATGTTCAACACCGTTTGTAATTTTGTTCCCAACCCATAAAACAGGGGAACTCTTGTATCAAGCTTTGGGATAAACTAAACTTTGCGGAGGACTTTTTTGGTGGTATTAGCCCATATTTACGTTACATGGAGAGGAAAACCATGAAAACCCTCACTGTTAGCCCGACGACAAGACATTTTAATAGGTTTTGTAAATCACGCTTTAATAGTCATTCAATCTAAATAAAGATTAACTGTATTCAGAATCAACTGAAGCTGTTGTTCGCGGAAAACTCGTATTAGTCTTTTTCTATGGTACTTATTATTTTTTATTTCAATTACTGTTGATTTTAACTTATTTAGGAAAAGCGATTCGCGTTTTTAACGTAATTCTCCAATGCTATCATATTCTTATTGATCAAATTCTGATCATTGCCTTTATCTTACGTAACGAACAAAAAGTAAGTAAACATTAAAGAATGTGCAAAAAACCTTTTTTTTTAAATGAAAACTATAAGCTAGTGAAAAGTGATAAAATGTTGAAAATATTTGAAAGACAGAAAATCGTCTGCAGCAGTTTTATTTTTACCAATGGCAGCGAGCTCTAAGATGATGAAAAGAATTCTATTTTTCAAACCAAACAAAATAATTGAAAATTTCAAGCGAGTTTTAGAATCGGGGGCTAAATTTGTCAATTGCTGCAGTTGTGCAAAAAGTCGATGTCTATAAAAGATTAAAAAATTGTTAAACTAAAGCAAAAAAGTAAGAAAACTTAACCAAACAAATCTCGTCATCATCTCACACGATTATATCCGCAGAATAGTGCTTTCTAATACTGTACTAAGTACAAAAAGATATTTTATTTTTGATATTTTGTATTACTGAAATTACTGCATTGTTTAAAGATGTTTTTATTTTAGCTTCACCCAGTCCAGGGAATTTCTTCCACAGTTTACTCCAAAGGCCTTTTTCCTCTTTTTACTGCCACCGTAAGAATAATTTTCGTTATTAATATTATCAAACATTTGTGTGTTTCCCCTATTATAAGTTCCTTAAGCCCGATGCAAAATTATAATATACAATCTTTTTATTAGGAAATATCTCGGTATCATATCATGTAATTATGCTTGAATATTTAAACGAAAAATATTAAACTTTATTTACAAATCACATGATTCCTCTGTCTCAGTGGAAATTATTAAACTAAATTAATAATTTTCAATTTTTACAATTTTTTAGGACCACACAATGCAGCATTAATGTAAGTTTTCAAATAAGTTTGTATAAAAACTAGATCATAAACTCTTTACATTTTCACAAAATTGGAACTTACCACCGTGTCGACATTTCACACAAACTTTAAAAGTAGCATATCATTCACTAAAACTTCCTTTCTTTTTACAAAAGTTTTCGAAGATCTGCGTTTAATGGTTTTCTATTCACTTGTTCTGAAATAAATAAAAAAAGTGAATTTAAAAAGCATAAAAATTATCTAATGTAGATATATATTTAAATTTTTTTTTAATTCAGAAAAAAATTAATACATAAATCAGGATTCTCACACGCCTGGAAAAAAATTAAATAGTTATAATACTAATAACCTTTTTTTATGTTATGTTTATGGCTACCAGAATGTTTAATTTTCTCTAAATAAATTTGTATACAGCTGAAGGTAGAAAATGTGAAATTTTCAGTTTCTTTGTAACAAAATAGATATCAGTTATGAATTTTTTCAAGGTGCGTGCCAACTTTGATTAATCATCATTTACTTTTTTACACTAGTTAAATATAAATTAATTTTTATTAATAATTTCTTTTATTTAACAAAAAAGTTTGATTGGCTTATCAAAATTTTTTACTACCAACATTTTTCACTTCAAAATATATTTTTTCAGAAAATACGTTTAAATTACAATTGCATTTTGCTTGCAGACAAATTAATTCACTCATACGATTGATTATTTCACTGCCTATTTTCTGTAACCAGTACTTTATTTTTATAAATATGAATATGAAATTATTTTTTTTGAAGGAGAATCTTTTTCATATAAATAAAAACTTTTAGTAAAAGTTGGTAGATTTTAAAATATTTTTATTTATTAAAAATAATTATGAGACTTCCACTATTTTACGATGTCGACAGTGTATCTAAAATGTCTTAGTAGCAAAATTAGAATCAAGGCAAAATCTAATTTTAATACTGTTCAAATGTTTGATTAAAAATATTTCAAACGCTATTCTCTATTGTGTGCAAGAACGTTTAAAAATTTTATTATTGTTACAACCATGATTCTTCTTTTGCTGTATTAGCATAGGTTGTCAAAGTTACCTATATCAAAACAAGATATTTATTTTCAAAATCCTGTTATTTCTATGATTTTTTTGTATCTGCTGAATAATGTAAATAATTCTAGTTCCTAGGAACATATTTCTAAGTCTCACTTGTTTTAAAGGTGATATTTTATCATTCGATACCTTTGTATTGTTTTCAAATTGGTACTCTGCATGTTTTCGAAATTTTAATAAATACCAGCACAAAACACAGAAAAATTTTATTGACTGCATGGATATCTAGTTTTTCCCCAAAAGAGCTCGCCTTATCACGTTGAGCGCCACTCTAATTTTACATAACTACAAATTAAAATTGCAAATATTAGGCGGATTTTGCTATTTTTTTAGATGGTTTACAGGGATGCCGACTGCTCCGCTTTCTGGAATAGTTTTAATAAAGTGGTAGCAAATTATATAGAAAAATTCGTTAAAGAAAGATAGTTGCGCCTTCTTTTTAATACAGTAACCAGTTGATTGATGCTTTGACGTTACATTTAATATCATATTTACAATTTTTGATATTTAGTGGGGAAAAAATTACTTAAAATGAAAAATACTAAACTAAAAGTAGCTTAAATTTCGCTACCACTGGAAAATACTATTTTACAAAGCGGAGCAAGTTGGCATCTCTGGGTTTATCATGACATATCTGACAAAAGTGGTGAATTATATAAGCCTACGAATTGTTCAATTGAATTTATTAAGCCAAGAATCACAATAAGTAAGTAAATTTTTAATGCATTTTCTGCAATTCCATAAGAGAGTGCAAATTTTATAGTTCTATATCATGTTATACGCTGTCAGTCAGCTGTTTTTCGCGGCCTGCCTATGTGAAAGGTCAGTGTCAGCAAGCGGTGGCAGACACAGCCTAAATGTAATTTCAGTGTCAGCCACCGGTGGCTGACGCGGCGCTCAACGTGTTAACAATTTCATTACATTTTTAACTATACAATTGAAAGATTGAAGCAATTTATTTAGAAGCCTCACTGCTAGAAAGCTGTGAAATACTACTTTTAAATCAGTTATATGTTGTTGTGGAAAGCAATTTTAAATCAAATTTACAAACAAAGAATTAGACATTAGAACAAAAACTTAGTTACCACTAGAATTTAACCAAAAACGTAGAAATTTGACAGCCCTGGATTATCAGCATTTTTTTCGAAATGTTAGACTCTATATAGATGAACCACATTTTTTCTAAATGTGAGACAGTATAGCGGTAAGCCATATATTTTCCAAATTCGTAGCAATATAGTAATAAGCCCCACTTTTTCTAAATTCGTAACAGTATAGTTATAAGTCACATTTTTTTCCAAATGTGAGGAAATAAAGTGGTAAGCCACGCATCTTCCAAATGTGAAGCAATATAGAGTGATAAGGCTCACTTTTTCAAAATGGGAGGCAATAATGCGCCATACTTTTTCCGAATGTGAGGTAATATAACAAGCTCACATTTTTTCTAAATGTGAGTTGGCAATATAGTGTTATCCCACATATTTCCGAATTCGTGATAATATAGTGATAACCCACACTTTTTCCAAATGTGAGGAAATAAGGAGGTAAGCCACACATCTTCCAAATGTGAGGCATTTAGGTGGTAAGTCACACATTTTCCAAATGTGAGGTTATTTATAGGGCACATTATAAGGCATATTTTCTCTAAATGTGATGCAATATAGTAGTAAGGCACACTTTTTACACAATCAGTAACGTAGCTGCTGTACTTTTGCTTATTATATAAGTTAATAAAACTTTCTGGTTATTAAATGTTCTACTTATCAAGAGTTACACTTTAATTTAATGCATAGAATTGAGCCATTTATTACCGTAAATTTCTTAAGGTAATGTAATAATCCACATCTAATGTTGTCAAAGAGCGTTTTAGGTGAAAAACAGCACATAGACTGTAAGTTTTCTGTGTAATTTACAGAAATCTATTGGGAGTTTCTGGCTGTATCTATTGTAAGTACCTGGAAACAATGCTAAGATGTAGAAATTTCAAATTTGAAATAAGAGTAATTTATCACTATTGTCTCGAGCACATCGCAATGTATTTTTTGATATTTTATTAAATAGTCCGTACTTCCTGTATTAAAATAGAACGGAAACGCCCTTAATTATACTATAGGAAGTACAACTATCATTTCCCCCCAATTTTTAATATTCCTCCATCCTTTTTATAGTCAGACATGCAAACTGCTCTGGATTCTGTAAAGAGTTTTTGAAACTGTAGAGAGCTATAGAGTAGAATTTACAGAGTATTGGTTAATTTTGCCAACTTGCCAAAAGCTCAACGCGAGACGAAAAGCAGGGATGCCACCATAGAGTTGAGATA
The DNA here is from genome assembly GCF_043381705.1 of Parasteatoda tepidariorum. NCBI lineage: Eukaryota > Metazoa > Arthropoda > Arachnida > Araneae > Theridiidae > Parasteatoda > Parasteatoda tepidariorum. The sequence goes on along the minus strand of NC_092213.1, from coordinate 74,720,509 downwards.
GTATTTCAACTCCATGGATGCCACAGAATATTAAAAATGCATAAATTGGTGTCTATTAAAATTAAAAATTCTATTAAAAAGAGATTAAAATTAGCAATTTTTTAAGGCATATTATTTTCAGTTTACTACTGAAAGTGGTTTCTATGAATGATTTAGCTCTAAATATGAATAATTTAAAATGTAAGTTACAGTAGTAGTAACAATTGATTGATTAAAGAAATTCTAAATGAATAAATATTGAGTTTCTACCACTTTTTACATATTTAGTCGTCCGTGGTATCCGTGAAGTGGTATTTTTTATCTAAGGCCTAGAATAATTTTGAATTAGTTGTGAGTGAAAACTTATAAAATCAAAACTAAACCAAGAATTAATCATTAAAATCAACACCAGAATGATGAATTTGTTACCACTAGAAAATATTTATCTGCAATCCAAAGTACGTTGGCATCTCTGTATAATTAATAATACTTATATTAAACTGCAGGAAGGATTAATTAAATACTTTTCTAAGCCTATGATATAAGTGTTATCATTCCTATAATTTTTTTGTCTCACGTAGCAAGTTTTTAAATGGATTGTATCTTTCATCTTTTTTAGGATTGTTCTAGAATCAGCATATTCTCTTCATGATCGAGCATTTTTTAGCAACCTTGGCACAATTGTCTTGTATGCAGTAGTAGTAAGATCTAATTTTTTTCCATATAATACATTAAGGATCAATAAGCAAAACTAATAATATTTTTTTTCCTTATGCCATACTTTTTTTCCTAATTAAGCATAGTTATTCTTGGATTTATTTCCTAGATAACTGCATAACCTTAATTTGAAAGAATATTGTTGGAATTAACCTTCGTATAGTAACAGTTGAAATAAATTTTTTATTTATTTATTTTTAAAAATCCAACATGTCTGTCCAAAACTTTGATACTTAGTGGCAAAGTATATAGAATCTATGTCATTTACTAAAGTCATTGCATTTTATGTCTGTTTATTCAATTGCATATTGCATAACCGTTAATCTTTTTGGAATTTACTACCATTTCAAGTACATAAAAACAAAATGTCTCAAAAAGTTAATGCTTCCCTAATGAATTTTTATATTTATACATTAAATTTAAAATAATTTTGACTACAACTAAGAATAAATAATATATTTTAATAAATAATATTCAATTCAAAAATATTATGTAATTTCTGTCTATTATTCTAGTTAAGCAGATCTCTCACTACCATTTATGACATTGTATTTAGATTCTAGGAGAAAGTTATACATTTATATAGTTAAATGTAAATATGTAAATTACGTCCAAGTCAATCGTTTTTTTCCCTTCAGATGCTAGTTAAAGAAAATAGTTCACATGCTAGTTAAAATCTTAGTTATGATAATTTTCTTTTTCAAGAGTTCCACTGTCTGTTTCATTGATAACGTTGTTTCAAGTAGCATTGGCTTTAACATTAAACAAAATAATACTTGGAAAAGGTACATTAAATTTGCGGCATTGAAACGCAACTTGAATAAGGAAACCTTTCATCATAACTTAGTCTGTTTTAGGTATTCTTAATTCATTTAAGTAAAATGTTTTAAAAAATGAGTTTGCTGAATTATGCATAAAAATTACTATCAAATTGATTTTATTTGAAAATAAATATTTCAATTATATTCCTTTGTTATGTTAAAAGACAAAAAACTCGAACGCATCTCAGATACTAAAATTGTTTTTTTTTCAGGGTACCATAATTAATTGCTTTGTTATTGGTAAGTTCTATATTAGTTTAGCTGAATTAATACTCTAAATCTATATTTTTGACTTAATACAGTTGAATAAAAACCTGAGGAAAATTAACTTTCTTTTTAAATTGTGCTTTCTGATTCTGTTTTCTAGGTCTTTCTCTATATGGTTTAACTTCATATGGGGCTGTAAGTGATATTAAATTGCAAATGGTTGAGTGCCTTGTATTCAGTGCCCTTATATCAGCTGTGGACCCAGTAGCGGTAAGTGCATTATTTTGCATTAGAGGTTTCCTATGACAATCAATTTAATATTTCACAGAGATGCCAACTTGCAAAAATGGGCTTTATTATCTTTATTCTACTAATTTATTAAAAGTTTCGCAGAAAGCGGAGCAGTTGGCATCATTGCTAATATCGGATAGCTATCTCGCATACTACTACCAACATTATTTTATTTTTCTAATTAAAGAGACAATAAAATTTGATTTACATTTATTTCTTGACTTGATAAATTTAATTAAAAATGATTTTGGTAATCCCTGCATATAAATAATTTAAACATGTAAGTGGCAGTATGATAATCTTTAGATGGTGCGTTAAAGATCTTACGAGCCAAAAAATTATATTTCTGCATGACCTTTTACTACCACTAAAGGGGAATCATCCTGGCAAAAATTTGGGCAAAATGCTTGAGCAAATTTTGTATTTATTGCTTAAAAGTTTGCTGCTTTGAGTGAATTTCAATTGCATGGTCAATTGGTTTACTTCAAGATAAGTATAAATCATACGATCCCGAAGCATCCGAGTGATTTTCTCTCTTCTTTTTGTGCTAAAATTTAGTTGGAGTAATGTTTTGTTACATAAATATAAATAATAGTTAGGCGCTGTGCAGCCGTTGTGTCCTTAACTTTTAATGAGGGTTGTATGATCTAAAAACTACTTGTGATCTTTTCTTCGTTCATTTGTACGTTCTTCTGTCTCTTTTTTTTTTCTTTTTTGGGAGACTTTTTGTCTTTTTTCGGAGATTTAAAGATTTTTATACTACTGTTAGAGTGGCGCCATTTCGGCGATGAGATAGGCATTCGATCCTAGAACTGAGAACAATGCCTTGATCATTTTCTCGTTCGGAATTCACTTATTTGTTTTAGTCTTAATGTTTTTTGGTTGTGATGTTGTGAAAATATGTAAACAAAATAAAAACGTAAGTTATTTCCAACCTGGAGTAATTAATCTCAACACATTAACACTATGTATCATATAGCCCTGATTTAGCCACTTCGGATTACGATTTTTTGCTTCTTTGAGGAACTATGGACGAGAAGGGAGTGATTCTTTGGGCTGGTAGGCGCAAGAGCAAGTTACATTTATTCGGTTGAGGCAACCTGTAGCAAAATTTCGTTTAAATATAAATGGTTGATTTTGTACCATGTTGGAGCAAATGTACACTAGTCCCTTTTTTTTGAAAGATAGTGTGAAATTAACTTTTCAAATACAAATGTATCTTTTACATTTATGTATAATAATCTACTTATATATTTAACATATTAAGCCATGATGTATCAACGGTTAAGGTATTGAACAATCACAGCGAAGAACTGTGGTTCGATCCCCAACTGCCCACCCATATTCAGATCGATGGATACAGCTTGTCTGGGAAGTAAATGTGACCTGTGCGCAATGCCCCATTGATGCCGTTGGTCACGGAATCCTTGAGCCTTAACCTCCATGACCCCAAAGCTCTCAAAGGGCTGTAGATTAAATGCTTTTATTTAACATATTAAATTAAATATTTATCATTAATCATAATTATTATGCTAAATCATATTTTCATTATATTAGATTATATATTTATCATATAAAGAAATATTCATATCTGGCCGTTTTTCTACCGATCAAAAATTCATACTTTTTAAATAAATTTTTGTATTCTTTCATTTGCAACACCAACAATGCCAGGAGCAAACAATTTGTTTTTAGAAAATTTTAAATAAATTGTAATGTTATAAGATATACCCTATATCTTTATTTGTAAAAAAAGTGTTCTAAGTTATTTTGAGTTTTAATTTCTTTTTCAGGTTCTAGCCATTTTCCAAGAAGTAGGAGTGAATAAAAATCTATATTTTTTAGTGTTTGGAGAATCTTTACTAAATGGTACTTTGATTTTTCAACAAAATTATTTTTGTGTGCTTTTGCAGTTTTTTTTTAAACACTCTAATAATTTAATTAAGGGGGCTTGGGAGCAATATGATGACAAACAGCATTTTTCCTATTACTCAGTTATTATAGCACTTTCTGTTAAAAAAAAAAAAATTCCAACATCTTATTTTCGTTAACTGGAATATTAAAAAACCTGTTTACCATAAAAATGCCACCATTAGGGAAGAGTGCGGGTTATCACTGTATTGCCCCAAGCCTATCAATTAAGTTCTATTCGTGATTAAAAAAAAAGGAGGTTCTTGTTATAATTTTAGATGCCGTTACCATTGTGCTTTATATGATGATGGTAGGATTCTCAAAAGCGGAATATATAACTGCTGAACAAGTAATTATACATTTTTGTACATTGTATAAAAATTGTATGAATTTGTACATTGTATAAATTTTGTATTTTGTACAATGCATTTTATTCATATGAGACATACATTTTTGAAAACTCATAATTTAATTAACTCCCACTTTAACTATGTGACTGAAACTCATTATATAAAATACTTTCTACGAGGTAACTGGTAACAATAAGTAAGTAAAAATTTGCTTTTTCAATTTCTTAAACCAACTTTCCGGATACCTTTGCCTAGACCAGAGATTTCCAACTTACATGAGGCCGGGACCAGTAACTTCATAAAATTTTTTATATAAGACTCTTTTATGTTTGAAGGAACATTAAATATTACTGTCAGACTTCTATCAAGTTGTACAAAACAAACTTATTGAATTACAAATTAAAATAAGAAGTTAATTTGTAAGCAACACACAGGATTAATTTTGTATTTGATATTTTCCTGGATGCTACAAACTGAGAAATTTTTTTTTGCACCGTTGGTTAATTCACAAAAATTTAACATAATCCTAATTTCTGTCCTAATTTCGAAGAAATTTGTTTTTTTTTTTTTTAAACAAAAGAAAAGTATTTTAAACCCATATGGATTTTTTTAAAATTGTTTGCAAAAAACAACTCATATATCTTAGTTCGCAGGCCGCCTATTGGTATCCATTGCTCTAGAACAGGGGTTTCCAACTTACATGAGGCCGGGGGCCGCAATTAAAAACGCCAGTCAAATGGCGGGCCGCAACTTTATCAAAATTTTATCTAGGACTCTCATGTTTTAAAGAACATTAAATATTACTGTTAGATTTTTATCAAGTTGTACAAAACAAACGTATTGAATTACAAATTGATATCAGAAGTAGATTTTTAAGCAACATACACGATTATTTTTGCATTTGAATAAATATTTTCTGAGTTGCAAAACATGAGAAATAAATTTTTTTGCACCGATGGTATGTTAAATTTCACAGAAACGAATAATTTAAGTTTTTTTTTTTATCGGAAGAAAAGTATTTTAAAACCATATAGATTTGTTACGAAAGTTGTCGCAAAAAATGACAACTAATATATTTCAGTTCGCGGGCCACAAAAAAGGCCTCGCGGGGCCACCAGTGCTCTAGAAGTATGGAAAAATACACAAAAAGCGAAATTAAAACTAAAATTATTTTTATTTATTGTTGGTTTGTTCTGCATTTTACACTACTGATAAACAGTATTGTACTGCTAATAAAGATATTCCTCTGAGAAAACATTAATATCATTCATTTTGATTAAATTTGCTAACACATTTCGGTAGAGAAAGAATAAAATAGCTGTGCGAGTGGTAGCGTACCAACCATACATGCAGAGCTGCCAAGCAACCGGTTTACAGGTGACGTACCTCCTGACAGTCACTTTGCTTCTTATGCACATGTCTTGGATCTTAGTACATATGATGCTCTGTTAAACCTGAGTATGCTGCTCACCCTGTATGTTGTTTTTCTGGAATAGCATACCGAACCGAGCAGTTCCCCGAGTTAGTTGCGTATTCCAAGAGCTGTACTTCTCTTTTCTATATTCTTTGGTACAGCGTCCTCTTAAAAATAGGCACTGAATGTGTTAATAGAGAGAACATTCAGAAATATCTTTCGAAAATCAGCTACTTAAAAGCCTGAAAATCAGCCTGGTCGGTAGGGCGCTGGGCCCATATCCAAGAGGTCGTGGGTTCGATCCTCGCCGGCCGAAGACTCCCCGTGTAGTAAATGGTGACTGATGCACGTTAAATCTGTCGAGTCTCAAAGTCCTCCATGTTCCCATAACAAATCAATACCTCTGGGGGTACTGATCCAGGAGTTTCCTTGTCTTCTGGATTGGTTCAAAATTACAAGGCTCCGGAGTTGAACATTAGTAGTCGTAAACCCATGAAATTGGGTCGGCTGTTCAACGACGGTTATAAAATAAAAATGAAATATTTATTTTAAGTGTTGATACTTTTAAAATGTAACTTTTAATTGTCATTAAATATATTTAGATAGCTGTAGGAATAGCTGCTTTTGTTTGCGTCAGTCTTGGTGGACTTGCTATTGGAATTGCCATGGGAATACTCACCGCGCTGATAACGAAACACACTGAAGACGTCAGAGGTGATTATATTAATATAGCTGAATATCTGTTCTTCGTACGGCCTAAAGCAAGAAGAAAATAAGCAATAAATCTATAAAATTATGACTCCGCAATCCTGCATAACATTGAAAACAATAATCAAACACAATTGAAAAGACTTAAATGAATTTCAATATTTTTTTTATTATTTGTTGGTCTTTTCGTTGACTTTGCGTTATTAGATTAAAGAAAGCACGTTTTACCAAGTAAAACTAATCAAACTACAGATTATCTATCATTAGACACTGAAAATGATGCTATAACTTGCGGCAAACACTAGATTGTCAAAATTTATCACAATCATGCCATTACCCCCTTTAATTTAATCTAGTAGATACCTATATAATTTTTTATTTCAATTACTGTTGATTTTAAATTTGTTTATAGGAAAATGTTTCAAAAAGGTAATATTAAAAAAATTAACACATTGTTTGAGACAATTATCAAACTCCCTGTCATCTCGCGATGATTTTGCTCTTGCTTACCTGAGAATAATAGAACATGATGTAAGATGAATTTTATGAAACATTGGTATTCAAGCATGTGCATTGAACTCACATTGAATGACTTAGTATTGATCAAGCAGAGCTCTAAGCCAGCATCACTACAATTTTTATATTTGGAAAAATAAATCATCAACAGTTTAATTTATAACAATATCTACTTTTAACCCTACAAAGAAATTTTACTTTTCGAACGTCCATTTTGAACTGACTAATTGAATATTTTGAAGTATTTTTAAAATCTGGATCAAAATAAAATACTTACCGTCTTGATACCCTGAGAAAAGAATTTTCAAATATTTCTTATTAATGAGGAATGTTATAATTTTTTGTTTTATTAACTTTATAACGTGACTTTGTTTTATCATTTGCATGTTTGTTTGATAACTTGCTCGCTTTATTGACTTTATTGTACAACTTTTATTAATTTTCTTATTTATTAATTTTTAATTTATTAATTTTTTATCATCTTTTATTAATTTTTAATTAATTTTTTTATTAACTTTAACTAATTTTATTTTCTTAATTTTTTTAAATCGTTAACATGACTTGATAATTTTGCTCTTTTTGATATATCCAATAACCTGCATTTTAGTTGTGGAACCTTTGGCTATGCTGGGAGTTGCCTACTTGTCGTATTTACTCGCAGAAATGGTTCATTTTTCTGGTATTATTAGGTAAATTTTTCACCATTTTGTATTTAGTAAATTGCTATTGTTTCGTTGCAACTTATAATTTATTATTAATTATATGGATGTTCTTTTAACTTTCTTTTTATCTACCAAGTTATTCCTACAGCGCAAGTAATTTGTCAGGAAGCATTGTTTTTTTATATCGTTGTTTAAAGGAAAATTATGTTATGAAGGGATAAAATCGAGTAAAATAATAGTACAACATTACAAGAATTTGCAGGTATTAAAAATACTGATAAACTCTTATGTTTGAAGCAAGACCTTTTAATTTTTTGACACGACAACAATGTCTTGTTAGAGGAACAGTATTTCATACAATGTTATCATTGTTTTGATAACAATGAACGAAACATTGTTTGATAACAATGTACTAAACATTGTTCGTTAACAATCGTTTCTGAAAAGAAACGTTATTACCATATATTATTGTAAAAATGTATAGGAACAATGTCTAAGAACAAGGGAAACAATGTCAGAGAAACAATGTCTTATTAGAGAAACAATATTTCGTACATTATTGTTTTGTTAACAATGATTGGAATATTGTTATCAAACAATGTACGTAGTGTTATTTCAGAACAAACATTGTTTCTGTATATAATTGTAGCACTGTTCAGAAATAATGCTATAGAACAATGTTTGGAAACGTTTTGCTACATGTTTTTTTGCATTTAAACGTCTTTGTTGCATGTCATACGGGTTGTATGTGAATTGATGTCCCATTTTACAAAGCATGATAGGAATAAGAAGTGCTTGTTTAATTTTGTTGCTTCCTGAGATGGGAATAAACATGATTAGAAACTTATAACAATTCATGCAATGTGGTTAACAACAATGTGGTTGGTGTGAGCCAGGTGTGAAATTTGTATCTAGTAGCCATCGCTGGGAGTTGAACCGGTGTCAACTCATTGGGAAGTGAGCACTCTATCCTCTGAGCCATCGCGACTTGTGTTAAGACATTTGTGATATGGGATCTAGTGTTATGAGTGTAAGCCATCAGATTATCTTGCTTTAAATTACGTGACTCTTAAGCACAATTGTGCAATGGTAGTTTTCGTCAAACATGCGATTCCATAAACGTTCTGGCGGAGAGCTGACGGTAGATTGGCGGTAGCCGGCTATCCAACCAGCGTGTATTCGGTGCAAGGGGCACGTTAATTTTGTCGTTGTTGAAAATCGGTTTATTAGTTGTGGTGGGGAAAGTTTTGAGAGAGGAGTTCTAGCTGAAGAGCCACATCGTCTGACTGAGGTCTAAAATACGTGATATTCTTATCACGACCATTAGAAGATTAAATCCTGAAAACTGGTTTAGGTGCCTGGCCATAGTTGAGTGCTTATTTGCATATTGCTTTCAGCAACTCCTAAAATGGAACCTTTTTAAACTCGTTTCAGACTTATCGAACACGCGTTTTTTCATTGAGAACAGAAACACACAATCAGTAATAAGTAATCAGTTTTTTTTCTGTTACAATGTATGAATGCGAATTAAGAAAAAATCCAGTGTCTTTTCTCTTTCAGTATTATTGGTTGTGGTATTGTCCAAGCTCATTATGCTTCCAAGAACATTTCCGATAAATCAAACACAACGGTCAAATATTTCACCAAAATGGTGAGGTAAGTATGTTTTTATTTTAACCCTTTATACTTGGATATCAAAAGTCACCACTCTAAAAGTTATCTGGCTTTATCAAAATCCTAAGTTTAATGTTTTATTCTTGATTTAAAAAATATGAATTGAAATGAATCAAACGAATATGCATGCTAATAGAAGTAAATAATATGTATGATGATCTGATGACGTAGGTAAAGAATCTGACGAAATGAAAAGATTTTTCATCGGAATGGAACAATTATCATATCTATCAATATGATTCTTTTCCGTTGTCAGCTGTCTCAGGCCTACCTTGAAGCAGTAGAACAGAGCTCCTTAAAAATTAAATGTCAAGAACGTTGTTTCAAAATTTGTCTACTGGTTAGAAAATTGATGTAGTTTAATTTGCCTTAACTATTCAAAATTAAAGGACGTATCTTGAGTATTTAAAAATTATGGAAATGATCTTATGCAATCCGCCAAAGAAAATGGTTTAATTAACTTTAAAATCTTAAATATAAACCCCTATTTTTATTGCATACTTGGAGTATCTGCAAAAACAAAATAGTGTTATTGCTCTAGCAGGTCTTTGCATTTTAGTTAACAGATGACTCTGAAAACAAGATAATTGTTTAAGAGAAGAAATCTCTGGAAATATATCTCAGTTAGAAAAAAAGAAAATAGTGGCATTTAATGTTATAAAAAGCCCTTCTATGTAACGCATATATGGCGACATATACGGCCGTTAAGGAAAAATTTTTGCTTCGTTTTTGTTTTAAATTTTAGCGCTTTTGTTTTAAATCTTGATTTTTAAATTTAAAAAAGAAATTGTTTTACCAACCACGAGAGTATGGTATTGTAAAAATAATTTTACTTTACATTATTATTTTGTGTTTGATATCTTACTACAATTATCTACTTTACTGATATTAAATAATAAAAATGGCTACAGCTATTTTACACCAAGTAGTGTAAAATAACATTCTTAGTTCTTAGAGTAGTGAAACTCAAAGAACCAAAAGTTATCTGTGGTGCTTTACAACACCACTTAAGTGTAAAGTAGTTGACACCATTTTTGCTAGTCGGACAGACTAAAAATTTTTACAGTGTTTAATTGAAATGTTAGGATGTATGTCTATTAATTTTAACTTCTCTCTACGCAATGTTCTAGCAAATAATTTTTTTTAAAAAATATTTTATATTTTATATAAACGTTATTAGTTAGCAGCGTTATCTGTAGACAAACTTCGTAATTAATTTCGTCAACTTTTTTGAGAATAAAAAAGCTAGTTTCCTAAGTGGAATGCAGCAAATTGTACATTGCTATAAATTTCTCTAGATTTTCAAATCATTTGTAGTTTTTTGGGACACCCTGTAGATAACATTACCTTTAATTGCAGTGCAGTTTGTGATACCGTCATCTTTCTGTTTCTTGGGATGGTACTTGTTGATGATCAGCATATATGGCACACTGGATTTGTATTCTGGTCAACAGGGCTTTGTTTCTTCGTTCGATTTGCAAGTAAGTTGTGATTTTGAGGAAACAAGACTAAATATTTCTTAATCATAAGTATAATTTAATTCCATGAATATATTATCTAATAATGAAACGCAGTGGTATGCATATGTGTTGGATGCCCCTGATAATAAGAGTAAAGTGCAATTTCTTGAAAGACTAAAATTTCATAAAATAAAATAAAATTAAATTAAAGATTATAGGTTTATTAAAACTTTTTATTCATGTTCATATTAATTTTTACGTAAATGTATATGGTAATTAATCTTTTATAAAACTTCATTATTATATTTGTTTCAAAATTATGAAAAATTTATTCATTATGAAACATTTTTCTTAAACCAAAAAAAATCAACACAATGAACACAAAACACCACCTTAGTGGCGAAAAAAGAATAATTTACTCGTAATGGATTCTTATGAAATTCACAACATTAACACTAGATTGATTGCCAAAAGAAGTCATTTTGACTGCTTTTTAATTTCAATTAGAAAAACAATGATGTATATAAGGACACAATTTCTTAGAATTTTGCGACATTTCGCGCAACATATAATTTTTTATTGTTAATATTTACTAATAACTTGTTAAATAATATTGAAAAAATATTAAAAACTAATTTTAAATGAATTTCTTTACACATTAGCTATTCTTTCACAATCCAGTTATTTTGACTGCTTTTGGGCAATATAGATATATACTAAGTTTCAGTCTTTCTAGTGTTAATGATGCCTCTTTTAAAAGTTGGTCGCACTATTTAGACAAACATATCGAATAAAAATTATAAGTCGCTAAATATATTAAGTTCCATATATTTTCTAGCAGTTTAAAATTTGAATTTTTTTAATAACCCTTCTCTCTCTAGCCATAAAATACTAAATTTCATTATTCGATTGCTGTGTACTCATTTTGTATAAGAAACCGAAATTTTTAGTTTTTAAATTGGTTAAATTTTGTAAAATTATAAGAAGCAATTATGATTTTAAACTTTTTATTCTTTGAAAGAAGTTGTTAAAGGAAATATTTTATCCCTTAGGCGTCTTTCTCCTGACTTACATCGCCAATAAAACAGAAAGGACGCATCGGATCAACACGGAAGAACAATTTATAATGGTAATACATTTTAAAACATTTACATAGCTTTTAAATAAAAGATTAATCTGCTTTATAGCACCAGGGTTGCCAACTACTATGCTCTGAGAAAAATATTTTATAGAGTAGTACAGTGTTTCCCAAAGTGTGGTATTATTGCCTGATCATTTTCAGACTGCATTATACTTTGTAATCCTGCAATAATTTGTTTGTATTTTCAGTTCTCTTTTTCTGCAATTCGAATTTCATAGCTTATTCCAGACTTATCTGAACTAATTTATGCATATTTTAAATTACTTATATAGATGAAAGATAATTTGTCATAAATGGTTTTTCCCTTCATATAGCGTCTTCACAATGTTTGGAATCGCTTTATTTCAATGCAAGTTTTTTAAAAAAAATATAAAATGTTATTTCTATTGTAATTAGAATTAATCTGATATATGCTTATTGTAATTCATGATATTAATGTGTTTGCTGATTTTTATTCAATGCTTGCTCCTCTAGGCTTACGGGGGTCTCCGAGGAGCTGTTGCCTTTTCATTGGTCATCATGTTGGACGATATTGAGCACAAAAATTTATTCACTTCTGCAACACTTTTTATTGTCCTCTTTACTGTCTTTGTTCAGGTAAGATAAATTAAATCTGCGTCAGTTTTTGGAAAAAATACTAAACTTATGTAAGTGAAAGTAAGAGATACTGCAAAAAACCGTAAGTTACAAACTCTAACGTAGTGGAATATCATTTTAAATTCGACCACAAAATCACAACAGACATTTGCAATGAACGTAGACTATTTCTTTAAAGCTGTGTGCATACGATTCAAGATGCTTTGCTGTACGTAAAACTGCGGATATGTGAGCAGAAAAATTTGATGGACTATAGATTTTGTTGAATTTAGCGATANGAGAGGCTCAAAGAAAGACTAAAAAGTTTGAATCCCAGAATTTCGGGGGGGGGGATTTGTCCAGACGTCCCCCCCCCTGGCTACGGGCCTGGCTACAACTATTCAGAATTAAAAGACATATCTTGAGTATTTAAAAGTTATGGAAACGATCTTATACAATCCGCCAAAGGAAATGTCTTAGTTAACATTAAAATCTCAAATATAAACCCCCATTTTTATTGTATACTTGGATTATCTGCAAAAAAATTACTATAATTGCACTAGCAGGTCCTTGCATTTTAGTTAACCAAATGACACTGAAAACGAAATAATTATTTAAAAGGAGAAATCCCGAGAAATAAATCTGTTAGAAAAAATAAAAATAGTGGCATTTAATGTTCTAAAAAAGCCTTTCTATGTAATTTATACATGTCAACATATTCGGCCGTTAAGGAAAAAAAAATTTTAGTGAAAGAAGCTCTTGTGTTTTAAAATTAAACAAAATTGTTTTACCTACCACGAGAGTTTTGCATCGTTAGAATAGTTTTACTGATTATTTTGTGATTAATATCTTACTACAATTATCTCTTTTACTGATATTAAATTATGAAAATAGTCTTAGCTACTTCACACCAAGTAGTGCAAAATAACATTCTTGGTGTTTCACTATCCTTAGTTCTTAGTGCAGTGAAACTCAAAGAACCAATTTTTGATAGTAGGATAGACTAAAACTTTTTTACAGTATTCAGCTGAAATGTTTGAATGTATGTCTGTTAATTTTAATTTCTCTCTACGCAATGTTGTTTTAGCATATAGTTCTTTTAAAAAAATATTTCATACTTTAAATACGCGTTATTGGTTAGCAAAGTTATCTGTTGACGAACTTCTTAATTAATTTTGTCAACTTTCTTAAGAATAAATTACTTAGTTTCCTAAGTGGAATGCAGCAAATTGTACATTGCTATACATTTCTCTAGATTTTTCAAATCATTTGTAGTTTTTTGGGACACCCTGTAGATAATATTACCTTTAATTGCAGTGCAGTTTGTGATACCGTCATCTTTCTGTTTCTTGGGATGGTACTTGTTGATGATCAGCATATATGGCACACTGGATTTGTATTCTGGTCAACAGGGCTTTGTTTCTTTGTTCGATTTGCAAGTAAGTTGTGGTTTTGAGAAAACAAGGAAATATTTCTTAATCATAAGTATAATTTAATTTCATGAATATATTATCTAATAAGAAAAGGCAGTGGTGGGCAGATGTGTAGGAAGCCCGGGGGCAAAGTTGTCGATTAGGTGCTCCTGATAATAAGAATGTAGTGTAATTAATCTCTTGGAAGACTAAAATTTTATAAAATGAAATAAAATAAATGATTATATTTTTTATTCATGTTTAAAATTTTTTTTTACATAAATGTATATGGTTATTACTCTTTTATATAAAACTTCATTATTATGTTTGTTTCATCACTAGATTGCCCAAGGAAGTCATTTTGATTGCTTTTTAATTTCAATTAGAAAAACAATGATGTATATAATGACACAATTTCTTAGAATTTTGTGACTTTTTGTACAACATATAATTCTTTTTATTGTTAATATTTACTAATAACTTGTTATATAACTGTAAAAAATATATTAAAAATTAATTAAAAAAATTTTTTTTTACACATTAGCTATTCTTTCACAATCCAATCTTATGGGCAATAGTATAGGTATATACTAAGTTTGTCTTTCTAGTGTTAATGATGCCTCTTTTCAAAGTTGATCGCACTATTTAGACAAACATATTCAATAAAAATTACAAGTCGCTAAATATATTAAGTTTCATATATTTTCTAGCAGTTAAAAATTTGAATTTTTTTAATAACCCTTCTCTCTCTAGCCTTAAAATACTAAATTTCATTATTCGATTGCTGTGTACTCATTTTGTATAAGAAACCGAAATTTTTAGTTTTTAAATTGGTTAAATTTTGTAAAATTATAAGAAGCAATTATGATTTTAAACTTTTTATTCTTTGAAAGAAGTTGTTAAAGGAAATATTTTATCCCTTAGGCGTCTTTCTCCTGACTTACATCGCCAATAAAACAGAAAGGACGCATCGGATTAACACGGAAGAACAATTTATAATGGTAATACATTTTAAAAAATTTACATAGCTTTTAAATTAAAGATTAATCTGCTTTATAGCACCAGGGTTGTCAACTACTGTGCTCTGAGAAAAATATTTTATAGAGTAGTAGATAATCAAAAACAAAAGCTTACTATATTTTGGGTCATATTGCAAACATTTTTAAAACTTCGTCTTGAAAGAACTATAATAAAATGGCTTTTCATATAACCTTTTTGAATCATATACTTGTAGTAGTGCGGAAAATAATTGTGGATTAAAATTACTGAATTAAGAATCGCACATTTAATCAAAATTTGCTTTCATCAGAAGAAGTTTTCCCACAAAGCGTAGAAAGTTGGCAGCTCTGTTGTATGAACTGGGGTCGAATAAATTTCAATCATTGAGGGTTGTGTCCCACAAAAACAATTATAGCTTCTGCAAAATATATTAGTAAATTTTACTTGTTTCTCCCGCTTGTTTTTATAGACTCTTAAACGAACCCCTTTTTAGAAAAGAGAAGGCCTCAACACGGATCAATTTTGCAGTCTAACGTAACGAGCATCAACTGCGCAGTGGGTGAAAAATAAGAAAAATGTCATTAGTTTCGGACTACTAAAGGATCAAATTTCTTGTTTGCAGTAACCCGTGCTAAGGCCTATCCTCTAGGACAGGGATGGCGAACCAATGGCAAGCGTGCCATATATGGCACGCGACACAATATTTTGGGCACTCCACCGATCACAATTGTTGTTACACTTTGAAGCATATGTAACAATTAAATTAAAATTCACAAAAAAAATAAACAAAATAATAAACAATAATAAAAAAATTAAAAATTAATGCTAAAAAAACAATTAATAACCATAAAAAACAAGCTAACAATAAATAACCAACAAAGAAATTAACAGTCCTGCTTAAAATAACATCTTACAACCTAATATAAGTTATTTGTCATCTAATCTGCAACAGAAGTCATACTGATGTTACTTGAAAGTTGAATTACGAGTGTAACTGAGATATTGCAAAATGTATTTTTTTTTTCAATGTAAATAAAGAGCTTTGAGTTGATAGTATTTAGTATTATTATTTTCTCAATAATCACGAAGTCAAAATTATTTGACGGCACGTCTATAACCTCATTAAGCAATTTTTTTAGAGAAAATGGCACGTTGGTGTAGAAAGGTTCGCCACCCCTGTTCTAGGAGGTATTGCTTAAACCCGGGTTTTTCCGATCAGAATTTAATCAAAATTGGAAAATTTAAAAGAAAAATCATTCTTAAAATTCCTTTCTTATTTCAGATTCCTTCATCGGTTACCTTTTTTAATATGATTAGAGGCAGATATTTGTATATTTAATTATACATTTTTACTTTTGAGTTGCTAGTAGGCACTAAACGCAGCATAAAATCTCTATATTTTATTTTATGACCGTCGTTGAATAGACTACCAGATTTTGGGTTTACGACTACTAATGTTCACCTCCGTATCCTTGAAATTTTGAACCCAATCCAGAAGACAAGGGAACTCTTGGATCAAGTATAGGAAGAAATGTGCCATCGCTGCTCAAAATCTACATATTAAACAAAAAAGGAGTTTGAAGTGCTGCGTTTAAAAGTGTTATCCGAAACAAAAAGCGTTGCGGTATATTAGAAAGAAAGAACTGCTGTCATCGTCATATTCTCATGGAACGTTTGAAAATATGTAACGCTTTGTCATGAAAGAAGTTTCAAGTCTCATATAAGCCCGAATTACATTTTCGTAGTTTATTTTCCCTTTCTTTTTGATAATTTTATTGATTTATCCGTATGGGTGTTTAATTAGTAAGAAGTAATTTTTAAGTCTTGCTACAGCTTTCTTGATTGTTCTACTGACACAATTGATAATTCGTCGAATCAGTAAAGAAATCTGTAATTCTAAAACACGAGATATGAAAAGATAATTTGTTAATTATTTAATTTATATTTAATCTGAAAAGTTCATAGACATGATTCGATATGCCTTTAAGAAATCTGGATATAAATAGGATTGTGCAGAAAATTCTCAAATTAGTGATAGAAATATTTTTACGATAATTGGTTTGTAAAGAGTACAATAAAACTAATAAAAAAAATTTTTTTTACTAGTATCAAACATACAAAGTTTTATCGAAGAATTTTTATTTATTTTAATGGAGTGCAAAAAAATAAGCAGACCACCCGAAATGACTTGTGATCTAATGATCGAATCTTAACGTATAAGGACTTCAAGGGGTTTACCTAAAGTTATGTTAATTAATTAGTGCAGGTAATATTTTAAGTTACGAAATCCAACACAAAAACGCCCTTTCGTACTATTTTTTGAATTTTACGTACTATTTTTTGAATTTTAGCATCCAAATAAGAGTCTCGATGCTGCCATCTAGTGTGGCAGAAACTAGACGTCCAAATTAACATGACCAACGGTATCTCACCCATTGTGGTAGTCCTGAAGGAGTGGATACCACTTCTGGAGAACGCACTAGGTCTGCTCATTTGTGCGCACTTGTGCAGCTCATAGCAAATTCTGTATCCCCTTCACTAATAATTTAAAAGTTTAGAGATAAGAGATTTATAATTTAGAGAAAAGTAGGTGAAGGTAAATCTCGAATAAGCCCTGAATTTTCAAATGATGGAAAAATTCGAAATATGAAAAAAAAGGAAACTAATTATTGCCTGATCATTTTCGGACTGCATAATACTTAGTAATCCTGCAATAATTTGTTTGCATTTTCAGTTCTCTTTTTCTGCAATTCGAATTTTATGGCTTATTCCAGACTTATCTGAACTGACTTATGCATATTTTAAATTACTTATATAGATGAAAGATAATTTCTCATAAATGGTTTCTCCCTCCATATAGCGTCTTCATAATGCTTGGAATCGTTCTATTTCAATGCAAGTTTCTCTTTAAGAAATATAAAATGTTATTTCTATTGTAATTAGAATTAATCTGATATATGCTTATTGTAATTCATGATATTAATGTGTTTGCTGATTTTTATTCAATGCTTGCTCCTCTAGGCTTACGGGGGTCTCCGAGGAGCTGTTGCCTTTTCATTGGTCATCATGTTGGACGATATTGAGCACAAAAATTTATTCACTTCTGCAACACTTTTTATTGTCCTCTTTACTGTCTTTGTTCAGGTAAGATAAATTAAATACAGTTAAACCCCGCTATAGTGAACATGGTTTATAGTGAACTTCCGGATATAAAGAATGAAATTTTCGCTCCCGTGCCTTGCTATACATATGTAATATTATTTTTTGTGAATATAATGAACCAAAAGAAGAGAGGAATTTGGATATTATGAACTTTTTTCTGTCTTCGACTGAGTTTTTTATATTTATTTTTTGTTAATTTTGAAATTTCTACATAAAATACACATACTGATTTTTAAAGTCATCTATAAAATGGAATGCAGCCATAAGCATTTTTTCTTGTTTGCTTCTTCTATCTCAGTTTGTCCATCCCTAAATAATGGCCATCCCTAAATTTTTTGTACGCAAACAAAGAGTAATAAAAAATAAAAGTTAACAAATTTTTGTTACAACATATTGTTTTTTTTAAATAATTTTTGTGTCTATTTTTATTGCTCATTTATTTAAATAATGTGTAATAAAAGGGAACAGTTCGAAAAATCAGTTAAAATTGTTTGCAGGACGGATATAGTGAACTACCGGTTATAGTGAACCGTAATTTCGGTCCCTTGAAGGTTCGCTATAGCGGGGTTTGACCGTATTAGGAAATTTTCACAAAGTTAAGTCAGCTTCCGTACGTAAGATAATTGATTGCGCATGTGCACTTCTAGTGCGCATGCGTCAGTTTTGGGGAAATGCACATGCGCCTGTGAAAAAGTATCAAACTTATGTAAATGAAAATAAGAGATACTGCTAAAAAACCTGAAGTTAAAAACTACAGTACAGAACCCGTTATCCGGAATTCAGAAAACCGGAAAACCAAAAAACCGGAACGAAATTCAATAAATTTTCCCGCAATTTTCAAAAAAATAATTTTTTTTTCCTCATAAGATTTTAGGATTTTTCTTTCTTTTTTGAAAGATGTTTACCTTACCATCATTTTGGAAATAATCATTAGTGTATTACTTCATCTTTTTTTCTTCTTTTTAAGATAATTTCCAAAAAAATTTTTTTCCAGTTGGGTTTAACAATAAAAAAACGGCTTTTTGTAGCTATTCAGAAAACCGGAAAAATCAGTTATCCGGAATAGCGATGGTCCCGGTCGTTCCGGATAATCGATTCCCTACTGTATAAAGTAGCGTAATATTATTTTAACTTCGACTACAAAAACAAAACAAACATTTACAATGAACGTAGACCATCCGTTTGAGGCGGTGGCATACGATTCAAGATGTTTTACTGTACGTAAAACTGTGGATATGTGAGCAGAAAAATTTGATAGACTATAGATTTTGTTGAATTTAGCGATAAAGAATGCAGCTTATTGTGATTATTCTTATTAATATTTGTTGTATACATAATGTTTCTTCCGTTTTAAGTAATTTTTAAAAAATTTAATTATAAAGGCTTGAAAGTTTAGCAGGTCCAATGTTAAGACATCCTTCACTCGAAATTCCTAGGGCTTATTATTTTGGGTTTCACTAAAGGACCGTGGGTCAAGCATGGCTCTGAAATCTTTTGATCAGGTGGTTATTACAAATGTATAAAAAATTTCAGCACTTGTTTTAATTTCGCCATTATTTGTTTGAATTTGCAAGATTTGGGAAAAAAAACTTTATTTTAGTGTGTTCCAGTTTTGATTGTTTTCAATGTACAATGCGCAAAAAAAAAATAATTAAGCACACCACCCTGAATAACTTTTTATCTAACGATTTTTACATCATTCTAAGATTCAAACTAAAAGGTTCCAAGGAGTGACCTAAAATATTAGTGCAAGTGATGATTTAAGTTACAAAATTTGGCACAAAAATGTATTTTCTCTGAATAAAATTACTATTTTTTTGACAGATTCGGATTTCTAACCCCCAAAATATAGGGGTAGCCACTATCTGGGAAACGTAGTTTGGTCAAAATTGTAACCCCCCCCCCCTTTATGCTAAATAAAATTTTTGCATATTTTGCCATATCTGGCTAAATTTAAACCAAAATGAAAAAATTTTGCACTTAATTATAAAAATTTTTTTTTTCAAAGATAAGCCCATGCAAAAAATAACTTTTAGTACATATTTATTATTTTTTATTTTACTTTTTATTATTTTATTTAATAATTATCAATGAAATTTCGAACTCTAACATTTTCTTTACATTATTTTAAAGAAAGCAATTTTAATATGGCAGAATAGAAAATTTGTGCGAAATCGGTTGAATAGTTCCTGAGAAATCGAATTTTAAAAATAAGACTTTTCTAAAATTTGATTGCGGCTACCCCCGTATTTTGGGAATCAAATATCAGAGAAAAAAGTGTGATTATTCAGAAAAAGTACGTTTTTGTGTCTGATTTCATAGCTTAAAATATCGTCCAAACCAATTAATTAGCATACATGATTACTCCCTCGACCCTTTAAATCTGAATCCAGGAACGTGATTATCCGATCATTAAAAAAAATTATTCAAGCAGGTTTGTTTTTTATTTGGCGCACTGAACTATTTTTTGTCTTTGAGATGAGATTACTGTACTATCAAATTAAACACATAATTTTAGTATAGATATTGTTATTTAAAAAAATAAAATAAATAAAAAATCAAATGTTGCATAACAGAATTTACAGTAGATTTCTTTTTATTTTTCACGTCAGTTTATAATAATTTTAAATGTTTATTTTCCTCCTTTGTGTTTTATAGGGAGCAACGATAAAACCTTTAGTCAATCTTTTGAAAATAAGAAGACAAGGTGCAAAAAATAGTACTAGCATGTTCACAGAAGTAAATAAAAAGGTATTTAGTGTAGTATATTTATATTATCTTTTAATTAAGCTTGAATTAGAAATTTTCAATTTTGAATAAATTGTACATGTAATTAGTTCGAATCAGGAAAATTTGAAAAATATGTTTTTAAAGTTTATTTAATTTTGTTTCATGACAAGAATGTAATTTTTGATTTTTATTCCTTTTTTATTATTTTTATTTTTTGCCTCTTATAAAAATGCTTCAATTATAATCAATTTGGGGGTATGTTACAAAAAACTTCATTCTAATACTTTTGTTTTGAAAAATTTATATTTATATTTTTGAAGTTTCCTAACACTAATCTCCATCGTTAGTTTGTAGTTACCTAGTTAGAGAAATGCAAAGCGTAACTAGTTTACAACTTAGAAATTAAAGGAAAGTAGATTTCCAAACATTTGGAAAGGAGTTGCTTGAAAATTTTTTTATTTCCCCCTACATCTTGGAGCATATATGGTTCTCTTCCCGCCTTATTACATTCTCTTCTTATTTCTCTTATTTTACTTATTTATATTGTTAAAATTTGTTCCCATACAATATTAATCAACCCATTTTTCCCTCGTTGTAGATTTTTTGAAATTTTCTTCTGTATCTCTGTTCTTCCCTCTCTTGCTTTCTGTGTTTCGATATTGAAAAAAGTTCATTACAGAACCGTAACTATTGTGCGTTTATATATGGCTTTCATGATGTGAAAAAAAAAAGTGATTTTTACTTCACCCTTTTTGATCTTATTAAATTTATACGTAGTCGGCATATTGATTGGAATTATGCAGAGTAATGAAAAAATAATCCTTTACAGCACGATTAAATTTAAACTTAACTTGCGGACTATTTAGAATTTTATAAATCCCCGAAGCCTTTATGTTTCCAAATAAGTAAGCAGTATAAGATCAGTAAGGTTCCTTGCTGCGATGGCTTAAAGCAGACACAAGACTGGAATGGTAAAAGCTTTGATGGCTGAAATACAATCGCTTTACGTTAGGGGCATTATTCTTTGTTCATTTTACTTTAGGAGCATTATTCTTTGCTCATTTTAATTCAGGAGCATTGTTCTTTGTTCATTATACTTGAGGAGCATTATTCTTTGTCCGTTTTACGTCAGGGGCATTATTCTTTGTTCATTTTACTTAAGGAGCATTATTCTTTGTTTATTTTACTTAAGGAGCATTATTCTTTGTTCATTTTACTTAAGGAGCATTAGTCTTTGTTCATTTTACTTTAGGAGCATTATTCTTTGCTCATTTTACTTAAGGAGCATTATTCTTTGTTCATTTTACTTCAGGAGCATTATTCTTTGTCCGTTTTACGTCAGGGGCATAATTCTTTCTTCGTTTAAGTATAAGTATTATTCTTTGTCTGTTCTATGGCTGGAGCATTATTCTCTTTCGGAAGCAATAAAACGGATTAACAATCTAAACACTCTAAATGTAGTTTATTATTCTTTTCAGCTTCTTGATCACGTGATGGCAGGTGTTGAGGAAGTTACGGGAGATCACGGAGGAAATTATTGGAAGGTTAGAGTTTACTTTAATTATTAAATTAAGCATCTTCATTAATTTTTGTTAAAAATGCATCAGCTTATCCAGTTAATGACATTATTTTTTTTATATATTAATGAAAAGTTTACAGATATATAAACTTAATAATTTTAATAGAACTGTATCTGATGGTAAATATTTTTTCTAAGTTTTTAAGAAATCTCTTCTGCATTATTAGTTTTAGAACTGAGCACATTGACTTAAATAATATTTAGCATTTTTTTCTGTTTAATTATTTGTTTTTATATAGCACTAAAATTGCTGGTATTTCTGAGAACCCGCTTTTTTTTTTTTAAATCTTTTAATGTGTTGGGAATATTAGCCATTTGCTAATATTACCCCATGTTTTTTTTCCTCGTTTTTTTTTTCTTCTAATTTCCTTTATATATATTTTATGCTAATATTATTTTAAAATACTATTCAATCAATTTACCTACAGTACGCAATGCCATTAGAGTTGTCACTGTCGTCGGCCATTAAGGCACTAGAAGTGCGATTGTTTTTGTTTCCAAGTGGTGCCATCTATGGCCAAGAACTCTACTTTTACCACACTCATTCGTCGCACCCGTTAATACGGCTAACCCATTCATTCATTCATCCACAGATCGTGATTTTAAACAGAACCAGTACCCCAAAAAGCATAATTTGTTATGAGAATATGGAGGAATTTGTGACTCGACAGATTTAACTCGCAGCAGTCACCATTCCTGGGAGTCTTCGGCCTGCCGGATTCGAACCCCCGTTCTCACGTGCGTGAGTCCAGCGCCCTATCAACCATGCCTGACATTAGAGTTCAAGGCGTTATAACTGGTTCCATCCCTTTTTCCATTAAACTCAATTTCTTAAGCTGAGATCGTTACTCAGCATATTATTTCGTGTTAAATGCATATTTAATTTTATTTTTCATGTATGATGAAATTTTTTGATTTGTACATTTTTCATGGATTATATTTTTATTACAGCAACTTTTGTTTTACTACAATAATAAATATTTAAAGAAATGGTTACAGTGCAAGAAAGCTGAAAGCAACCTGAGCAGAGTTTATACTCGGATGATGTTAGAGTAAGTAAAGAAGTATTTATATCT
Organism: Parasteatoda tepidariorum; assembly: GCF_043381705.1. Taxonomy (NCBI): domain Eukaryota; kingdom Metazoa; phylum Arthropoda; class Arachnida; order Araneae; family Theridiidae; genus Parasteatoda; species Parasteatoda tepidariorum. Next base: position 74,697,124 of record NC_092213.1, on the reverse strand, counting down.
GTATGATTTTTATATTCATTATAACATTTCCTGATCTTGTTCCCAGAATTTTAACTTGTCTTAAGAATCTTTACTCATAGTAAAATAATGCACCAGGTATATTTTATTTTTTATAGATGAAATGCACCATCAACATCGTGCGCATAACTTCATTCTGAGGCATTAAATGCAAGATATATTCAATACATTTGGTGAATGATCTAAACTAAAAAAACTTTTAGCGGCATTCAAAGAAATTATCACCTGTTGGACTTTTTTAAAATCTGTGATATAACTGCTGGAAATTGTCAGCAGACCTTTGTTTCGGTATCAATGTATCACCATTCAACTCCAACCAAGATCAACAAAGTCACCTATATTTAACTCCGTAGCCTTGTAATTTTGAATTCTATCCAGAAGACAAGGGAACTCCTGGATCAAGTATTTTTGAGAAGTAGGAAGACTTTTTAATGGAACCTACCCGCATTTGCGTTACATGAAGAGGAAAACCATGAAACCTAGCCTAGCTGCAAGGGGACTCTAGTAGATTTACCGTCTAAAACTGGGGATAATTTATGTCAGCACTGTGGTCGGTGCATCCAGAGTGAGGTATTTGAATCGACCAACCATTGCTGGGATTCGAAACCGGTTCACCTAATTGGAAGGCTAACCACCGCGGCTCAGATATACAAACAGATATAACAATACACAATCAGATATATTTTATTTTTTAAGCGTCGTTAAACAGCAGACCCAGTTTTTGGGTTTACGTCTACTAATTACAAGGCTTCAATTACGTAGCCTTGTAATTTTGAACAAAATCCAGAAGACAAGAGAACTCCTGAATCAAGTATATTTGAGAAATCTTGCCTTCGTGGAGGACTTTTTGATCGAACTAACCCGCATTTGGGTTACACGGAGAGGAAAACCATGAAAACCACCCACGGATAGCCTGACTGCAAGGAGCTCTAACCTGTGATTGGTCTACCACTGTGTATAATTTACGTCGGCAGTATGGTTGGTGCAACTAGAGTGATTCGCATTGACCAGCATTTGCTGGGATTCGAACTCGGTTTACCTCATTGGAAGGCGAACACTCTGTCCTCTAAGCCAACGCTGCTCTCAAGCAGATATATTGTAAGCGTGTATACTCATTTCGATTTATATCTCTTCTAATTATTCGACTTATATTACCGACGAATCGGTAAGTGCGCCTTCTGAGATCTTACAATCTTCGTGAATTTTCTAAAAGAATTTTAAATGTTGGATAAATTTCAACAAAACACTACACACAATCACAGTTTAAATGGTTTTTTCCTAATACTAGGAAAACACTTTTTTGAAAAAGGTAAAAGTTGGCAGGTGCGTAATAGTGCAACAAATAAGAGGAAAATTTGTAAAAATAAATTTCATACCGCAAAAAAAAAATCTTACCAAACCTGTAAACATTTAAGCAGAATCTTAAAACTGGCAACTTCTACTAGCGTTGATGTAAATTTACTACCTCTATTTCATTTTCTAAGCCAAACTGGAATTCTGATGATAGACTAAACCTATTTACTCATATAGCTTTATCATTTGAAATTTTACTTATAAATTTGCAATTGCATTTGATCATTTCTCTTTTAGTATACTAATTGTATCGAATTAATTTCTAATTGTATAAAAAGTAGAATATAGTAATTTTACATTAAATGTTATTGCATGCTGTGTTTTTCAGAGACCATTTTGCTCATCTATATGGACCAGCCGTTGCAATTGAAGACCATAAACCACTTTTATTGAATAAGTAAGTGCATTTGCTGTAATATCTTTTTATTTATTTGGTTTTAATAGCGTCTGCTCATAAATAATAGCACATGCAACAATTGATTTTTAATAGCATTGTGTGCGGATGTTTATCGTAACTTGACATATTTTCGCGTGAAATATGCTTTGTTTGTCAGTACTAGAGTATCTTTACCTAAAATTGTTTGAGAATTACGACGAGCAATGTTAAAATTGTTCGAAATTGACATTGAGGAAGATAACTGAACAGGGTTAAGGGACACTAGGGAAGTGTGACTCGCCAATTTTGAAATAAACAAGTGGGATGCATGCCTTATGAAGAATAATTATGGGGGGCAACATTCGTTTCGGCCCATAGAAGGTCCTATGAGAGATAAAAAATTATTCAATATATAGAAAAATCGGTATTTTATTACTTCAATGCAGACTATTAGTTATCGTAATTATCTCATACTCCTATTAATTCTGTGGTACTTTCACGTACTATAATTATGCATATTTATTGTCAAAATTGATTTCGAAAATTTTATATATCTGTAATTTTTCAGAAAAACCTGTTAGGTTAATTTAGAAAAAAAAAAGGAGTCAAATTTTTTTAATTTAATTTTTTTTTCAAAAAAATTTTCAATATAAAAACAAGTGAACCTATCAACAAGTGAATATTTCATTTATATGAGAGTTGAAATATAAGTCGAAATATAATACGCATTTTCCCAAACTGATTTATAAAAAATTAATTTTTTTCATATTGTTAGATCTTGCAAAAAAATCTGAAATAATTTATGTGATTGCATAAAATTAAATTGCATGTTTAAAAATATTATCAAATTTTTTCGGAGGGAAATTTGAACTTAAAAAAATTCTAATATTTCAATTCGATTTTTTTCATAAAAGATCAACTGTACTGTATACTCAAAATTTGAGGCATTCTCTAATCTTAACGCATTGGTTAGAGTAGCTCCGCCATATAGAATAGTACGGACCAAAAACGTGTAGTCTCTTTTTATATGGTGGCGCTACTCTAACTCTATGTTTCAAGGTAGAAGGATGCCAACTTTTAAAGTTAAATATTTCAAAAATTAGCTAGGATATCAGATATAAAAATAATATTATAAAGATAGCAATGTTTTGACAAAATATTGAACAATTCACAGGACATAGATATCAACGGATTTTCCACTTAAAGTGACATATCACTTCAAATTTTGTGTATACAGTACAGTTGATCTTTTATGAAAAAAATCCGAATTGAAATATTAAACATTTTTTAAGTTCAAATTTCCCGCCNAGTTAAAATTTCCCGCCGAAAAAATTTGATAATATTTTTAAACATGCAATTTAATTTTATACAATCACATAAATTATTTCAGATTTGTTTGCAAGATCTAACAATAAGAAAAAAATTTATTTTTTTATAAATCAGTTTGGGAAAATGCGTATTATATTTCGACTTATATTTCAACTCTCATATAAATGAAATATTCACTTGTTGATATGTTCACTTGTTTTAACATTGAAAATTTTTTTGAAAAAAAATAAATTTAAAAAATTTTATTCCAATTTTTTTTTATTTTAAATTAACCTAACAGGTTTTTCTGAAAAATTACAGATATACAAAATTTTCGAAATCAATTTTGACAATAAATATGCGTAATTATAGTAAGTGAAAGTACCACAAAATTAATTGGAGTATGAGATAATTACGATAGCTAATAGTCTGCATTGAAGTAATAAAATACCGATTTTTCTATATATTGAATTATTTTTTATCTCTCATAGGACCTTCTATGGGCCGAAATGAATGTTGCCCCCTATAATTATTCTTCTTAAGGCATACATCCCACTAGTTTATTTCAAAATTGGCGAGTCACACTTCCCTAGTATCCCTTGTAAGAAGCTTTTCGCTTGCAACTTAAGTTTTCATTGTTATTCTATTACGATTGTTAATATGTTGTATTAAATTTTGTTTTGCAGTTAGAAGCGTAATTTCAAACATATTTCAGCAAAATAATGTCCTTCAACTCCAATTATATGTTTCCAAATTGATCCAAACTTAAAAATTCTCAGCTTCTAGAAGTTCTTGTGCCTGGAACAAAAAGTTGTGCTTCTTAAACTTATTATCTCTTTAAATCTGGTGAAACTGTTCAGCAATAGCCAAAAAACTAATTATAACGAGATTGGAGTGATGGAGTAAGGAGGATAGTAAAACATCCCAAACAAGTTAAACTTGAAGAAGAGTAACTAATATTCTACTTATTATGTATAACTTATTATACTACTAAAGAGGCAATGCAGTTGCAACTGGGATAAGAGCATCTTTGACGTGGTGGCTTGCCCTTCAATTCAAAGTATACATATAGTGCGTCTTTCAAGAGAACTCTCCCAAATATCAGTCTCGCGTCGTGGCGGGTACCATGGTAACGAGGAAAAGTCACTTCGAATAAGAGTGTAAAGTGAATAGTTTTGTCTTGATCTTGACACAGGTCAGCGTGAGTAAACCAATCGACACTTTTATTTCTCTATTGCACTCTCATTAGAAATGTGCTCTGGCTTGTTACCATAGCAGCAGACAGCTCCAGACTTTTAGTCTGGAGGAGTTCTCCTCAAAGCCTAGTACTGAGAGACAAAACATCCATCAGTGGGAGCTTTTTTGGATGTTATATGAAATTGTTGAATTTATACTAACAATGCAATTAACTTTTTAAAGATATTTAATTACCGTTGAAGGGAAAAACGATTTTTTAAACGTGGACACTTTTTTAAATAAAAGGTGTTTACTAATAACCGTCCTTAATATGAATTTTTAAATTCTTCGCAGAGTGTCGATAGAAGATAATAAGATATCAATGGAAAGTGATCAATTTTTTAAATGAAGGGTGTTTACTAATTACTGCCCTTATATGAATTTTTAAATTCTTTTGCAGGGTGTCGATGGAAGATACGGAAGATATCTTGGAGGTCCTCCCACCTGTAACGGAAGAGAATGAGGAAGAGATCGAGATAGAAACCAAGGAAGAGGATGGAGAGAAAGTAATGGATGGGCATAAACTGAGAAGGCAGAGTTGCAAATTTGACCTGCAGGACTCTGAGGAAGGCAAACCATTAAGAAGCAAGAAAAGTAAGTAAATATTTCCTTTTATATTACACTTTAATTATGTATCATATAAAAAAAAAGAAAAATTGCAAAAGCGTAATAGTTTCAATGAAACACCGCTCAGAATAGAAAGAAATAATAAAAAAAAAGGAAAATATATATATACACACATTCGAGAGTAAAGTTGATAATCATAAAGTTTTTCTTATCTTATTCTAATTGATGTGTTTTATAGCTTATGTCTATACGCTGCTAATTTTTTAGCTTTATCAATTTCTGAAAAGGAAAAACATAAAGATCAATAACAGTTTTTAATATGTATAATTAGAAATGAAGGCATTGAAAGTCTAAAACTTAATGTACTTATCATTGTCTAATTTTAGTGGAATAAGGTATGTCGGATAAATTAATAGTGAGTTAACTGCGTAGCAAATATATCTAAACTTCATATAAGTTAATAACCTATGCACAATTTAATGAATAATGTTCAGTATTAATATGGTAAAAGATAATATATTTAATAGTTAAAATATCTTAAGCAGCCTCCATAATTAAGCTAAGAAATTAGTCAGATTGTAATTCATTTATATTTTGGCTATCTTTACATTTTTAAACGACGGTTTTAGCTCTTTCATAACAAATTAAATGTTTTTAAATTTAAAAAAAAATTATTGAGTTTTTGAAAATCCTTAACCATGTAACTGTCATCTTGGATTTTTATTCTTAGTAATTTATACTAGTGAACACATCATATTAAAACAAATTTTTATATGCTAGCATTTTTCATTAAATTTCTGAAAATAACATTTATTTATGTTGATAACATTGAGTATCTAATTTTTTTCTATTTGGTATTACTTAAGTACGTGATACTTACCTAATTTTTAAAGAACATATAAGTATATAAGCTATATCGATAGATTGTCTGCTCCTTGGAAAATACCACTTAGGAGAAAAGAAACAAATAACCTTTACGAACCGAATCATGAAATGAAGTGTATTATCTTATCTTCTTCCTACCATGCCCAACGTGCCAGAGAAGTGGAGAGACTTAATAATCACTCGGGTGAAATTTAAAGATTGTGGTTTGAGCTATACTATTAAATTTCATGGAAAGTGTAGTTTGTAGAAAGAAAGCGATTGAAGATTTGAAATCAAAGAACTATCTAAGATTTATTAAAAAAATCGCGCATATCACACACACACAACCACCCGTACACACCAACCCCACAAACATATCACAATCACGTATTTCACCACCAATAGGTCGTCCCGCAGTGGACTGATCGTTAAGACACGGTTCCCAACAGATCACCGAAGTCAAGCAACACTGGCTGCGGTCAGTGTGCGGGTGGGTGACCACTTGGATCAGTCTGCGTAAGGACCGGTATTGGTCATCGTTAAACTGTTCTACCGTAAAGTGCTCGGCTTCGCGTGCAGGTCGTCGGGCTACCGAAGCGGGGGTGCCACCCCCTCTGCAGAGGATCGAAATTGTGATGGCATGTCTTCGGATCATCCTCAGGGGTGTTTCCTAGACCGTCGCCTATAGCCCATCGTGCAGCTCTAGTGTGACGTAAATTAACTACAACCACCAATAGGTCAAGTAAAAAACTGCTTGCTGACAAAATTATTTTTCATTTTCGAATTTAGGATAGAACATATATTAATTTTCAGCGATTAAAAAAAAATGCTTTCTATGGGGTTGGAAATTCGAGGAAAAAAAACTGACTGAGAAAAGGTTAAACCGCTCTAAATGTTACTTAAAATAGCTGTTAGTTAAAATAAATGTAGTTAAAATAACTGTGGGGAGTGAGTTACAGACAATGTCAACCTTTTTCTATGAACTCACCGTAAAGTTGAGTTAACATGTTTTATATGCTAAAGAATTGGAACTAAATTTTTGTAATGGTAGAAACACTACAATAACCGAAATAAACTTTTAAAGTGTGTCTTTAGTAGTGATAACCACATGCTTTTAAAATACTTTGCATTTTTACTGGCAATGACCCATATAAAAACGGGTTCTGGGTATTTGCGGTAACATCTATGTATATATTAATTCGTGATATATTAATAAATACTTCTTTTATTTAAAAGCTGGGCGTTCACTTGTAAAATTTGCACTGGGTGGTAAGTATTGATTCTAATATCGTGCATGATGTGCCTGATGCATGAAATCAATCAATTAATTTATTTATATGATGACGCGTTAATCTTCTGAGGATGTCTAGTTATTTCTTGATATTGTTTACTTTTTTAGTTGAAACATTTTTGATCAGTTTAAAGTTGAACGACATTTTTTTTATCAGATATGTCCACATAAATATTTTTTTATTTATTTAAAAATATGATATTTTTTATAGTAAGGAAATAAATTATTAAAAGTTTAGTTTATTTAAAACAATATATATACAATATTAGATATTTTTAAAGGCACTAAATTTTTAAACATTACTTTTTTATGCCCTTTACTGCCCAGTCCAGTGCTGGACAAACTTTATGGATCCGACCAAAAAGCAAGTAAGATTTAAAAAAAAGAAAAAAAAGAAACTAGCTATTTACTTCTAGATTGAGAATTTAAAACAATGTTTAAAGTGGGCATTCAAATATTACAATATAGGCGATGAAAAATACAGTTTTATAAGTTTCATGGATTCAGGTTTGAACTGCGATATTCTAATATTGCGAGATGAATTTAAATGCTTATTTGTCAGAAATATTCCTTCTGTACATATTAAGTCACTTGATGAAGTTAAACATAGCAAAATTTTTTTGAGTTAGAGACATTTTAGTCATAATTTTTCTTACCTTAAATTTTTAAGAAATGCATTAACCCACAAATCATAACTTTGTTATAATTGGGGAAAATACTCTGGAGCCCCGACGGAAATTTTTGTAAAATGGTAGATTTGTAGAATTTTAACATTATTATAAAGATATGGTAAAATTCGTGAGAAAAAAAGCACAAAAAATGGTGCGAATCAGTCACTGTTATATATCTGTGCTTGCTTCAAACTGCCTGTACCACGCTAGCTTTATTAATTATTGCTTCGTTATTGTTCCAGCATGATGTATGATTTTGTCTAATTAATATTTTGATGTTCTGTTAATTATCTCATTTTGTTATGAAATAATGTATTAGCTGTGCTATTATTATAGTAGCAAACAGTAAAAAAATAAATTCTAATTCTTTTCAGTGTGATGTTTGAAAACGATAATTTTCGAACATTCCTGTATTATCAAATTATTTTTTGCCTTTATCTTCGTGAAATTTAAAAAAAAAATTCTTTTAGTGCATTTTAATTAAGGATCTAATTAGGATTTTTTTTCAAATCCAGAAATTAATCCGTGATTGTTTTTTAATTTGGACCGTTAGCTCAGTGTAAATGAACATAATTGAAAATACCCTTTAAAAAATAACTAACATGAGTTGAAATGCGTGTTACAATTTATTTTATGACCGGCGATGAACAGACGACCCCAATTTGAGTTTACGACGGTCCTCCTGGATCAAATAAGCTTTCAACTACCCTTCGTGGATGACTTTTTAATGGAACTGAACGGCATTTGCGCTACATGGTGAGGAAAACCACGAAAACCACCTACGGATAGCTTGACGGAAAGGAGAGTTTAACCCATGATTCGTCTACCACTGAGGATAATTCACGTCAATACTGTGATCAACGCAATCAGAGTGCAGTATTCGAATCTACCAGTCATCGCTGGAATTTGAACCCTGTTCACCTCATTGGGAGGCGAGAGTTCTATCCCCTAAGCCACTACAGCTCAAACAGATATATTTTATAATCATCACTGAACAGCCGACCCAATTTTGGGTTTAAGACCACCAATGTTCAGCTTCATAGCCTTGTAATTTTGAATCCTATCCAGAAGACAAGGGAACTCCTGAATTAAGTATTTTTGAGAAATTTACCCTTCGTGGAGGACTTTTTAATGGAACTAAACGGCATTTGTGCTACATAAAGTATTTCCACGGAAACCTCCCATGATTAACCAAACTGTAAGGGAACTCGTTCCCATAATCCGTCTACCACTTGAGGATATTTTACGTCAGCACTGTGATAAGTGCGAGATGGGAGCAGATTTCTTGTCAACTAGCCACCACTGGGATTCGAACCATTGAGGTCAATGGACAATCTTGGGAGGCGAAGAAAATTAACATAACTCTAAATGCGCGATTGCAAACTAGAAATTATTGCTTCCACAAATATTTTAATGAAACTAGGCATAGCACAAATTTTCGCTTTTTCAATGTTGAATGTTTTACTTATTGAAGCATAGAGTATAAGCACAGCACAAATTTTCGCTTTTTCAATGTTGAATGTTTCACTTATTGAAGCATAGAGTATAGGCATAGCACAAAATACGCTTCATCGGTGTTGAATGTTTTACTTATTGAAGCATAGGGTATAGGCATAGCACAAATTTTCACTTTCTCAATGTTGAATGTTCTACTTTATTGAAGCATAGGGTATGTAATTATGAAAAAGAAGAAACTAAATTTTTGTTTTATAAGAACACGTTCACCGTAATTTTTAGATTAATTTAAATTGAGAAAATAAATGTGTTTCTGAAAAAGGATGATGACAATTTTTATTGTATTTGAACTTGTAAAAACTTGCATTTTGTTTTATAAATTATGAATACATTTACTTTTTAAGCTGCTAAACATTTTCGGAGGACTCTTCCTGGTAAGTTAAGTGAAATATAAAACAATTTTGCACAAATAAATAATAGAAAAAATAACAATTTGCTTTTTACAACCACTGCTAACTGGTATTTATTAAGACCAATGCATATTGATATTTGTTCAAATTATTGCTCATTAGTTTTGCTGAAATCAGTGCTTATTGGTTTTTGGTATTAGTGCTTACTATTTTTTTTTCATTTGGACTATTAATTTACGTTTGTATAGTTGCTCATTGGTCTAAAATCATTGCTTTGTAGTATTTACTAAGAACATAGTCTATAAGTATTAAAAACGTTGCTTATTGATATTAAGTGAATATTCACTTCTTTAACATACTTCGCTGCTCAACAAGTTTTCTTGAATTGTTCTAGAGAGGAATTCTGACTCTGCTGCGACACCTGAACGACCACCCCTATTTAAGACTCAGACAACCCTGGCTTTGTTTACAAAGTCTCCAGAGGACGACGCTTCTAAGTTGCTACAAAAAGCTTTCTCTGATAACCCGTACAACAAGGTAAATGTTTTATTTTATAAATGACACATTTTATGGGTTCAATGTTCAACCTCATAGCCTTGTAATTTTGAACGCAACAATGGAACCTCTCTTCGAATATTGCGACTAACTAGCCTCCTTGGAGTACTTTTAAATTATACTGACTCCTATTTCAGTTACATGTAAGACGAAAACCATGGAAATCCGCCATGGTTAGACAGACATCAAGGAGATTCTATCCCATGATCCGTATATCACAGAGAATGTTATACGTCAGCACTATGGACTTGAAATGTACACAGAAGACTTATTCGTTTAGATCAGTGTTTCCCAAAGTGTGGTACACGTTCCCCCAGGGGTACGGGAACAATTTAGAGGGTCGCACGCGTTCTTATGCAAAATATCTTGCAACAAACGAAAATTTTAAAAAATTTGATTCAAAAACAAAGCTAGCCATGAAAATTTACGATTACATATTTTTCTATTGGCTATTTCTTGCAGAGTTAACAGTTAGTATTTAGTGGTGTCAACAGCCAGTTAAGATTTTTTAACTTTTGTGCAATCTTTATATAGTAAAAAATAAATTCATTTTTTTTATCAGTCGTACACAGAGATACGAAAAATTTAAAAGAGGTACACAAAAGTCATAAGTTTGAGAAACACTGGTTTAGATCAACCACCTCTGGAATGCGAATCTAAGTCACCTCTTTAGGAGGCGAGCACTTTATTCCATAAGTCACCATGACTCAAAGTAAATGAGGTTATAAAACCAACGTTGAACAGCAGACAAAATTCTGAGTTTACAGTGCTACGCAGTTAAACAAAGATAAACGTAAAGTTTTAACCCAACCCAGAAAACAATATTATTAGATCAAGCATTGGGAGAAACTAGGCTTCATGGAAGACTTCGTGAAAGTAATTAGTTCGTATTTGTCTTAGTTACATGTAGAAGAAATCCCGAAAATCTCCCATGGTTAGCCAGTTGGCAAAAGGGTTATTACACACGTTCTGTCTATCACTGATAATATTTTACGTTACGTTCGGTGAACAGTGCCTTACTATCACTCTATTGTTGAACTATAGATTTAAAAGTATATAGCCTCTTTAGTCAACACCTCCTACAAGAAGGAAGGCCTCTGCGCGAATTAATTTAGTAGTCCGATGTAACGAAGTTAAACTGCGCAGTAGATGAAAAATAAGAAAGATGTCATTACGTTCGGGGTACTAAGCTGCGCAGTGGTGGAATTTACGAAAAATGTCATTACGTTTGGACTACTAAAGGATCGACATCCTTATTTATGGTAACCTGTGCTGAGGCCTGCTCTTTTCTAGGAGGTGTTGCTTTAGTGCGAATCCTAGTTACAAGAATGTTAAGGGTGGTTATTACAAAACACTAAATTTTTTTGTTCTTTTCAGCTACACCAGAAGTACAATCCTAACTTGGTGAGTGATGAGAGTAGAGACATGGCGGCACTCCTAAAAATCAGGCGCCTGCGTGCAAGAAGATTGACGCTCCTCGCTATGCACAAAAAAGATTCAGAGACACCCATTGCTCGTAGACCCTCTGTGACGGAAGAACAGATTCAGATGAACAATCCCATGGTACCACTAGCGGCTTCTTTCTTCCTGGAGAAGGCTCAGCGTCGCCGAATGCTCAAAAGAGAATCTGTGTCCTCTCAGGAAGGAGAAGGCGCTTCGTCCTCACCTCCCACAAATAGCAAGTCCACCAAACTAGAGAGACAGTGTGCGATCACGACACAACGAGGATCTAGTGCAACTTTTTCCATCGCAGAAGAAGAGAGTGAGGTTAACGTTATCAGAAGGTCGTCTAAAGATAGTGCTGTTAAAGTTGACGTTCGAAATTCCAATGAGTCGATGGTGTGATAAATGTTTGAAATCAGTATTTTTGAAATGGAACTGCGAGTTACTTTATTAAAATGTGTTGGGAATTGATCAACTTCATTTGTATTGCAATATTTGTGTTTGTCGAATAAATAAATGACATTACAGTCATTAGAAAGACACCAAGAGCGTTGTTCAAATCGAGCATTCTGAATTCAATGCGTTCTTGGTGTGATAAATGTTTGAAATAATTAGTTTCGAATTGGAACTGCGAGTTACTTTTGCATTTTTAACAAGAAATATAATTTCTGGTAATTCACCAACATTTCTATTGCAGTATTTGTATTGTCTAATGGAGAAAAAAAAAGTGACACTTATGTCATTAAGAGGCCATCTAAGGAAAGTGTTTTAAAAATAAAGCATTCTAAATCCAATGTGGTTAAGAATAAGATAAAAGATAAGATAATAAGATAAGAATTGAAATAAGTTAAAAAGAATGAAATAATTATTTTTGAACTGGAATTGCGAGTTACTATTTCGTTTTATTTTTCAAGAACTTTTATGTAAGGTATTGATAAACCAGCATTTCTATTGCAGTATTTGTATATTCTAACAGAAGAGAAGAAAGTGCCATTTGAGAAGGCCCTCTAGAGAAAGTTTTCTTAAAACTCAGCTTTGGGAATCCATTGAGTCGCTTGGTGCGATTAATGTGTGAAATAAGCATTTTCAAATTATAAGTAACTTTTTCGTTTAGAAAAAGTAACTTATAAGTAGAAAGAAATGTAACTCATGAGAATTGAATCGACTCAGATTTGTATTGCAAACAATGAATGTATTTTCTAAACTAGACTTTCTTTTTAGAAGCATAGGGTCCAAAAATAGAAAACTGCCTCTCGAAAGGGTATGTTATTTTTGGAGCATCGATTCTGTGAAAATATTGCATCAAACATCTATTTTCATAACTTTTATTATAAATTAGATATCAAATTTTGAAAACATTACTATGTTTGGAATATGGTGAATAATTTATTACCGTTTGCTGACAACATACCATTTTTAGTTTCATAGCGTATCATTTGTATATTACTTTCATGTTAAGATTTAATACTTATTTTATTTTATTATATATGATGGTGTACCATTTATTATACAAATTGTTCATTGCCTATCAATTAGAATACATTCAAGTAGAAATTGTTTCCTGTTTTTAAGTTGTGAATTTTCCTTGTTGTACTTCAGTCGAATATATTAATTTAGTTAATCTCAAAAGAACTGAAAATCATGTTCCAAATAGCAGTAACTAAATAAACCTGAAGAATTATTTTCAACAAAAAAAAGTATTTTTAAAAATGTTTAAGGCTTAGGCACATAAAGAAATATATATTAGTTGGTTTCTTGATTTTCTGTTACATTATTTTGTTGAGTTATATTATTTATTTGCGCTTAATGCTAATTAATATAAAATGTTCATTTCAAATTCACCTCTAAATATTTAAAACCAGAGTTCTTCAGTCAATGTATTTCTTTTTTTCTTAATGTTTTGAAGGAGATTCATCCTTGTTATTTAATGCATTTTAAGAACATTTTCATCGCATTTTTTTAAAAAAAAAATTTTGAGGGAATTTCTTTTTAGCAAATTCTTCTTTAAATGCTTTTACAGACTCAGTTCGATTTTTTTTAATCTTCTTTTTAATATCAATTTCTATGCAAACTTTTAATCGCTCTTTTAAAATAATAAAGCGCATCCCTCGAAAGTCAAATTTAAACTCGAATTAAATCATTTAACCCCTTCAGGACCAGCAAAAAGAGAAAGTAGTATCTCCTCAGGTCCGAGCTTATTGCTAATGGATGTGTTTTCCTGCTAAGTAATTTCATTTAAATTAACATATAAAATCCACACTGAATCACAGCTACTGTCTCATAGCCTGTACTGTCACATAACATAACTGTCACGACTGCCACATACAACTGTAATAAAATATTTGTTTTAAAAAAAACTGCGAAACTGACTGAAAAATAAAACATTATCAAGCGAACCCCAAACTGCCAACCCCATAAACATTAATTCATTTTCCCACTCCTGCTAAATATAGACAAACCAGAGAGCAGTCTGATTCACTAATCCTTACGAAAGAGCCGAACACGTGCGTTCATTTGTTTAAATATCTCGTATCAAATTTTTAAAAGAATATTTGAAACCGAAATGTTGATAATTAAACAGTTAAACTGTTCGAAATAACAATAAATTTCGAATTACAATGAACTTTACGAGGAACTTCGAACTACAAACTGGCATTTAGTATTATTTAAAAATTGAAATTAAACGTTCCAAATTGAAGTAATGTCAGTGTGATCATGGACTGGAGTCAGAAATGCTCATTATATGTATGATATTTGGAGCCTTGAAAAGGTTTAAAGATTTCATTGTCTTTAATCCTGAAGGGGGTTAAAGACAACGAAACATGTTTTTTATTTGTTTTAGCTAATTTAGTTTTTAATGCTCAAATATTGTAATTCTGTTCATTTTAGTTTTATTAACATTCTGAACATCTTCTCTCAATTCGTGTACAAGTAGATATTTTTATTCACCTACTAAAATTGTTAATGGTTGTTTTAGCTTGAAACGTTTCAGTCTGTTTTGACACCTATGTAATGAATTTTTTTAAAAAAAATAGTTCGAAAAATTGTGTTTAAAGTAAATATTGGTAAATATTTTGTTTTAAATGTTTACCTTGCTAGAATGGCAAAACAGAAAAAATATCTATTAAAATTCAAAATTTTGGCTGTGCTTCACCAAATATTTTTATTGCTTTGTACTAAATGCATGTGTTTACGTTATGTGTGCAAATATATGTGTACAGTATTTCAAGTTATACAATATGTTTTGGAGAAGAAAATCGTGGAATGAAGTTATTTTTAAAAAATAAAATACATTTTGAAAGAATTGTTGTCTTTGAATGTTCAATAATGTGTACTTTATGTGTGCGTAACTGTTGAACGTGAAACCTTTGGATAGAAAAAAAAATTTAGACCCCATTATCCTACCCTACTTAGATAGTCCGTGGCAAACTTCGAGAAAAGTTTAATATTAGCAATTATAATAGTAAAATAAATAAATGAAATAAAAATAAATGAAATTTTGAAAAAATTAAATAAAAATAAGAGAACAAAATGAAAGCTAATGAATCAATAGATTGACGGTGAGCTTCTTATTCCAGACACAGCTCAAAATCTGTATACAAAACTGGACACAGCTCAAAATGTCTGTTTATAAAAACGGACACAGCTCAAATTGCCTTTTCGCAAAACTGGACACATCTCACAATGCCTGTTTACAAAAATGGATGCTGCTCACAATTAATGTTTACAAAAATGGACACATCTCACAATGCCTGTTTACAAAAATGAACGCAAAATTAGTTTTTCCATAAAAGGTCACAGCTGAAAATGCGTGTTTAAGAAAATTCATGCAACTTGAAATGCGCCTTATCAATATTTAAACTAAATTTGACAACTGAACGCGGGAGTTTTGTGCTTCTTAATTATTTAAACAATTAGCGTAACCATTACGGGGCGCAATCTCAGTCAGGGAGGCTATGTATATTAGTTATAATTTCTCAAGTGATATCTTCGTATTCAGATCGTCGAATGTTAAAGTCAGTCTTAAAAATCCAGAAACCAACAACTTAATTTTACTATCACTACTATAAATTTGAGAGATTCATAGCAGATATGTGAAAACAATTGTTGGTGTTTCCTTAACAATTTTTACAATTAAAATAGTACAGACTACAGTTAGTTTACCACTAATTGTAGCCTGTAAAAAAATTAATATTAGAAAGAATAGTTTTAAGATATTTTAACACTAAATATCGTTGAATTTTTTATTTCAATTTACCACTGTTTATTACAGCTGGTCCACTTATTGTACCAGGCGTAAGCAAAAAGTTATTTTATCGAAAAGCCAACTCAACTTTGGGTTTAACACTACTAATGTTCAACTACATAGCCTTGTAATTGCGAAGCCAATCCAGAAGACAAGGGAACTCCTGGATCAAGTATTGGGAGAAATTTGCCTTCTTGGAGGACTTTTTGATTGAACTAATTCGCATTTGCGTTACATGGAAAGCAAGACCACGAGAACCTCCCATGGTTGGCCTAACGGCAAGGGGGATTTAACCCATGATCCGTCTACCAGTGAGGATATTTCACGTCAGCACTGTGGTCGGTGCAAAGCAAATGGCTAAACCAAAACATCAAAAGATTCCAAACTATAATACCTATAGATGTGATTGAATTACAGAGGAAGTTTAGTTACAGTTCTCGCCAAAAATATCTATATATATATTTCTCTTACACGGCGATAAAAAAAAAGCCTCATTACAACTCCCCGAATGGCAACGCTAGAAAATAGACCCATGATTGCCGNCAATAACAGCAACAAAGATGGTAACGAGCAATTCCCAAAGACATAATCTTACTCAAAATGATATTTTTAAATCTGTTTCTTTTTTATCTTAAAACCATTGTGGTTGGCTATTTTAATTCGAAACATACTTCATGGGGTCTTTTTTTTTAATACGAACAAAAATGGCAAACTTCTAAAGACCAAATAGATCATTTATCCCTCAATGACCTCTCATGGCTACCTTCTGAACCAACTCCTTTTCCACAAAATCAAAACCGTAGACCTGACATTCTTGACTTAGCTATTTCAATTGCCGATATCCCAATAGCTTGTCTGTGTACTTGATGAACTGTCTTCTGATCATCATCCAGTTTTGCATACAGTTGGCACTTGCTTGGTTAAGGAAAAAAGGAAAATTTAAAAAAAAATAAAATTGTCGATTATACCGTAATATCATCCAAAGAGACGAGCAAACTATTGCCACTCATGAACTTAATAACCTAACCTTATTTGATAACTGAATTTCTAATCTTCAGTCAATAATTATGGATGTCTGTAATAAACGAAGCAACCAATTCATTCCCAATTATCCGAAACTTTCACAAACATCAAAAATTTATCATTCACGGAAAAAATTTTTTAAAGAACTATCATAAGCCAGGCAACTAAAAACTCCAAATTGGAGAAACATTAAATAGTATCATTGGAACTTCAAGACAAATCATCTAATCCAGTGTTTCCCAAACTTATACCTTTTGTGTACGCTTTCTGAATTTTTCGTTACGCTGTGTAACACTAATAATAAAATAAATGCATTTTTTGCTTTTGAAAAATTGCACAAAAGTTAAAAATCACAACTGGCTGTTGATACCACTAATTATTAACAGTCAACTCTGCAAAAAATAGCCAATGGAAAATTAAAAAAAAAATGTTTTTTTTAAAAATTTTTTTTGTTGCAAGTTTTTTCGCATAAGAACGAGTACCCCCGCTGAACGTACCCCTGGGGTACGCGTGCCACACTTTGGGAAACACTGAGGTAATCATTAGACTTTTATGTTCTACGAATCATTCTTAAACGTTTGAAAAGGTGACCTCATATATGCTAGAAGTGCAGACGATATTTTAAGTTAGGATATCAGACACAAAAACATACTTTCTCTGAATAAACATACCTTTTTTCCCCCATGGATTCGGATTTCTGATCATCAAAATATAGGGGGTGGCAGCAATCTGGAAAATATGGTCCCCATATATTGATCAGGAGGAAGATACGTATTGTATTTCGCCATATCTTGATAAATTTTTATGCAAATTGAAAAATTTTTGCAGTGAATTAAAAAATATGTTTATCCAAAGATAATGATATGCAAAAAAAACTTTATATTTATTATTCTTTTATTATCCGAAAACTTTTTGCATTGTTAGGCATATATATATTTTTTTGCATCCTTTTAAATTATACAAGTTTACATTGGATTCTGAGAAATCGAATTTTAAATATACGACTTCTTTAAAATTCTACTTCTAAGGAACTATTAGACCGATATCGGTACAAATTTGTATTTTGCTATGCAAAATTACATTCTTTAGGATGATGTAAAAAATTATATACCTTGCAATTCAAAATTTTTCTACTTTATTAAGTAACATAATAAATCTATACCAAAATTAATTTTTTTTTGCATGGAATTATCCTAGGATGAACGAATTTTATAAGGTGTGCCAAAATGTTACAATTCGCTTAAAAAGTCTTCGAGGTATGGTGAAATATGTAAAAAGTAAAATTAAGCTTAAGGGCTCCGAACTTAAAACCGTTCTATTAACTAAACTATGGTTACCATATTTCCATGATTGCGGCTACCCCCTATATTTTTCAGTCAGAAACCCGAATTCGTTGGGAAAAAAAGCATGTTTGTTCAGAGAAAGTACGTTTTTGTGTTTAATTTCGAAACTTAAAATATCTTCTGGCATATTAATGAGCATATTTGTGGTTACCACCTTCAACCATTAAAATCAGTTCCAGAACATGAAGATGCGATCATTTGATCAAAGTTTATTCAGGATGATACGTTTGTTCTAGGCACCAAATTCTTTTTGTCTGTTAACCTTGTAATATATTTGCATAAATTTAAATACTTTTAAGAGTTTAAAATTAGAAACTGCAAAACTTTTTACTTAGGAAAAAAAACAGAATCAAAAAATCAGAAACAATTTATCAAAAATAAAATTTAGATAAATTGAAATAATTAAAAACTATGGGAAAATTCATGTTTTTTTTATCATATTACATAATACAAAATTCCTTTTAAACATAAATTTCATTAAAAGATGTGTTCATAGAACTAAATTTTCAAAAAAATAAATATTCTAGTTATTAAAATAAATGCAAATTAAATACATACTTTTATTTAAAGAAAGTTTATAGGGTTAAAATTAAAACAAAACCCCTTCAGCTGAAAATAAGATTTAACATTTAGCTGGGAATATACTTTAAAGTTTGAAACATTTATTATAAAATAATTCTAAAATGCATGGGCTGAGAGGGAAGCAAAAAATAAAAAGAAAACATTAATTTTGAAGGAACTATTTTCCTTAATAATAAAAAACTTTTAGGATACTTGTTTACAACTTTTTATGACCAATACTTTTTAAACACGACACTTACTATTTACAATTAATACACATATATATTAACAGTTAATTAAAAATTTACATCACTTTACGAAACTTATCTTGATTACATTTTTTATACAGTTAAAATTTAATAATATACGAATCATTTCCTCGGCATATTATCATAAATGATATAAAAGCGCGTCAGCAGAAAGTGGCGTATTTTAAATGCGGAGTTCGAAATTAAAGTTTCACAATAACGTAAAAAAATATCGGGACATTCAAATGTAGCAATAATGGAGCAAATGAAGCATGTAGCAATAATTACCAAAATAACGAACGAAGAAAATTTGATTTGCGATAATATCTGCACAAATAAATCTCGTCAAAAAATGGTTATCTAAATTGGCGTTTCTTTAACCCCGATTCGTAACAATATCGTGCTAAAATATCGAAATTTTAAAAATCACGCGGAAATGCATGGCAATAAGTGATGAAAAACAGATTAAAAATCATTTAGATTTACTATGATGTTTGCGCAAATAAAACGTTTCTGTGGAAATAAGTAGTTTCCATTTATAAACTTTAGTGTTTGAGTTTATTTTTTAGATTCGTTTCCAGGAAGGAAGTGAAGGGAATTCAAGAAACAAGTATTCAATCAATGTGACGAACGAAATCGTTATCTATAAAAGAACGAACAATTTCTTCTTTCATGCCGGTGGAGAGGGATGAGCCGCCAACTCATCTTTTGAGTCTTTGGCCGATTGTATGATGATCCGATATTTATATTTGTATATTCAATTAGAATTTTAGATTTAAGTTAACCATTGAAAGTAATAATAAATGTGTTCCAGTTTATTTGTGTACGTCATGATTTTTAGCAAACTCTGCTTTGTGAGTTAAATACACAGTTTCACAACTTTCAAAAATCGCGATTTCAGAAAGTACGTGAAAAAAGGTAGCAATAACTACCGAAAAGTGATAGGATTTACGATGAAATCGATGCACAGGAAGAGCTTTAAATCATTTCCTCGTAATAATGACATATTAAAAATATTGGGATCTTCAAAACTATTAGTAAATCCATAGCGTTAACCATCGAAGAAAAAAGCGATAGAAAAACTACGATACATCGATTGAGATTGGGTGCTTCAAAAACTTAAATGCGTAAATTTAAAATTTTTTTTTCTTTTCAATTTTTTTTATTATTTTGTTCAGATTGCTGCCGCGGGCTACACATTGGGAGTTGGCAGGCCGCAGGTTGTGCACCCCTTCACTAAAAGCCCATTGACGTTGACGACACAGTACGGTGCTGCTGGGATTTTTACCATTCACGAGATTATTATGACTCACTCTAGTTTTCTTACTCCTAGGGCAAGGCAAAGAGCTGACATTAAGCACACGCTTTCACCCTGGAGCTTCTATTTACACTAACTATGCGGATATACAGAGTAAATTATCGAATATAGTGCATTTTTATTCATGAAAATTTTTTTTTAAATTATTTGCTGGTAGTTTTAATTCCTGACTTTGAAATTTGAGCAGGCAGTGACAGGTAACGCCTACTTTTTACTAGTACGTGCACTCACTCATACTCATATGTGGTGGTTATCTTAGCATCAGCCCCGCGAGGGGTTCTAACAAATTCATCTGAGGGGGGAATGAATAATAAATCACCGAAGCGCAATTGAATGGTGAAAGTTGGGATTCAGTAGCATTTACTGAGAGAAAATTAAAATTAACTAGAGAGATTAAACAAACAAA
This sequence comes from Parasteatoda tepidariorum, assembly GCF_043381705.1. NCBI lineage: Eukaryota > Metazoa > Arthropoda > Arachnida > Araneae > Theridiidae > Parasteatoda > Parasteatoda tepidariorum. The sequence goes on along the minus strand of NC_092213.1, from coordinate 74,676,432 downwards.
TTTAAGAGCGAGAAGAGGTTTTTGTGACAGACAGCCTCGCCTCCCGAGCTTCTCTCAGAGAAGTAGGAAAAATACATGACATACCTGACAACTCTTACGGAAGATTTTAATTTCATATTTAAAGTGGTAGTAAATATATACTATTTTTTTCTTTTATATACTTAATTTTTTAATGATTTTGATCACCACTATTCTTAAAAAAATTAAGCAGATATATTAGTATGCATTACTATCATGGTTGTCAACTTAAGTTTTCTCAAATACAACGTATTTGTTTGCTTAAAGTTGAAGTTTTAATTCCATTTTAATACCACTGGGAAAAATGATAATGGAAGGGATTAAAAGTTGGCAGGTATGACATGATAATAAATGCGCAAAAATAGATACAAGTATTTACAACTAATACAAAATTTACGGGACAATACTCCACCTGATTAATAATACATATTTAGCTTCCAACTCTTAAATATTTAGAGCGGTAGTAAAAAAACAATTTAATTTAGGCTTTATTCGTTTAATTTTCTTACCTGCCAACTTTTAATCCCTTCCATTATGATTTTTCCCAGTGGTAATAAAAGGGAATAAAAATTTCAATTTTAAGAAAAAAATGCGTTGTATTTGAAAAAGCTTAAGCTGCCTACCATGATGGTAACACATATTAATATATATGCTTAATTTCCTTAAGAATAGTGGTGATGAAAATCATTTAAAAATTTAGTTTATAAAAGAAAAAATAGTATATATTTACTACCACTTTAAATATAAAACTTAAATTTTACGCCAAATGCGTAAAAGTTGGCAGGTATGAATTTTGTTTGAACCAAAAAATTTCTTAGCATAATTAATAGGTTTTATATGTTTGTTTAAATGCAATGGTGGCAAAAAAAAAATCACAGCAATCATTTATTAAATCTATAATAAAATGAAAAGTTATATTATTTATTATCACAATAAACATTCAAGTAAAATTATGGTAACGAACAAATTGGCAAGTATGAGGTATGGCTCATTCTGAGTAAAATCATCCAATAGTATGCCGTCTTGTCACAAATTTTAATGAAATTTTTTGCGAAACGTACTTGCTGAAAAAAGCCTAAAATATTTTTTCCTATTTTTCCAACTGAAACTTCGAAATTTGACAGAAAACAAAATGGCGAAACTACAGCTGAGGGCTCAAAAATTAACCCTTTCGCTCCGACTGTCACAAATACGTACCAGCATAAAACCGTATCAACTGTTAATCAAAGTATTTCCTTTTAACAGTTTATTTGTGGGCGGAGTTATAATTGTTTGATTTATTTAATTCACCATTAATTTGTTCAAAATAAAACTATTTAGTTATACTTTGAATTAACTTTGATTATATATATATGATTAAACTAACAATAATTAAAGTAAAAGCAAAGTAAGTCTGTCAAATTAACAACGACTACATTTAAGTTACCGTTTTTTATTTAATTGCAACTTGATTCTGATTTTGTACGAATGCTTTTCTGAATCACCCGTCCCCAAGGGGTTAAGTAATATTAAGTGGAAAAAAATTTAGGTGGCGTTGGTTGAAATTTCCCTGTAGAAAATTTTAAGATTTGCTAACAAATTTCTCCAAAAAATTATTTCAATAAAATTTTTTAAATACTTATACGCATTTAAGCATTAAATTAGAGGCGATAATTTTTGAAATATTAATAGAACAATTGTCAGATTTTAATACTTTATAAAAAGAGATTTAAAGTGGTCTCACATCGTGTTAAGGGTTATTACTCTTGAGTTTTGAGTTATTGTTGGTGTTTAATAATAGAAATAAAGCGGTTATACATCAAATAAAAGATTAAATTTTTTAAAATTATTATTGAAATCAGAAGTTTTCTATAGTTATTAATTGGAGAAGTAAAAGGGTCACGCATCATATTAGCACGTTGACGCCGGGGTGACCCACCGGTGGGTCACGCTAGATTTTCTCATCTTGGCGGCGCACCGGAGTAAAAACTGGTAACAAATAAATTTGATTTTTTAATTTTTTTCCGGGAATGATAAAAATCCATAACTACCAATTGTTTTTAACGGATGCAATTTTTATATTGAATTGCTTCTTCCCGTGATAAATTTCCTTACAGTGAATTGTTATTGTTGAGAATTGATTAACTCCTCCCGAATATTATCTAATATTGAAATAGTTCTTCTACCAGTATTTTCTCTTTTCCCGTACCAGTATTTTAACTTTTCCCGGCGAGAACGTGTTAAATGCTATAATTTTTAAATTATTGCTGGAAAAAAAACAGCTTTCAAATTTGTTTTTAAGAGGAAAAGTAAAGGTGCAATGCATCAAATTAGAAACTATAATTTTTAAAATATTTTCAGGACAATTGTCAGTTTTTAAAAGGAGATTAGAAGTGGTTTCACTTAGTTATAAAAGTTACAACTCTTGATTTATTATTGGAATTGTTGTTAGTTTTTAATAAGAGAAATAAAGTAGTTCTACATCATAATAAAAGGTTATGACTTTGGAATTATTATTGCTATTAACATCAGTTTTTTAATATTTTTTTTAACTATAAGAGGAAAGTAGTCACACATCAAATTAAAGTCTGTAATATACAGAAAACTTTATAAGTATACTCTGGATTTTTATAGCTTATTATCCACCATCCAAATAACAAAGGCCCTATTCATATGCGATACATATGAACAGAGCTTTTTTTTCCAAAGCATATTATATATACAACTCGTTTATAATATTTCGTAATTTATAACTTTAAGAAAATCATAATTTTAAGAAAAAAAAATGTTTGGGACGTTTTTTTTTATGAGCTGTTAGAATTAAAGGAATTAAACGTTTCAATTTGTAAGATAGGCAGAACGATATATGTTAGATCATAGGATCTTCGTTTTTTTTATAGATTGAATTATACTCAGCTCTGGCAATCTACTTCTGTCGAATTTATTGCTCACTAAATGTATGATGCAGAGGTGTACGGAAGTATACTATGGTATACCGAAGTGTACAGCTATGTACTGGGATACACCCTATTTCCCCTAAATGGGCCTAAATATCTCCTTTTTATAACAATATCCAANTTTATTGCTCACTAAATGTATGATGCAGAGGTGTACGGAAGTATATTGTGGTATACCGAAGTGTACAGCTATGTACTGGGGTACACTCTATTTCCCCTAAATGGACCTAAATATCTCCTTTTTATAACAATATCCAACATTCCCATTACTATTTCTGTATATGTGGACTGATTTTGAGTGATTAGTGATTTGCTGTTAGTCAAGAATGCCTTTAAGCAGACGAAGAAGCCAGTCTCAACAGCTCACTGACTTTGAACGTGGTCGTGCAATAGGGCAGCGAGAAGGTGGATTTTCTTCCCACGATACGGCAGAAACACTGGGAAGATATGTATCCATTATGCATGATTTTATTTTATTTGGTTTACGACAACTAATGTTCAACTC